>NW_021703776.1:74327098-74767098 GCF_005190385.1 Monodon monoceros | reverse complement strand
TTGCTGCACGTGGGCTTTATCTAGCTGCGGTGAGCAGGGGTTACTCTTTGTTGCAGTCTGCAGGCTTCTCATTGTGGTGGCTTCTCTTGTTGCAGAGCACAGGCTCTAGGTGCCTGGGCTTCAGTAGTTGTGGCACGTGGGCTCAGTAGTTGTGGCTTGTGAGCTCTAGAGTGCAGGCTCAATAGTTGTGATGCATGGGCTTAGTTGCTCTGCAGTATGTAGGATCTTCCCAGACCAGGGTTCGAACCCGTTTCCCTTGCCTTGGCAGGAGGATTCTTATCCACTGCGCCACCAGGGAAGCCCTCAATGTCAGCATTTTTAAAGATCAAGAAAAATAACAACTATGGTAGCAGTGACATAGCATTTTATGTAATGGTAAATTGTAATTAAATAGACTGAGGTAACATTATTGGGAAAATATTATTATGTAATAATGTTTCACTACAGGTAACTCACAGTGGGACTTTTTTTTCACCTATCAAAAAAATTTTATATTTTTATCATAAAATACCCTAAAAGGAGTAGTTGAAGATAAGTAGTTACAAGGATTGTTTTAGCTTAAAACAACATTGTAATCAAACTGTCATACTGATTTGTCTGGAATTATTTCAATAGGTAGGTTCTAATCATAAATGGGTGATTAAGAATAATAGTAAGGGATCATGTTTCCAATAATTGGGGAGATGAAATGCACCAATGAAATTCCATATATTTTTTCAGGTTCAACTCAAATATTATCTTTACCTTTAAATTTTATCTAATTACTTTCTGTTAAGAATCTGCTATTTCTTCCATTTCCATAACCCAGTGGACATGCTTCTTTTATAGCATTTATAGCTGTTTCTCATATACCTAACTTCTCGATGTCAAGGACAGAAATTAGTCATGTTTTAACAGGTTTTGTAGCTCTAGCTTCTTATTGAGCTTTGTAGCTCCAGTTTCTGAAATTTCTTTTAACTACCTTCATTTAAGAATTTGCTATTTCTTCCTCTCTACTTCCATGACACATTGTTCACTTGTCTGTTATAGCACTTATAGCTCTTTTTCATATACCTATCTTTCATATCTCAAGGACAGAAATTAATCATGTCTTAATGAGCTTTGTTGCTCCAGCTTCAAATTCGTGCATGTAGTGTGGATGCTTTTGTATAAAGGATTTGGGGATATAAAACAAAATATACAACAATGTTAGAACAGACACTTCCTACCTTACATACAAAATATCAATGTGAGTATGTGAAATACATGCCTCCAATACAAATATAAAATTTACAAAGAAATGGTTGTTAAAAACTGTTCCAGCCTCTGAAATCTCTCAGATAGGTCAAATGTTTGTAGAGAAATTGATGAAAGGAGAGAAGACTGTCCTAGAGATCTATTTGAAGGACTGTGGTTCTGCATCTCATACCCACAGTAGAGGAAAGATGGTTGGGGCGATGCCATCCTCTAACATCGAAGTTTCAAGGGAATTGCTTGTACAGTTATGAAATGTCTTTCCTTCACTGTGTAGAGAGCACAGTGGTGACTGACACATGTCTGAGAAGGCTAAAGCACAACACTGGGATCTGACCTCCATGGAAACCTAGAAGGTAAAAGAAGGGTCAGGTTGACTAAATGCTTGAGGGCAGGGGAAGTGAAAGAACCTTGTTGTTTTGGTATTAGCCTGGGATCCTGGAGATTGTTTAAGGCATGGGGTAAGTTTACTGTGGGCAAGATACGGCAATGAAAGAGAGATGAGTGTGGTCATCTTTTGTCCTGGCTAATAGGACTGACCGGAAGGGATGGGATCCTCAAGAGAAAGAAGAGCGTTTTGATGAGACTGAGAAAAGTGTCCTCTGCCAAGATTATTAGAACAAAGCAGATAGGAGCTCAACAGGGAACTTCGGAAGAAACAAGAGTGCCATCAGCCAAGTTAGAATTGCACTGCCCATCCCTATCTTGCTGCCATCTTCTGATTTACTTCCCATAGGAAAATGAAATTACAATTGAAGTAGCAAACCTGTTAAGAGTTGTGCGAAGCAGGAGTACAAAGAAGAACAATCAAATCTTCACTGTTATTTTAATCGTTCATCCTTCAAACTGGAGGAGAGAAGATTTAACCCAGATTCAAGTTTTAGATTGTGATTAACACACAGGATTGGACATTTTCATGTATTGGCAACTTTGAGACTGCTAGTACTACTGTAGTACTTGAGAATAAAAAGAGAAAGCAAAAGGCCAGAATTTTCATCCAGGGATAAGGAAGATTACCCCCACTGAATGAAACTTAAAAAGATGATAGAAAGAAAAATAATACTGGGTTTTAACTTGTCACAAGTCATATTGGTTCCACACAAGTTGCATGCAGAAATAGGGCAAGAAACAGTGAGGGAAGCAGGCCAAAGACCAGATAATCTTAAGTATGTAATAAAAATGCATCCCACACCATGTTGAATAGTCACTAGAGGTAGGCAAATTTGCATTTCTGCTAGGCCACCTTGTCTTTGGAAAGTCTCACTGACAATTTTATCACGACCAAAACTGAGATGCTGGTCTTCTCCCCCAAACTGTGGTCTTTACCCTAATGATTGAAATTATTTTCAAAATGCATGATACTTAGCTACTCCCCTATTCTTATCTCAAATTCCAGTTAACCATCAACCCCTATTAATTATACTTTCTAGCCACCTCCTGGATCATTTGCTTTCTCATACTTCCCATGTCTGATTCCTTAATTTAGTCTTATATCACCTTTTCCTAACTGATCTCCCTGCTTCCAAATTACACTTCACACCACATCCACACACTCTCTGAGAAGAGTGAATTAACCACATGATATACTGTTCAAAACAATAATTTGATGACTTTGTTTAAAACCATACAGATTATTTTTTCTCTAAGCATATATAATAACCACGTGACTTACAAGTTCTTTAAAGCCCTGGTTCTTGTTTGCCTATCCATAGTCTTTTCTCACCACCGAACTCTCACTTAACTTCACTTGCCATATTGTCTTTTATCTCTGGGTATCCGCCGTACTGTTTTCTAAACTGAAACATGGTATTCATGTCCTGTTTGTTAATCTGGTTAACTGTATAATTCTTTAGGACTCGACTGCTATCTCATATCCCCTGTGAAGCCCTTCCTCGTCTCCTATAATTGAAACATGCCAATCCATGTCCTCCCATACCACTTAGACTCACATTTCAAAAAACAGCATTTCATTGCACTAATAAACCTGCTGCCTGTACCCACACTTGTAGAGCATAAGCCCTAAGGAGGCACAGAATATTTTAACATATATTCTTCATATCTTGTGTGATATATACTTCACGTAGAACATAGAATTTTTGAATGTTTTGGGGTATTGAAGTTAAGAAGGCCAAACAAGAAGTGTGCCCAAAAGAATGGCCATTAGTCATGATCTGGGGCCTGTTTTAGCACTATGAATAAGAGTTTATATTTATTGAATGTCTACTAAATTCTAGCTAGACCCTATGCTATAAAAACAGTTTATAGTTATCACTTTAAAACTCTATAAGAACCTAAGAGGAAAGTACTAACACTGTCCATAAATTGCAAATGAGAAACATTCTTATACAGGTTAAATAACCTAAAAAAAACCATCTTGCCAGGATTAAAGCCCACACAATACAAGTCTATGTTACTTGTTCAATCCATGCAGACAATTCAAATGGCTTTCCTTCTAAGTTGTAAGTATATTTTGAATATTTTCCAATGTCTGAGACCTTAGTGAAATGGCACTAGTTCCAAGCAGGTTTGGGTCCTGCAAAGATAAATTCTTGGGTTTTCTTATTATATCCAACATCACTTCCCTTTTAATTCCTTGGATGGCATTTAACTGAAATTTTTCAGAAACTCTAAGATTGACTACCTTCTTGTGAGATTGCAACAAAAGTTAATTATACAGTATTTACCTCTCTGTCTATTTCCTAGGAAACCTAACCTAAGCCACACGTTTACAATTCTGGGTTGTACAACTCAGGAGCCTGGTAATTCATATCATTTAGTTATTATATGAACCATAAGTAGTTTCTGATAAAACTTGGGTTTTCCTACTTAAACTCTTCAGATTCATAAATTCCAGGCTCTTTTTTCACAAGGGCTAGTGTTGAAGGACAATTTCATTCCATGCTGTTACCATCCAGCCACTGAGATTTAGCAGGACCGTGCTATCGTGGAAATTAGGAAGATTGACACGGTTGAGATAACTGAGGTTTGTTGGTTCACCAAATAACAGAGACCCAACATCGAATTCCCTTATTTGGTGTGTTCTAATAGAAAGACCATCAGATCTAAGAGTGACTAAACAACATCAACAATGTCTAGGGATGCCCAGAAATTGATCATGAATTCTGTGATTGTAGTTAACATGCATTTTACGTATTATAATTGAAGTAGTATTTCTAATAAATGTCCTCTAACTCTGGTGACAGGTAAATAAATAATTATTATTTTAGGCAAACATATAACTACTAGGTTGAGTGTAATTGTAAAAAATATTTTGAATAATTATATCTCAAATATAAAAAGTATAAGACAACACCTTATTTCCATGGAGAAATGAGTCCAGAGACTTTAGAGAGAATGAGTTAAAATGTTTATCAGAAATTATTTATGATTCCTATCATAAATAATAGGAACTATTACTAATTCCTAGACACAAAATTCTTAGAGACAAAACGAATTACCAAGATTCTTGTGTTTTAGGACCTAGATTTACAGAGAAAGTTCTTATGTTGGGTTTCCAGGGAAATAGACTCTGAGACAGAGAACTTCAGGTGTTAATTTTAAGTGTATCCTCAACAACATCACCTGTGAAGAGAAGAGGGAAGCAGGACTGGGTAGATGGAGACATTGAACTGTGACGCACTCACAAGAGAGGCTTCAGCTTATCTCAGTAGAGCTCTAGAGCTGGGATGACCCTTCAGAGTTGTTCAAAATTGAGGCAAAGGAGAACGGTTACTGTTTTTAGAATTTAAAACCCTTGTTGGGGGCATGCCTTGGAGGTGGGGTAAGAAGTGCTTCCATTTGTCTGGTAGATTATACATTAGGGGGTGATTTGCCAGATGGAAAATGCCAAGGAATTTGCTGGGACAACTAGCCCCAGCCTGTGTTGCCTTGGTGCTCAGAGGCGCTGTCCTATGGGAGCATGTGCCCCTGGATCCCTGAGGGGCATGGCTCGTTCCAACCAGGCCCCTCCTTTGGGTGCCTCTCCTGTCTGCCCTTTTCTGCCCCATCCCCAGCCATCTGGCCAGAGACAGAATCCATTTTAATACTAACTACCAATCGTTTCAAGAAACTTCTATTTACTCTGCAGGGAAAACTTGCTCCACAAATTCAGCTTGTCAGCCACTATGGAGAACAGTATGGAGGTTCCTTAAAAAACTACAAATAGAACTACCATATGACCCAGCAATCCCACTACTGGGCATATACCCTGAGAAAACCAAAATTCAAAAAGAGTCATGTACCAAAATGTTCATTGCAGCTCTATTTACAATAGCCTGGAGATGGAAACAACCTAAGTGCCAATCATCGGATGAATGGATAAAGAAGATGTGGCACATATATACAATGGAATATTACTCAGCTATAAAAAGAAACGAAATTGAGCTATTTGTAATGAGGTGGATAGACCTAGAGTCTGTCATACAGAGTGAAGTAAGTCAGAAAGAAAAAGACAAATACCATATGCTAACACATATATATGGAATTTAAGAAAAATAAATGTCATGAAGAACGTAGGGGTAAGACAGGAATAAAGACACAGACCTACTGGAGAACGGACTTGAGGATATGGGGAGGGGGAAGGGTGAGCTGTGACAAAGCGAGAGAGTGGCATGGACATATATACACTACCAAACGTAAAACAGATAGCTAGTGGGAAGCAGCCGCATAGCACAGGGAGATCGGCTCGGTGCTTTGTGACCACCTGGAGGGGTGGGATAGGGAGGGTGGGAGGGAGGGAGACGCAAGAGGGAAGAGATATGGGAACATATGTATATGTATAACTGATTCACTTTGTTATAAAGCAGAAACTAACACACCATTGTAAAGTAATTATACCCCAATAAAGATGTTGAAAAAAAAATTCAGCTTGTACATTTGGCAGATTAAACTTAATATTATCATACAAAAAATTACAGACACAACAAAAAATTACAGACACAGTACTGCTGTCTTGCTCTCAGAAAGCAATAATTCTTCACACCAGTGTCTTATTCAATGACTCTGATATCACCTATAGGAATACACTCACTCCACTGCATGAAAGTAATAAAGAATTTTTTTCACTATGAAAATGCTTTAGTGGTAGTGTTTGTACACCTTGTGTTGTTAAGACAGGAAGAAGTGCAAGTGCAGACACAGTGAGACGTGGCTATCAGATCCACGCTGTGTTTGATAAAGAGTTCAAATATTTCCGTGCTTTACCCTGTAACAGACATCTCTAGGCCACCTCCATTCTGCCTCCTCCTCAAATTTGCCGTCCTCCTTAGCCGTAGCATCCGGGGACTGCCGGCTTGGACAGCAGGTTGTTCATGTTGCTCTCACCTTTGTTGAACTTTATCTCGTCCATGCCCTCGCCCATGTACCAGTGCAGGAACGCCTTATACCAAAACATGGCTGTGAACTCCTCCAATATGGGTCTGGTAAGGCCTCAAAGATACCTTGGTTCTGGTTATAATTCTAAGCAACTGACTTCTTTGACATGCTATATAAAATGTGTGGAATTTGGTTAATTAGGTTTTGAAGACATATACACCAAAGTTAATGAACATAGTTTTAGAGCAATTTATATTAAGTTAGTGAGTCTTTCTAGAAATAATTGATTGTTGTGTTGATTATCTGTTTAGACCATCTCCAGTGTTTAATAATAAAACTATAGTATCAGCAGTTAGAACAAATTGCTTACATTTCTAGTCTCAATAGCTCTGACATATGTGTTTAGCTTATCTCATATGAAATTATCTAATGATTGGCTCAAATAGCGTGATTACACAAAACTGCAAGATTAAGGATCAAAGCACATTTCTATTTGTTAACCAGAAACAAGTAGACTGATGGATATTTCTCCAATAAAGATGGATTTATTTGTGATCAGTAGAGAATTGCAATTTGGAGTCTGCAACTATTGCAAGCCACATGCAAGTTCCCCTACAGGCAAGGGAAGGAGAGCACTTTTACAGAGAGGCAAAGGAAGTTGGGAGGGCTATAGTAAACAGAGTCATGGCTTAGAACTTGCCAGGAAAGAAGAGTCTTTCTTATTCTTGTTGGGCTCTGCTATCATCTCTTGGTGTGAGAGCTTCCGTTTCTAGTCTCCCAACTCTATTTAGTTGAGGTTTCTGTTTATTAATTTTTTACATATTATGTATTATTCAGTGTGTTATTTTTCCTTCAATGTAATTAAAACCAATACTGACCCTTGTAGTAAAAAACATGAGCTGTTATTAATATCTCTAACTGGATGCCAATATTGAATGCATTTAATTCAATAGTGAATATTCATGTAATTCATAAACACTTCTAATTAATAAAATAAAGTTAGAGTGTAACAACTTTGCTGAGTGATGCCTCTACCATGCTGAGAGAATAACAATGATTAGTTGTGAAATAGCCATGACTGAAAGGCACCTGGCCTTTATAATGAATATTGGCCTGAGAAACCTAATTTTGAAATTTGTGAAGGTAAAGTATGATGGACAAAAGGCCTAGAATTTTAGATGACTGCCCCTTGAAAAACTGGGATTATAAGTACTTATCCATCCAGGCAATAATACACTCCTTGGGTTAATTGGGACACACAATCAGGTAAGAATTCAATATTATTGCATGAGGTGAATATTAAAGTGTTCTGGTTATAGAAAATCCTTAAAGTTTCAAATCATTACAGGTAAAAAATGACTTCCTCCATCCAATCAGAAAGGTGTCTGAAAATTTAGGGTAGTTGTTTTCATAGTATAAAACATAAGAAAATTGGGAGTGGCAGATATTAACTAGGATCTGGGATTTGACCATGTAACCAGACATGTCACATCTCCAAATTTTCCCTTGTTCCCTGTCATGATACCTGGTGAGTTTGTCCCACAAGGATCAACCGTTCTTGACATTTTGGAGTACGTTGTGAATTTTAAATTTAAAGTACGCTATGAATTTGATCTGATTTTGAGTAAGTTTTAAAAATTCCCTGTTTCTTCACTAAATTGGAAAATAATTTGTTGTAGTTTATATTAGTCTGTTTTATTCTTCTGTTCACAACAACTCTGTTTATCAAACCTAGAGCAGTAGAAGCAACTCTTATTTTTACCCAATACAAACCTATTTCATTTTATCTACTGATGAAGCACTATGAAGGAAAACTTTTAAAATATTTTTTCCAAAAAAACTGAATACAGTTTCAGTAGATCTCAAATAGCACTCAACCAGGGTCATGCCTGGGATTTTTCTGTTAATATATTGTTGGCAATAATAGAAAGGCTGTTTGACCAGCTACTCAGAGGAGGAATTATCTGGTGTTTGAATCTTATTAAAGTCTTCTAAGTTTAGTACTGGTCTTCAGGTTTGTCAAATTTAGAATATCAGCTTCATCCATTCATCTAAAGGCACTGAACTCATGCTTAATTTAACTAACTTATAAGGAGAAAATCAATGTGTTAATTTGTAGTTTAAATATGAAAACATGTAGCTATTTCTAATTTTTCCCAGTGGATAGGTTATGGAAGAATCTAAATTAGAAGATCTGTGAGCATAATTTTTAGCCAAAAAAAAAAGATTATTTATGAGAGCATAATAAACTGTCTTTTTCGAAACTAGGAATATTTTGGTTTAGATAACTGGCATCTCCCTATACTACTGGGGATACTTTGCTGTACTAATATACCATCAGTCTGTGCCAGGATATAGCCATGCCACAAATTAATTGATTCCATTTATTTTTAAATATTTAACACTGCCATCTTTAGTGGAATTTTGGAGAATCCCCATAGTCTTTTGAGAAAGTACAAGGATACCCTGGTAATATGCCCCCCTCCATAGGCTTTTTCTACAGTTACCTAATATTCTTCTTATGCTCATTCTTACTGAATTTGCTTCATCAGGCAACATTTAGTAATGAATTAAAATTTTAACTTGTGTTCTATTTGGTCTTTGTTAGTTCTGTTTATTAATTACCCCCAAATACCTCCATTCTGCCGATCTTTCATTGGTCTCATTAAGAAACTCCTAGAATATTTGTCACAAGCTTCATTTCACAGTAAAAGAACCAGAATCCTTTACCTCTTGTTTTCATTCTCTATTTTTATTTCCAAAATGATCGTCATTCTTTTAACCACATGATATAATATGCCAACTAAATTCAAGTTCAAAGGAATTCCTTCTCATCTCCAAAATTAGGTAGAAAAGAATAACTAACAATCATAAAAAACATAGAGATATTTATTTAGAAAATAAAAAATTGATGCTTATAAAATATAAAAGTTTATGAAGCAAAACATAAAGGTCTGGATCTCATATCAAACTCTCTCAATACCTATATGCTTGAGGTAATGGCATTGAATCTTTCCTTTGTATTATTATAAATTTTGTATACATATAGAGCATATCTATGACTATTGATTTTTAAACTACATACAAAATAATCATTCTATACAGAGTTAAATGACTCTTTTCCATTTAATCATGAGTAATTGACATTTTCACATTAATATGTATAAATCTACTTTATTTTTTAAACAGTTATTTAGTATTCTATTATATAGGAGTAACATATTATATAGGAGTAACAGTTGCCTTTGAATCAGTTCCTTCACAGATTGCTTTATTTTTAATTTTGTAAACAATGCTGTGATAAGCAATCTTGAGCATATATCTATTGGACTTGTGTAAATTTATCTTCAGGGCACATTTTTTCAAGATAAACTGATGAGATAAAGAATATGCATGTAACTTACAAAGGCTATTTGTCAAATCACCCTCAAAATAAACTGTTCTTATCCATTCCAACCACATACCATACCAGAGGCCTGTTATCTCATATATTCTTTAATACTTATTATTTTAGAATTCAGATAGGCAAAAAGTGGCACAAAATGGTTTTTAATCATATCTCACTAAAAGATAAGCCATTAGCACACAGGGCCAATATGTCTTCCTCCCTCCCTTTCTTTTTACTTTCCTCCTTCTTCTTTTCCTTTTTCTTCATTATCATATTCCTTTTTTAATCATATATATGTGTGTATATATATATACACATATATATATAGCTCAGCATATTACTTAATAAGCATAATTCATGATATTTGGGTTTGATTTTATAATTTTAATCATAAAAGCTATTTATTTTAAAAATCAGATAAATTCACAGTAATAGAGGTGTGTTCATTAAATTCTTCTTTGGACTTACCATATAAAATATAATATTAAATATAAAAATAGGATTTGGAAAAGTAAAAATAATGCAGATATGTTATCAGATATTTATTCAATCTTTTGAGGTAAGAATCTTAAATTGGTTTTCTTTCTTACCACATCACATGGTACACTACCTATATTTATAGAATTTACATTTTCCTCAGGGATTCTCTGACATAGGGAAAGGGATATCTGTGCATAAAGGATTAGAATTGTCCATGCCTTCTTTATATGTTTATTTGAGATGTGTGTCTATCTAAGAACATCTATGGAGTAAGAATTTATACAGAGCACTATTTTGTTATTATGATGGCTATTTTGTGCATGTGTAAGATTTGGCTAAAAAATAAATAAGTTATTTAAAAAATCATGATAAATTAAGTTGATGTTTGGATTTATTAAAATTATACTCTGAAGTCTGAAGAGGTGTAATCGGGTCCTAATGTTTTAAATAATCTCTGGTCAGATTAAGCAACAGATCAAGGTGGGCAGTTTGGTTCCCTCTTGAGGTTAATTTATTCAGTACTTTAAGGGAAAATGTTTATAAATATACTATTTCAATGCCTAATCAAATGTGATTATTTACATGACAGATAAATACACTCTTTCCACTTGGCAGAAGCAATAGTAGGAAGTACAATAAATATGCATACTGGGATTTCAAAGATTGTTTTCTTCTCCAGAGCCAATATAGCATATAATAATTATATAACACTTCTATATTGCTTAGTGGAGTGTTAGAATTAATGCATTAGTGCTTCCTCTAACAGGGAATGTGAGCCAGCAATTGAGCCATGCACCTAAGTAATCATTCTTCGTTTAAATTTGCAGTCACCTCAGCAATTGACTAGTCATTAGAGAGACTGCTAATCCCTTAAATGGAAAGGATGTCTGAATCCAATCCCTCTCAGTAAACAGGTTTGCATCACTGAGCCAATTCCAGGAAGCCTTACAAAAGGTTTAATATTGCATGAACTTGCTCAAAGATACATTAAAATAAACTTTCCTTGTCCTTCAATAGAAATAATTTGTTTAACGTTATGTTTACTTTTTAAATGTTAGCAAATCTTTCAGAAAAGCAGGTCATCTGAAAATTCTATAGAACTATGTATTTTGTTCTGGCTATCAGAGGTAGGAAATCTACATTACACAAAGAGCAAGATGTTAAGGAAAATGATTCTTAATTTGGACATCTATTTTTTTTTTAATAAATGTATTTATTTTTGGCTGCTTTGGGTCTTTTGTTGCTGCACACGGGCTCTCTAGCTGTGGTGAGGGGGGGGTTACACTTCGTTGCAGTGCGCGGGCTTCTCATTGCGGTGGCTTCTCTTGCTGCGGAGCATGGGCTCTAGGCACGTGGCCTCAGTAGTTGTGGCTCACGGGCTTAACTGCTCTGCGGCATGTGGGATCTTCCCGGACCAGGACTTGAACCCGTGTCCCCTGTACTGGCAGGCAGATTCTTAACCACTGAGACACCAGGGAAGTCCCAGGACATCTATTTCATATATCAATTAATTACTTCAACTTTTTCTGCCTTTAATAAACATTATGTGGGTGTGATGAATTTTTCATTATTGTCATTGTGGTGATGCTTTCATAGTGTATACATATGTCATAAATTTATCAAGTTGTATTTTTTAAATAAGTGTACTTTATTAAATGTCTCAATCAAGATGTAAAAATGTGCATACTAATATTTGTTTTGTTTTGCTTTTGGCTTGTTTTTAAGCAGCAAAATAATTTTCTTAAAAATCCTATAGAAACCTTGATGTTTAAACACATATTTACATAAAATGTAAAGACTGAAGCAGGGATACCTGTGTAACTTTTTCCATTCCCTTTGCTTATGCTCCCTGAGACAGCTCTAATGAAGCCAGGGTCCTTCAGACCCAGTGTAGAATCCTGATATATTATGTTACTGTGTTCATGAGGGACAAAAAGCACAACCATTTTTGTAGAAATATTTACAATAATATACACTTAAAAATAAAAGTTTTGATATGTGAAAGCCTAAACTCCAACTCTGGCCAAACAGTTACTTGTAAAATCCACCTTATTATAGTCCCTAATGTGTGACTTATACAATTCTCAGCATGTTATATGAATAATCCATAAATTCCATAAGAACTCTGTAAGACATGACTTTTATTTACAGATGAGAAGCCAAAGGTTTTGAGAGGTTATGTGATTTGTGATTTGCCCAGTCATATAGGTAGTAAATGATAAAGCCAGGATTCAATCCCTATCTGTCTCCTCCAAATTCTATTGTCCTATGACTAGTATACATATGATGATATTCTAACTTTCAAAGACACCATGATAACGACTCATAGAACATGAGTTAAAAGAAACATTAAAAATAACTGTCATTAAATCTCTTTAAAAAATAAAATGGAGAGAGACAAAATGACTGTTCTGATAGAGCTATCTTGAGTTCACTCCACTCAATCTACCGATTGTTCAAAAAAAAAAAAAATCTGTCTGCTAAGACCCTGCAGATAGATATAAAAAGTATAAAAGTGTATGAATTAGAAGCCCCTTAATTAAGTTTTGTTTGTTTATTTACATTTTTGTTTGTCTAGTCTTCAGTAGAGTTAATTTCCTGAAACAGGGATATTAGACTGGAAAGTTTCAATTTTCTTTTCTGTTCTCAGTTTTTTCTCTTATCCTCTAGATGATCATTGCTCCTTCCGCTGCTACTGCTAAATTAAGTTTGATAGAAGCCAATTGTTTTAGCTGATGACAACAGAGCAATGGCTACAAAAGATTTTTGGAAAATTAAGTTGAATCTATGATTCCTTACTAAATGATTAAGTGGACTAACAAGATAAAAATGTTTTTAGATTTTCAATGACTCGGAAAGTTTATTAGCTTCCAGTATTCCTGAAAGAATATACTGAGTTTACATAATAGTCTGTTCAAAACTTCAATTCACTTAATGCAAAAATTTGCATCATATAGACATTCTCTAATGTCTCTATTAGTGCTTATCCTTACTCATATTTCACTCTACATTTTCTCTATCACATTAAATAGAGCTAAATAATACAGAAAAACCCATTTACACACAAGTGTACACACAAGTATATGCACTCTCTCACACACACAGTTGGCTCTCTAACAAATATGTGTCAATACTACTTCTCTGTAGTATTTTAAGTTGTTATTGCATACTGGATCTTTGGTATTGATTAATCCACTGGGGCAAATGTATTTTTGAAGTAGAAAAACTGAACTATTCAGAACAGGTTCATATGTATTTTACCCAAAGCTAAAGATCATTCTCCATTCCTTTTTCCACCTTGACCAACTCAGTATAGAAATTCAGCCTTTAAACAAAGATATGGAGCAATATAAATAACAAAGAGGAGTTTTTACAGAGTACATGCTGGCATCTCAAAATATTGATCTCAAAAAGTAAATGGAACAACACATTGATCTAGGAAGAACAGAAAGCAGGTAAAAGCCAGAGAATGGGCAAGATATTAGTCCTCACAAATAGTAGGGCACGTCTTGCAGAGAGAATCGAAGGAAGACTGAAAAGGTGAAAGTGTAGAGCTTTTAAAGTGAAACTGGGGGAATTTTGACCAAATAATCTCACTTTAAAAGTATAAGGTAAAGCCAAGGTACAGAGAATAAAGTTTTGAGGAAAGTCCTAAGTCTTAAAAAAGAAAAACACTAGTCGTGTTTAATTCTAGTTTGTGTCTAACTAGAGAGGATTTGAGAAAATTAGCCAATTTCACTAGGTCAGTTTTCTTATACATTCATTAAAAAGCTGGTCATTCTAGTGGCTGCCATCTTCTACCACCCACAGGACTGGCCCTGAATCCAACCTCCAGAGTTTATCTTAGGCAGAATCCACTGGATCAAACAACTTATAAGGTTTTTTTCAATTCTAAATCACCAGTGGGTTTCCCAAGATAAGCTCCATTAGAACATTATTAAATCAAGGAGTATCTCAGGCCACTTTGATAACAACAGAATTTAATAAGTCAACTTAAAAAAAACGATTGAAAGTATACTGTGGCTCTCATCCTGGATACATTATCTTGAGTGGCACCACCATCCACCCAATCACCAAGTTCACAAACCTTGCAATCATTCTAATCCCTTTCTTT
Organism: Monodon monoceros; assembly: GCF_005190385.1. Taxonomy (NCBI): domain Eukaryota; kingdom Metazoa; phylum Chordata; class Mammalia; order Artiodactyla; family Monodontidae; genus Monodon; species Monodon monoceros. Next base: position 74,752,570 of record NW_021703776.1, on the reverse strand, counting down.
TCTCTGTTTCCTCTTTACCATTACCACTAAACACATGTAATCTGTGTCCAAGTCCTGATAATTCTACCCATATACATCTCAAATATGCCCTTCTCCCAATCCAAAAAGCTAATGTTTGATTCTCCCTACCTCCAGTCTCACAATCTACTTCATTCTCTGCGTTACTAAAAGAGTGAGATCTTCCTAAAAGTCAAATTGGACCTCATAAACACTGGCATGAAACTTTCCAGTATTCCCCACTTATTTATTTATTTATTTACAGTACGCGGGCTTCTCACTGTTGTGGCCTCTTCCGCCGCGGAGCACAGGCTCCGGACGCGCAAGCTCAGCGGCCATGTGTCATGGGCCCAGCCTCTCCGCGGCATGTGGGATCTTCCCGGACCGGGGCATGAACCCGTGTCCCCTGCCTTGGCAGGCGGACTCTCAACCGCTGCGCCACCAGGGAAGCCCTCCTCACTTTTAGAGCCACACTGCCCAATATGGTGATGACAAATGCCATGTGACTTACTACTCTAAATGTGGCTAGTTCAAATTAAGATGATCTGTAAGTATAACATATACCACATCTAAAACACTTGGAGGGAATAAAAACTAAAATATTCCATTAATATTTTATATTTTAATTATTAATTGATTTGCTAATATTTTGGATATATTGGGTTAAACATATTAAAATATGAAACTAGTAAAATGTAAGTATTATTTTGTAACATTTTTGTTTCAGTGTGCATGTGTGTGTGAGGTCATATAATAAAAAAATGTATTTTCCACAAGTTGCAAAAAGTTTTAAAAACACTGAAGTATACCATATAGACCTTTTTATAACCCAGCCCCTGCATGTACTTTTATCTTAAAATCCTTAAATTTCAGCCATAGTTTACTTTCCTGAATAAACCATATTCCCTGAACAATTCTACATAGAAACATTAGACATACTAAATAGTTTTTTCTTATGTGTCCCAGTCAACTGGCAAAATCTTACTCATTTTTAATACTTAGTTAAAATACCATCTCATCGGTGAGCCTTTCCAGACACTCCCCCTCCCACAACTCCTTCATCTTTCCCTCCCACTGCTGTTTTGAGCTAGACTACATATAGATCTCCAATAGTTGGAAATAGGTGATAGCAAGATAGTCTCTAAAAACTTGAAAGGTATTAGTCAAATGGCCTCTTTGACCTAATTCCACCACAGAGATATTTACTAGCAAGTAGAAACCAAACCTCAAGCAACCTATTCTGTGCGTTTAGGGAATCTTGGCTTTGGGTGTTTTTAAAACACTTTTCTTGAAAGATTAGCTAAGGCAAATGGACTATATTTCAGGGGCAGGTTTTGGAAACCCAAACTCTTTGTACCATGTCCTTTAACAATCAAGACTGGATATTGATGCCGGAACATATCAGACATATACAAGGCTGACCAGATTTTTAGGCCCATTAATGCTGGGGGAAGGTGAGGGTGTCTTTAAAATATGTAAGCCAGTTAACATGTATTGAATTTACTAACTTCTTCAGAAAGCCAATTTCTAATTTTCATTAGCTAACAAGTTATTAATACAACCAATGAAAATTTAATTGTAGTAAAGTTACTGGTGTGGATTAACATGAGAATAACTGAAGTCTTTCTGATTAAATTAATCTGGACTGTGAATTCTTGATTAGGGCAACCATTTTTAAGCAGTAAATAAAATTACTGTGTACATAATATCATAATCTCTGTGGCTAAATTATTTTTGAATTAATTGAATACAACATAAAACCAGAAAGTATGGTTATAGTCAATGTGGCTTAACGTTTGGAAGTCAATTATGATATGTTTTAAAATTCATTCAGTACGCAGGTACCAATAGGTATGAAAGTCAAAACATGGGAGCACTCAATTAGTATATACATCAATAACCTCCAAATATATATGACTTAAAGATCACAAAGAAGCATTTTTCTGACAGTTCTTCATACTATTAAAACCCATGATCTAACTCCAGGAAAATTATATTGTTCCTCTTCTATGATTCCCAGATATTATGTTTATTCAATGATTGGCACTTATTGAAAAATGAAATAATATTAGAATATCATACTTCCTCCTCAGTTTTCATTAAATTTTCAATAGTATACATGTTATAATACCAAGATGAGTGTGAGGTGAACATCTCACCCTTATGAAAAGCAACAAAGTTTTCCAGAGCCTCTTCCATGCCTCATGGACCTCAAGGTAATATCAGAGATTTAAGGAGTCAGATAGAGTTAAAGCAGAGCAATTGGTAAATAATTTTATTTGGAGAGGGTTGTCATCCTAATTAGAGTCCCTACACTGCTTTCTGTGAGAGAAGAAGGTAAGTCCTCAAATTCTAAACCAGGTGAAACTTATCAAAGGAGCAGGGAGTCACTCAAAGAGCTTGAAAAATGTTCTTTGTCCTTGGAATACACCAAAGTTAGAAGCCTGACTCATTACTGTGAAAATCAAAGCAGACAGAAAACAGGGTACTCATAAAGCACAAAGGAGAGGCTGACCACTTGCTTTTGAAGTAAAGCCAGAGAGTGAAGGCTGTTGCTCTGTTGCAATCGGTTTGTCAGGGCAAGGGGTGGATGAAAGCTTCCTGTGGATACAAGAGAGCAATCCCTGTGGGGTCAGCCATCACATGCCCTGCTCAATAGGGTCACGGTGGTGGTGAGGGGAGGGTAAGGAGAACTCAGCATAAGAGCCAAGAAATATAACACTCAATGTCCAGGGGCGATGGAAAGAGCCGACAAAGGCCACCCGAAGTAAATATTCTTCTGCCTGGGTTAAAGAAATTGTTGGAGAAAAAGCACCACAAGAAATTTTTGAAGGACACAGGGATGGCGAGTGAGAGTTTATTTGTCCCACAAGCCAGAACCATTTGAGGAGGCAGTTTTAACTATCGGCATGTTCTGGGAGCAGTAAAGTAGGCAGCCATACATTGTTGTATCTCCTAGCATTACCAAACAGCACATCATCAAAACAACAATTTTGTTTAGTGCCTGAAACAAATTATGAGACAAAATTGAAAGCAATTAATATTCACGTATTACAAGAATTCTCCTAATTCTTAAATATAGTTTATTGTTATTGAAATGTTAAATTATTAAAATAAAATGCGAAATATCCCAGGGTAAAACTTTACTATAATTTAATTATTTCTATGAATTTTATTTTTCTTTAATAAGAAAACCCCTGTTTTTCATTCTTACATATACATCACTGTGTTTTCACTGAATATTTGCTTTGAATAATTTCCAAGAAAGAGAGCTACTGTGTTACAGTAGAGCCACAGTAGTGTTTTTCATTTTTTTTTCCTCTGAAAACTTTGCATAGTATCCAGAGGTTAAAAGAACTTTTCCTAAATGTTATTCTGCTGATTTATAAAATCGTTCACCTTGTTAACATTATATTTAAAATTTTCAACACCATTAGAAGTTGTTTATGGTTTCTACATCATAAACACAGTAAACCTCAGTCTTTTCTTAGAAAATTTGTATCACCTATGGTATCTAAGATTTAAAGTTTGTTCACTAGTGATAATGAAATATCTCTTAACATTTTTCTTTGGCATTATCATTTTTAAAAATATGATACTTTCATATATCTGGTAACAGAATACGATTATTCCCAAAGTGTTTATAATATTTAGCTTTGAACAGATTATAAATCCCTGGACACATTAAAAATTGCATTTTAAATTCTATAAAAAGATTGAAAATTCTATCTCCTAGCTGTGTGATAGATAAATGTACACATAACTCAATGAACACATTTCAAATTCTGAATAAGGCTTTGGCTCATGAATCACTTTAATAAAGTAGCATTAATGTACTAAGGTTAAGCCTATTTTTTCTGGCTTACATCACCAATAATTCAACAACCATATACATATTTATATTTTTTGTTCTTCTTGGTCTATTCAATCGTTAATTTTCTAGTATTTTCTTGTTAGTTTTAATGGCAAAAATGGAGGTGTGCTCCTCAGGTCTCCTATCAAAAAAATCTGCCCTGAGTTGTGTAGCTGGCAGAGATCCTACTGCTGTTGTAGCTTTGGTAACCACCACAGCACTCATATTGAGTTATGTCCTCCCCAGACTTTCCAAATAATGAGTAAGAGTTAAGTACTATATCTGGGATATTCCTACCCAAACAGAACTCCTTTAATGGGCATTCCTTTCTCTGGAGTTCCCCATAGCCTGGCTGAAACTTTCTCAGAGCAGCACCACAAACTAAGCCTCATTCTATTCAATTTTATTCTCTTCCAACTCTGCATTCATTAGTGTCATACATGCATCATGGTTGCTTACTGAAAAATGATTACTTCTCAATGTCAGAAATAAATTTTAGATATTTTGACCCCATGCTTTGGTACTGATGTAAACAACTAAAACCCTAGTACCTATTTATTTTTAGCTCTATTTGTTCCTCAAATTACTTCAAGTTGTAAAATCTCAATGTGATTGAAATGTCATGGGTATTATAACGTTAAGCAGAGACTGTAATATTTGGTCATCGTGTCAATATGATGATTACAAATCACACCTGTGCACTAAAATAAACCTCTTATATAGCCTTAATATATGTATAGATGTTTGTGTGAGTGTGTGTATGCATGCACATGTACACAAAGTATGGCCTTTGTATATAGATGAATGTGCTTGATACAAAAGTTTAATATCCACTTCACAAATATTATACAAATTAAACAAATGAGATGTGAAAACTTTATCTTTATTCTGGCTGTGCCATCTATGCCATCTTTGATAGTCTTATTAAGAAAAAGTGATACTTTAAAGTCATGTTATACAGATGGCCAATAGGCACATGAAAAGATGCTCAACATTGCTAATTATTAGAGAACTGCAAATCAAAACTACAATGATGTACCACTTCACACTGGTTAGAGTGGCCATTATTAAAATGTCTACAAGTAACAAATGCTGGAGAGGGTGTGGAGTAAAGGAAACCTTCCTATACTGTTGGGAGGAATGTAAATTGGTGCAGCCACTATGGAGAACAGTATGAAGGTGCCTTAAAAAACTAAAAACACAGTTACCATATGATCCAGCAATCCCACTCATGGGCATATATCTAGAGAAAACTATAATTTGAAAAGATACATGTACCCCAATGTTCAAAACAGCACTATTTTACAATAGCCAAGATATGGAAGCATTCTAAATGTCCATAGACAGATGAATGGATAAAGAAGATGTGGTATATACACACATGGAACACTACTCTGCCATAAAAAAGAATGAAATAATGCCATTTGCAACATGGATGAACCTAGAGGTTATCATACTAAGTGAAGTAAGTCAGAAAGAGAAAGACAAATACCATATGATGTCACTTATATGTGGAATCTAAACTATGACACAAAGGAACTTATATACCAAACAGAAACAGACTCACAGACATAGGAAACAAACTTATAGTTACCAAAGGGGAAAGAGGGCAGGGGAGGGATAAATTAGGAGCTTGGAATTAGCAGATACAAGCTACTATATATAAAATAGATAAACAACAAGGTCCTACTGTGTAGCACAGGGAACTATATTCAATATCCTGTAATAAACCATAATGGAAAAGAATATGAAAAAATGTATATATATATGTAATATATATGTATAACTTAATCACCTTGCTATGCACCAGAAACTAACACAACATTGTAAATCAACTATACTTCAATAAAAAAATAAAGTCATGTTAATGGAAAAAGTTGATACCTGGTTTCATTGAAAAAGAAATATTTTATTTTATATCCCCATGATTTTACCTATAGGTTTAGTATTACCATTAAAATCAACAATTTTATTGTTAACCTTCCTATATCTATTATATTTTATTTAACACCATTTAAATTGGTAATAGCAAAATCTGGGTTAGGAGCATGAACTTTGAGATAAATCCTCTAGTATTCCAGCTTCCAAAATAAGCACAGTGTCATGCTAGAAATATTTGAGGACACTTGTTAACTGAAAGGTAACCACAGGACAATGAAACAAAAGCTCTTGACTAGATTGACTCAATTACACACTCTCACACATATACTATGACCTAGCAGAAGATCAGAGTTAAAATCAATCAAATAAGAAAACAAACAAACAAAAACAAATACCATAGACAAAATCAATGAAACCCAAACTTAGTTCTTAGAGAAGATTAGAAACATTAAACTGATTAAGGAAAACAGAAAGAAGACACAAATTGCAATATCAGGAATTAAAAGGTAGAGAGGACTTCTACACCTCCTATTGATATTAAAAGAAAAATAAAGAAATATGGCACCACAAAACATGGAATACTTAGACATATATTTAACAAAATATGTGTAATATCAGTATGAAAAAATGTATAAACCACTGATGAAAAGAATCAAAGAAAAACCTACATAAATGAAGAGATACATCCTTCCTGTGGATAAAATTCTCAAGAAAAATGCCAGTTTTCCCCAAATGAATTCATCAATTTCACTCAGTCCCAATCAAAATCCCAGAGGCTTTTTTTTTCTTTGTACAATGCAAATTGATTCCAAACTTTATATGGAAAGGGAGTTTTGTCAATATAATTTTGTTTGTAAGTTTGTCAATGTAATTTTGAAATAGAAGAAAACATTTAGAGGATTGTCATTATTAATTTCAAGGCTTGTCATAAGCTACCGTAAACAGATAATGGGATATTGACAAAAGGAAGAGCACAACAATCAATGGAAGAGAAATTACAGCCCACAAAGATACCCTTACATATACTGTCAGTTGATTTCCAGAGAATTTGTGAAATAAATTGCATGGAGAAAATACCACCTTTTCCAGAAATTCTACTGGAACATCTTGACAACATATTAAAAAAAGTGATATATGGCAAATTCCTCACATCACACAAAAAATTAACACAAAATGGATTATAAACCGAAGTATGAACATAAAACTATACATCTTTTCTAAGAAAATATAGAAAAAAATTTGACCTTGGCTAAGGCAAAGATTTCTTAGAAAGAACTCAAAAAGCAAAAATCACTCAATCAAAACAGCAAAAGAAAAAACAAATTTTAAAAAATGAGAATGGTTTAAGGGACCTCTGGGACAACATCAAGCGTACTAACATTTGCATTATAGGGGTCCCAGAAGGAGAAGAAAGAGAGAAAGAAGTAGAAAATGTATTAGATGAAATTATAGCTGAAAAATTCCTAAATGTGAAGGAAACAGATATTCAGGTACAGGAAGCACAGAGAATTTGAAACAAGAGAGCCACACCAAAACATATCATAACTTAAAATGGCATAAGTTACAGAGAGGATTCTAAATGCATCAAAGAAGTCACATACAAGGGAACCCCAATAAGGCTATGAGCTGATTTCTCAGCAGAAACTTTTCACGCCAGAAGGGAGTTCTATGATATATTTAACATGGTGAAAGGAAAAAACATACAGCCTAGGATACTCTACCCTGGAAGGTTATCATTCAGAATTGAAGTAGAGAGCTTCTTAGACAAGCAACAACTAAGAGTTCATCAATACTAAACTATACTTACAAGAAGTGTTATAGGGTCTTCTTTAAATGAAAGAGAAAAGGCTACAAGAAATAGGAAACTATAGGAAGGAAAAATCCTACAGGTAAAGGCAAATATATAGTAAATGCTGTGAATTAACCATTTAAATTATCTTGTATAAAGGTTAAAAGACAAAGATTGTAAGGTCAACTATAACTAAAATAAATAAAGTGATAGACATGAAGATGTAAAATATGACATCACAAACACAAAATATGAGGGAAAAGTAAAAAAGTGTAGAGCTTATAGAATGTGTTTGAACTTAAATGACTATCGGTTTTAAACAAGTAGATATAGTTATAGGTCAACATATATGAACTTCATGGTTACCACAAATCAAAAACCTACAATAGATACACAAAATTAGAGAGAAAGGAATACAAACATAAAACCAAAGAAAATCATGAAATCGCAAGGGAAAAGACTAAAAGAAGAGAAAACAACAGAGAAGAACTGTAAAGACAACCAGAAGACAATAATTACATAGTTATCATAATCACATTAAATATCAATGGAATAATGCTCTAATCAAAGGACAGAGTGGCTGATTGGATTATAAAAAATGACCTATCTATATGCTGCCTACAGTAGAATAATTTCACAGCTAAAGACACACAGACTAAAAGTGAGGGATGGAAAAAGATATTCCACACAAATGGAAACAGAAAGAAAGTTGGAGTAGGAATACTCATATCAGATAAAGTAGACTTTAAAACAAAGTCTATTATAAAGGACAAAGGAGGGCATTATATAATGATAAAGGGATTAATACAAGAAGGGGATATAATGTTTATAAACATAAATGTACCTAATATAGGAACACAAATATATAAAGCAAACATTAACAGACATAAAGGGAAAAACTGATAATAATACAAACATAGTAGAGAAATTTTACACCCCACTTACATCAATGAACAGATCATCCAGACAGAAAATCAGTAAGGAAAGAGTGGCCTTAAATGACACATTTGAGCAGCTGGACTTAATAGGTATCTACAGGACATTCCATCCTATAGCACAGCTGTCCCCAAACTTTTTGGCACCAGGGACCGTTTCTGTGGAAGACAATTTTTCCACGTATGGGGGTGTGGAGGGAGATGGTCAGATGGTAATGCAAGCAATGGGAGTGATGGGAGCGGCAGATGAAGCTTTGCTTGCTTGCCCACCGCTCACCTCCTGCTGTGAGCCCTGGTTCCTAACAGGCCATGGACGGGTACCGATCCAAGGCCTGGGGGTTGGGGACCCCTGCTATAGCAGAATACACATTCTTTTCCTTTTTCAAGTGCCCATGGAACATTTTCCAGGATAGATCACATGCTAGATCACAAAACAAGTCTCAATAAATTTAAGAGGATGGAAATTATATCAAGCATCTTTACCAACCACAACAGTGCAGAAATCAATTACAGGAAGAAAAATGGAAAAAAATATAAACACATAGAGACTGGGCTTCCCTGGTGGCACAGTTGTTGAGAGTCCACCTGCTGTTGCAGGGGACACGGGTTCATGCCCCGGTCTGGGAAGATCCCACATGCCACGGAGTGGCTGGGCCCGTGAGCCATGGCTGCTGAGCCTGCGCGTCCGGAGTCTGTGCTCCGCAACGGGAGAGGCCACAGCAGTGAGAGGCCCACGTACTGCAAAAAAACAAAAAAAAAACAAACAAAAAAAACACATAGAGACCGTAAAACGAGCTACTAAAAAATCAATGGGTTAACAAAGAAATCAGGAAATACCTTGTGACAAATGAAAATAAAAACACAACTCTCCAAAATGTTTGGAAGGCAGCAAAGGCAGTTCTGTGAAGGAAGTTTATAGTGATACAGATCTACCTCAGGAAACCAGAAAAATCTCAGATAAACAACCTAGCCTACCATCTAAAGGAATTAGAAAAAGAAGAGGAAACAAAGCCCAAAGTCAGCAGAAGGAAGGAAATAATAAAGATTAGAGAGGAGACAAATAACATAGAGACCAGAAAAACAATAGGAAAAAAAATCAGTGAAACCAAGGGCTGATTTTTTGAAAATATAAACAAAATTTATATGCTTTTAGCCAGGTTCATTAAGAGAAATAAGAGAGTGGACCCAAATAAGCAAACTAAGAAATGAAAGAGAAGAAATTACAACTGACATCACAGAAACACAATAAGAGAATACTATGAACATGTATATGTAAACAAATTGTACAGCCTTAGAACTTGACAAATTCCTAGAAATACACTATTTTCCAAGACTGAATCAGGATGAAATATATAACTGAACAGACCAATTATTAGTATTGAAATCAAATCAATAAATCAGAAAGCTACCAACAAACAGATGTCATGGATTGGATGGCTTCACAGGGGAATTGTACCAAGCACATAAAGAAGAGTTAATACCTGTCCTTCTCAAACTATTGCAAAAAATTGAAGAGAAGGGAAAAAAGAAATAATTGTGTCATATTAAAAATCATAATGTCTTGCTCTTAGTGGCATATAAATTAGTGGTGAATCATAGATTCAGTGAAATACTACCCTCAAAGTAAATGTCACAGTAAAGGACAGCCACATACTTAAAAACGTAATGTAGTGTTATGAATGTTGCAATTAGAATATGCTTAATTTATTAAGTAGTAATTACTTGGTTTATATGCAAAGCTACTCTTGATATGTCTGATCCTGTATCCTTTTAGTGCTGTACTCAAATCATGTCAAAAGGGGCAATTTATTTCAAGTGTATTTCATATAGTTAGTATTGTTTTATATAATCTGCTTACCCAAGTAAAATCATTAATCTCTTTATATTACTCAGAAGTCTCTATTAATAGGCCACAGACTTAAATAGGTGAATAAGAACACAAAATATTTATTTTGTATGGGAGTGATACTTCAAATGTGTGTGAGGGGAGACTGGAGTCTAGAAATTCCTTATTTTGCTTCTGATCCAAAAGTCCATTTGAGTTTGGCTAGACAAAACATCTACTTAAATTAAATTTTAATTGAACCCTGTTTACCCTGCAAACAGAAAACATTTGATTCTACGGAGTTTTATTCTTTCTATGTTGTTCATTATCCTGGCCCAGTGTCCACAGAGAGTGAAATCATCCCGAGGCTACTTCTGCTTCTTCCTTGGAAAAAATAAGAGGCCTACTGGAGTTGTAAATGTTGCAGCAGGGAAAATGAACATGGGTAAGTACTCTTAGGTGCAAACTGGTGTTGGCACTACATGTGGTAAAGCACATTAAAGAATATTAAAAAGGCCCTCCTTTTCAACTATTTTCAGATTGTTGCCTAGGAAATCCTGACTGATTTCAATCTCCCTGCAGGAACCTGAATATGACATTAGGAATTCAAAACAGTAAGAAATTTGTCTGGCTTTACATTCACTTAGGAATCATTAACTACGTAAAGTTCAAATGCACCTAGAAGGTGAGATTTAATTGTTCAAAAATGGAGTCTGATGGTCAATAATTACCTAAGGCTGATAAGTTGGTATAATGTATTGGATAAACACATTAATAGAAAAAGGTTTCAAGTCTAAGAGGCAATCCCAGATGTCACTCACAAGTAGCGCTCTATGAATTAGGGTGTCTTTCTCAAAAGTCTAAATTGTCTTCAAGGCTTCCTGTTATAGGTAAATGTTTTCTTAGATCATTGCTTATAGCAAGGACAATCTGCTTTGAGAGCATCCATACATAAGACAATGTTTGGAATATGTGTTTACTCTTGTATAACTCCAGAAGATACCAGTGACTTCTTCCATTCTCCCATCCTGTAGAATATCTCTCTGCTTATGACTGGGTTTCTGGGTATCTTTCCTACACCCAAGCTGAAGGTACAGCCCTGTTCCTGTCCCTCATCAACTTTATTTTATGCAAAAATCCTAGAATGACTCAGGTGTCTGTCATTCCCACTGGCTTCCTTTTCACTTCAGAAGCATATACCTCCTTGTCTACTAGCATCCAACATCCTTCTCGTTCCTGCTGTGTTCTCACTGCTAGCTTAGCATTGAGCCAGATTCAACAAATAATTTCTCGAATATGATCTCATCTTTTTGGTTTCTTCTCAGAGACTAATATTTATGTTCTGCCATTGTTTCAGCTACCACCCCACTTGAGGATTTTTTTTCTTTTTTTTTCATTCTGTGTTGCTTATATTGTATGGAAAAGTTAATTTCAAGTCGACATTAAACTAAGCTGAATACAAAGTCTTAGTAAAGGAGGCCCCGGTGGTCTCATTTACAAAAACATGGCCATTGCTCTTTGCACCTAAAATTACAGGAAGGGAACTTCAAACAGCTTCACGTTTACATGCTTCAGCGCGAGAGCATAGGAAAAGACTGACATCCACTGTCAGATGTTCTTCAGTCACTTTAGCATCAAATCTCTTCAAGAGATCATTCTTTAGCAAAAAATTACTTCCACAAATTCTCTATCCTCTGGCTTTGGCTTAGGTTTTACATTTTCAGCATCATCTCCATTAACAGTTATTGCCACAATGTATGTGGTACTGCTGACAAACTTGGATCCATACTTATAGCTAAAGAACATTCAGTAACGTCACCTTCATTGCCAGTTTCTTCCTCAAGTTCCCAAAGAGCAGCTGCTTCTGGGCTTTCATTACTGACTGTGAGACCTGTGGGGAATTCTAGGCTGTAGCTTCCCATTGGCGGTCAGAACTGTTTCACCAGAACGATACATTCATAATAAAGAGTTCTTTGCAGCACTGGGATAACTACCACACCATCAGCCAACTATCCTTCCCAGTTATGTGTTTCAAAGTTTCCCAAGTTCTAGTTTTATCAGTAGGATCCATGTACATTGTTTCTTCAAGCTCGACTGATTTTCCTTGTTAATGATTCCTATAGGTCTCAAGGGGTTCAAACCAGAAACAGAACAGAACATTGTTCAGTATATTTTCACAGCAATTCAAAAGTTTTTGCAAAACTCCCTCTGGAAATCTTCAGGGAAAATCATACTTTGCTACTGTTTTCTGGCAACTTTCTATATTCTCAGAATAATCCTCAAAGCCATTTTGGGTTGGTCCTAATGGCCCATGAATCTGGCAACACTGGGAGTCATGCCACTCTGATAGCTGGACCTGATTGAAGCCATGTCTGTGGACAAGAGAGTCCATCAGTTTTAATTGTGGTAGGCAGATTTCCTGAAGTGACATTCACTGTGAAACTCATTCTGCATATTTTTAGTTCTCATTTAGAGCATAATATGTCTTAGTATCCCTTGTCTTATTTTTCCTTTTTGTTACTTATCTACGTGCAAACATCTAGTATTTTCATGACTCCTATCTTTATATCCCTTATATTTCTCTATTCTCTTCATTTCCCCTACATTTTCTCCCATATCAAGTACTACAAAACTTTTCCCTATTGAGTCCATGTAATTTCCCCTCAGTAACTGGTTAATCTTGTACACCTTCCTGGTCAAGGCACCGCCTTCTCTCACCTGAATTATTATAACAGTCTCCTAATTAGCCTTTCTGAGTTTTGTCCTTCTTCCCCTACAATCTACTTGTAACAAGGCAGCTGGTGTGATAATAAATAAATAGTGTCTTTCATTTGTTGAAATGTCTCTAATACACTGGCTTCCAGTGTCTCAAAGAGATAAAGACAAATGGCTTAAAATGGCCACCAATGTCTACCATGTTCTGAGCCTTTCCACCAATGTCTACCATGTTCTGAGCCTTTCTTTCTTATAGCTCCTTGACTTTATCTTCTACCATTTCTCTCCTCCTTTGAAATATTTCACACTCCCTGAATTCAGTGCTATAAGTATTACATAAAATAATTGTATTTTCCTGTAAAAAATATATATTTCCATTTACAATAATAATGCAGACCCTTAATCAAATTTAGTGGACCTTTTCCTTTTAATAAATAACTGAAAATAAAAAAAATGTAGCTTCAGAAAAATATTTTTTTGAGATCAGAAATCTGTTTATGATTGTGTATAGTCCTTTAAAGAGTATATTTAGGTTTCTATTACTGAAACTTAAATTATATTTGAGCAAACTGTGTGCTGCAAGTGACTTTTTGGCATAAATATTATATGTTAGCCCACATTTCCAGGCCTTTTTTGAAAACATATGTAAAAATTGCCAATAAATTACAATCCCATGGGATTTAAAAATTTCTTCAGAAAATAATTTTCAAGAAAAGGGAGGAAATGATTTTTAGCAAAAAAAATTTATTGAGGGTCTTGGATAGAACTATCTCATTTAATTATTATAATAAATAAAGCACGTGAGTATTTTAACCCCATTTCCAAGGAAACTGAGTCCCAGAAAGGCAGCGTAGTTCTTTTGATGACATATAGCAACTATGCGTCAGAACTGGGATGTAAATTCATTTCCTTCTAACTGTAAATATTCTACTTCCTGCTGTGTCACATCATGGTTTCTTAAACAATAGTTACTACCTTTGATATAATGACCACAAATTTGTATTTACTAGTATTAAAATCTTTACACATCTGCTAACATTAAATCGAGTTTGTTAAAATAGAGGCATTTAAACATATACCTTATGATACATCATGTAGATATTTTTTTAAGTCATTTTTTAAATTAATTTTTATTGGAGTATAGTTGATTTACAATGTTGTGTTAGTTTCTGCTGTACAGCAAAGTCAATCAGTTATACATATACATATATCCACTCTTTTTTAGATTCTTTTCCATATAGGTCATTACATAGTATTGAGTAGTGTTCCCTGTGCTATACAGTAGGTTCTTATCAGTTATCTATTTTATATATAGTAGTGTGTATATGTCAATCCCAAACTCCCAATTTATCTCTCCCCTGCCTTCACCCTTGGTAACCATAAGTTTGTTTTCTACATCTGTGACTCTATTTCTGTTTTGTAAATCAATTCATTTGTACCATTTTTTTTAGATTCCACATATAAACGATATCATATATCTGTCTTTCTCTGTCTGACTTACTTCACTCAAAAAGACACATGTACCCCAATGTTCATTGCAGCACTATTTACAATAGCCAGGACATGGAAGCAACCTAAATGTCCATTGATGGATGAATGGATAAGGAAGATGTAGTACATATATACAATGGGATATTACTCAGCCATAAAAGAGAATGAAATAATGCCATTTGCAATGACGTGGATGGACCCTGAGATTGTCATACTGAATGAAGTAAGTCAGACACCAGTGTAGATATTTTAAGTGTAGTATTTTTTTCTTAAAGAAAATTTTTAGCAATTGATGGGCTAATTTAAGAGAAAAATAGTTTTTTAAGTCTAATTTATATACAGTAAAACATTCCTTTTGATGTACAGTTTTCTGAGTTTTGAAAAATGTATTCAAAAGTGTAGCATCACCACAGTTAAGATACACAACTGTTCTACCTCTCCAAAATATTACACTCTGCCTCTTTGTGTTTCAACACTTACACCCACCTCTAACTCCTAATAATCACTCATCTGTTTTTATATATTTTCTCTTCCTACAGCTTTTTTCATTTTCAAGGATGTCATATAATTGGAACCATGTTGGCTGTAGCCTTTTGAATCTGGCCTTTTCACTTAGCATAATGTATTGGGAGATTCATTCATGCTGTTGCACGTTTCAACAGTTTGCTCCTTTTCATTGCTGAATAAGTATTTCATTGCATGGATTTATCACAGTTTATTTATTTACCCATTGAAGGACTTTTCCAGGTTTTGATGATAATGAATCAAGCTACTCTGAAATTTATTGAAAGATTTTGTTTGAACGTAAAGTTTCATTTCTTGGTTAAATATTTAAAATTAGATTGCTGGGTGTTATAGTAAGTGTCGGTTTCACTTTATAAGAATCTGCCAAACCATTTCTAGAGTGGTTGTACTGTAAAGGTACATTTAATATTATATTGTGACCCTATCTGTTAAATAATATAGTTTCCTAATTACTAACACTGTATTTTAATCTACTGTATTTTCATCTAGAGCTATGATCTAGAAAAATTCAACCATTCATCCTAAATATCTCCCATGTTAGTGACGTTGATTTCACAGTATTCAAACTCATAAGTTAATAATGGAGACTTAGAGCTAATAACGAATTACAAGTTAGTAGTAAGTTGGAATATTTTTTTAAATTAATGTGTTCTTCAGTACTTTCCTAATTTAAATGATTAATATGTACTTCAAAAATTTAAATTAAATATAATATTAAAGTATTATAAATAAAACCTAAAACTTTCAAATAATTAGAGTAATTCTATTAAACATGGTATTTAGAATCTTTTAAGAATAATTTTTAACTTGAAATAAAGTAACAGCGCAGAGCTTACAGTGTAAAGCAAATTTAGCTACATTGATTTGACAGTCTTTCAAAACTACATTTTATTTTCAGATGTCCATTCTAAAAGCATCTTAACATTTACAATTGTTTTTGTTTTGTTTTTTTTTTTTGCGGTAGGCGGGCCTCTCACTGTTGTGGCCTCTCCCGTTGCGGAGCACAGGCTCCGGACGCACAGGCTCAGCAGCCATGGCTCACGGGCCCAGCTGCTCCGCGGCATGTGGGATCTTCCCGGACCGGGGCACGAACCCGTGTCCCCTGCATCGGCAGGCGGACCCTCAACCACTGCGCCACCAGGGAAGGCCAACAATTGGTTTTTATAATTGGTTTTCTTCTAGAAAACTCCAAAACATGGAACACTAATAAAGGGCTTGAAATGGAAATACCCTAACTTCTTCAGGTGGAGTAACCATTCCCCAAATTGATCTAAGTTTGGTATATGCTTGTGTCTCTGATAAAGAATCTCATGAGGATCACCTGAGTGTCAGTCCTTCACTGATTCACTCTCACCTCCATATGATTTGATCAAGAAAGTCTTGCTGAATGTAAAATATACCACGAATATAACGGCCAACCATCCTTCCTCCTCCAAAACTTCCTCACAGTGTTTGTGATAGTTGACCAACCACTTTGTCTTAAAATATAAGAACCATTTAAATCATTTATCTCTGTGAGTATTCCTTATACCATGATTAAATCTCTTTACTCACGCCCTACATTTAATGGATTAAGTTTTAGCATAGATCATATTCTCTTTTCTCTATACTCCTAACAATTTAAAATCTTCTATTTCCCCCTTTAAAATTTTATCATTCCCTCCTTTTAAATGAGTCTCTATTTCTATCTTTAATGATGCTTCTGTGCTTCAGAAGCACATATCCTTCAGCGTTAGGGTATATCTATTGTTTGCTGATAGGCAGCAGAAAATTGCAACCCAAACTGAACACTTCATCTTATCCCATTAAATACGATTCTTCTCCAGAATCCTAGCAAAATTCTCCAAGTTTCCCAGGCTTGAAACATTGATTCCTCACATTCCTTTCTTGCTTATATCTGTCCAACCATTATCATTTTCTCTCACTGATGCTAATCACTTCCAGTTCTTTCTCTCTTCCTTTAAAAATAACATTCTAGTTCAAGCTCTCATGCCTATTTCCTTGATTATTCAGTGTTCTAACTGGCCTCATTTTTTTCAGCCTTTATCCACTCTTATTCACTTTATATAATCCTCCAAGGTAAATGCTCATTTTACCCAGTTATATTTTAGCAACTACATTGGTTTCATATTTATAACCAAGTGAGGAACAAATTCCATCATCTGTCATCATGATAGTATGTCAGCTTTTCTTTCCAGTCTTAACTTCTCTTAGCTTTCAAAATCTCTATGCTCAAGGGAAATTATACTGTTTAACATGCTTTAAATATTTATTATTTCTCTGTGCCTTTCTTATGCTTTTTCTCTGATTCTACTGTAACTCGTTTTGTGTGTTTGTGTGTGTGTGTGTGTGTGTATAAAATGCTGTTTACTCTTCATTTTGGCACCATTTGTAAAAGCAAATCAAAATTTCAATTCTGTATATGTGCAGTAATTGAAGATTGGCAAATAACTGGGTTATCAGCCATATTAAAATAATGTGTTTATAATAAAATATAACTGTATTATTGTTTATAACATTAAATAATACTTGTTTATAATTAAAATAATATTGTTTATAATATTAAACATTAAAATAATATGTTCACAGTATAATGACTTATACAGCCATACACATGCATCGCAGGTTATCTCTAAGGCATACTGGTATTTTTTGTTTCCTTCTCTGTATTTTTCCATATTTTCTAAGCTCTATACAACGGATACCATTTGTCATAAGAAATAATACATGATCCCTGTTGATAAGGAAAATAGGATCAACAATATTCATAAGTACGAAAAATATACTTATCCATCTTAAAAGTCAATTTCATTACAATGAATCTTCCACTAATCTCTCTCTCTTTGAAACTCCCACAATTCATCATTAAAGCATTATTAACTCTGACTCACAGATACATTTCTTTGGCAAGGTTAAGAGTTATTAATGACTCCTTCCTGCACTCTCACCATAAACAATTTGTCACTCTCCCTTGTTGATTTTTATTTTTAAACATTTTTCAAATCTTCCAGTTTCAAACCCCACTGTCCATATGTACATGTCTAATCTTTCTTTGCCTGAGTGACTATACTAATCTTCTAAGTGGTTCTGTTTCATCTGCTTTCTTTTCTCTCCAAAAGCATCCTCTATATAAAATATGATTTTGCATATATTTCTAAATATACACCACACAATGTGATTGATAAATAATGAAGCAAAACGAATGGAAGAAAACAGAAACAATAAATTGGGTTTGCATATTCATTGGCCAGATAATTAAATCCAAATTCAAGAGTACTACACACAATATTCTTCATAACAAGCCATTACTGTAAATAACTTTATGCATCTGATCGAAGTTTTATATATAGATTATTGTTAGCAACTTTGCTGGACCATACCGAACCTTACTGATCATCTATAGCAGTGTTCTTCAATATATTTTTCATGTACCTGAGAGTATGCAAAGACTTTCCAAGAGATGTGTATGTAGATTTGGTCAGTTTTAATAGAATAATGTCCACATCCTCATATTTTATGTGTACCACCTCCTACTGTTCCATCTGAGAATGAATCTGATGTCCTACAAGATCTCTTTTTTCATATTTTCACTTTACTCACCCAATCTAAATCACATGCGACATTTTTCCAGGGTGTAGAAATCTACAACACTCAGAAACATTGATGGCCATGTTAAGAAATAGCTAAAATAGAGCCATTTGTATAAGTATGGATAAATCTCCAAATTAATGTTAAGTGAAAAGCAGGTTGATGAGAATGCTTGCAGGTATCCTGCAAGCATTTATTACCTCATTACCATTATCTCATTACCTCATGAGGTAATTACCTAATTACCTCATTACCATTTATATAAGCATCTAAAACTTAAGATAGTACCATAATTGGTTTACAGGTGCATACTATGTACTATGTGCCCATACTATGTAAGGGAACATTTAAATGTATGATCTCTGGAGCCAACATGCCAGACTGTTCAAATTCCAGTCACACACCTCTTACTGGCTGTGTGACTTCAGAGGGCTGCTTATTCCTTAAGACCATTGTTCCCTCATAGGTAAGATGAGAATACCACAGTTGCTAGTTTAATGAATTGACATCACGATGTAAAATACTTGGAACAATTTCTGGTACACGGTAAAACAATAAATATTGATTTGATGATTGTTACATTAATTTAAAAAATAAAACTAAACAGTACACAGTGACTTTAAGATTATGGTTACTTTTCAAGAGGAAAAGAGAAAAGAATCGATGGTGACAAGGTTTTATTTGTATCTGTAACATTTCATTTCTTTAAAAAACAATTAACATCTGAAGCAAATATCCTACTCCTGTATGACCTAATCTTTTATTTTTTAACATCTTTATTGGAGTATAATTGCTTTACAATGGTGTGTTAGTTTCTGCTTTATAACAAAGTGAATCAGTTATACATATACATATGTTCCCATATCTCTTCCCTCTTGCGTCTCCCTCCCTCCCACCCTCCCTATCCCACCCCTCCAGGCGGTCACAAAGCACCTGAGCTGATCTCCCTGTGCTACGCGGCTGCTTCCCACTAGCTATCTGTTTTACGTTTGGTAGTGTATATATGTCCATTCCTCTCTCTCGCTTTGTCACAGCTTACCCTCCCCCCTCCCTATATCCTCAAGTCCATTCTCTAGTAGGTCTGTGTCTTTATTCTTCTCCTACCCCTAGGTTCTTCATGACATTCTTTTTTCTTAAATTCCATATATATGTGTTAGCATATGGTATTTGTCTTTCTCTTTCTGACTTACTTCACTCTGTATGACAGACTCTAGGTCTATCCACCTCATTACAAATAGCTCAATTTCATTTCTTTTTATAGCTGAGTAATATTCCATTGTATATATGTGCCACACCTTCTTTATCCATTCATCCGATGATGGGCACTTAGGTTGTTTCCATCTCCAGGCTATTGTAAATAGAGCTGCAATGAACATTTTGGTACACGACTCTTTTTGAATTATGGTTTTCTCAGGGTATATGCCCAGTAGTGGGATTGCTGTGTATGACCTAATCTTAAGTGAGCTAATTACATCTTCAACTACTCTTTTTCCAAATAAGATCACCTCCTGAGGTATTGGGGATTAGGACTTAAACACATGAATTTTTGGGAAGACACAATTCAAACCATAACAGGAACACCCCTCCAAAGATGTAGAAGGACTTCAAACTCATTCAGGTCCTTTTTAGTAGGGGTGTAAGGAGTCTTCATTAAGGAGTCTGGAAGTTTCTCAAATCAACTCCTTTGGCTTTGGGTATAGTATATAAAAGTGAGAGCAAAATGACTGAGTTGAGTTCCCACAGGTTTTGCCCCATCACCACCACTTTGTGGCCAAAAGTGGAAGGAGAACGTATGGAAAAGATAAGCTCCCCAGTGAGTGTTTCTTATGAGAAAAACCAGGAAAAGAGAAAGCTTACAGTGTATTTCCCAGAAGGCTTCTCAGGGAAGGGAGTATGTTGTGTTTATGGCAGTAAAGAAAGAAGAGAAAATGTTTAAATAATGGCAGTGAGATATGAGCTTTGATTTAGAAATTTTTTCTCTCTTGGATGAATGGTTTCTATACCTTTTTTTGTCTTAACAACAACAAAGAAAACCTGAGAGTCATGTGGCCAAATTATAAAGAGTATTAGTGAAACAGTGAAAAGACCTCTGCCTTTGAATTTTCATTAAATAAAACCATCACAACCTGCCACCAGGGTTGTAGGGTACATTTGGGAAACCAGAAATTACATCAGCTGAACTTGAATAGTGTTAACATAAATTATGCAATGAATAATTCTTGCTGTTGCTGGGTATGGTTTGGGCTAAGGAAAAAATGGTTAATTTACCATCAGGAACAAAGTCAGCTAACAGTGTATCCATCTAAGACATTCAGGAGAACTGATTTATCAGAGTGGTGCTGCTATGGCTCCTCCCCTTGACTCAGCTCTGCAGTGAAAATAGTCATGCAAGTGGAACGAAGGAGATCCCTGAATTTGATGAGGAGAGCTCAGAGCCAGGGAAAGTTTAAGACAGGAGTGCCTAACATGCCCCCAGTGTAACAGTGTGGTCCATAAGCGAGAGCGCTTTAGTCATTAACACATTATTCTCTTAAATGTTTCAGAGAATATAATGCACAGGGTAATGACTTCATGTACTGTAAGAGGAGAGAATTAAATGTCATTGTAAAGTATCCATTCGTCAGATATCACCCATTTTCTAGACCTAAGTTTTGAAGAAAGACCCCCTCCACCTAAGAAATGACTCCAGGCGGAAGTGAATTACATTTTCAGCTTAAGAAGAAGAGAGGGGAAGCTTAGAACTGAAAGTGAAGTTGAAGAAATGAAAGAGAAGGTGAGAATGGGAGACATGAGCTATTGGTCACCTCTTATCCGGGATCTACAAAGATTGAGCAGAAGGATGTAAAAGGAAAAAAAGAAAAGGAAAAGAAAAGAAATCACGGGTTTGTGAACTCCTATGTAAGCCCAGCTCTTGATGTTTCCAAGTCTGGGGAGGGAGGATCTTTGGGGGAAGACGGGATTTGGGTAGATAGATAGTTAGAGAGGAACAAAATAAGTGTTCATAAGATTTTCTATGTACTATGTATTTCCATCCTATCAAAAAAATGCATAAAAAGTTTTATTTGTATCTAAATTCCTTCTTCTTACCATGCTTTCTTAGTGATAGAGCCCCAAACTAAGTCCCAACGTAATGAGGCCTACTTCTAAACAACTTCTGCCCCTCAAGTGGTTCTTAAAATATTAGGAGCACATGGGAATATGTACTTTCAAAAATCCCAACGTGGTTCTGATAGTCTTTGTTAGGAAGGCAAGCTCCTTGCCTCTATTCCCTAGAGTATCACCATGGAAAGTAATTACCTTATTAGGAAACCATAATTATTAAAAAGTTAAATTATTTGTCTTTTAAAGCATTCTAATCTTTTATCGAAGGAAAAGAGAGAGTGTACATTGTATTTCCCAGAAAGTTTCTCAGGGAAGGAAGTATAACATGTATGAAACATGCCAAGGAAGAAAGAAAATGGTTAAGAGACAGCAGTGAGAAATGAGCTTTAATTTTTTTCTGCTCTTACATGAATGGTTTCTATACTTTTTTTGTCTTAACAAAGAAAACAGAGCCATGTGACCAATTTATAAACAGCATCAGTGACATAGTGAAAAGAGCTCTGTCTATGTATTTTTGGATATATTTTTGATGAAAGTAGTCAAAAGGTACAAGATAAGTTACAAGATAAAGAAATACTAAGGGTGTAACATACAACAACCTTAATATAATTAAATGCAGCTGTATTTTATATATGAGTTGTTAAGAGTAAACCCTGAGTTCTCATCACAAGGGAAAAACCTTTTTTCTTTTTCTTTTGTATCTTATATGAGATGAAGGATGTTCACTAAACTTATTGTGATAATCATTTCATGATGTATGTAAGTCAAATCATGATGCTATATACCTTAAACTCATACAGTGCTGTATGTCAATTATATCTCAATAAAACTGGAAGAAAAATCAAAACAAGCAAAAAAAAAGAATAAACACAAATATTTTTTAAAACTCTAATCCTCTGCTGTTCAATAGATTCCAAAGACTTGATATAAAAATTATTTCATCAAGAGTTTTTAATATTGATTACATATTGAATGGTACTATTTTGGACACATTGGTTTAAATTTTAAAATTAATTCCATTTTTTGTTACTTTTTGAGTGTGCCTTCTAGAAAATTTAAAACTAGACATGTGGGTCACATTATATTCCTATTTCTGTTGTTGTAGCCTAATTAGAATCTTATGTGAAATGATACTTCATCCAAGGTCCATTTGTGAGATTGTAATTAAACTCACTTGAATAGAATCTAAGAAAAAACTTTCCACTTTACTTAATATTGGTCAATATCATGGCTAAAATGAGTTTCTAGTTCCAAAGCTCCTTGAATATATAAACATAAGTTTCCTCATTTTTATGAGGTTGGCTTTATATTTGTTCCCAAGATATCAGAGACTGAGAAAAACTGTAAGGAAACGTGGCTTCCCAAACATTGTAGTAAATAAAGTCACTTATTGAGGACAGAACAAATAATGCATATTGCATTTTTTTCAGGAATTATTGTTTCAATGATTTCATATGCCACTTAAAACCTCCTTGGTAAACTAAATACAAATCATGTGAGAAATTGACAAGATGAAATTTTCCATTCAGGTTTGGATTTCAGTCTTTGATGAAAACTGTATTTGGGCTTTGAAGCTTCAGGAACACCCTCAGAGGTTCACTCATAGGGATAAAAATACAAATCTCTTAAACAACATGAAAAACAATACAAAACAGAGCACAAACCACAATTATTTTTAAAATTTATGATTATTTTTCCAAGATAGGCCTACTTAAGAAATATATAGTACTTTTAAAGTTATATTTAATTTTATGTGTTTTTTAAATTAAAGATTTTCACCTAAGTGTAAATCACATTGTCTTTGCAAATAACAGTGTATGCAAATAAATATAACTCAGAAATGTTTGAAAAAGATAATTCCAATCAAATATGGATAAACAGAAGAATTGATTTGAAGGAAAATAAGATTAGGTTCACATATTCATGCTTCCTACTATCTTAACAATCTCAGTTGATAACTAAATTTTTGTAAGTATCAATATCTAACACAGACCTGGGGATAAATTTAAGAGCCAACTATATATTTAAAGAAAATAATCAAATTATTGTCATCTAATGCAGGCTGTTGAATCCCCTGCTAAGATTAGATTGATCCCAAGTGTACTGTGTACATTTTGGTGATTTGTTCATCATATTTAATTGCCTCTGGGATGACACAGCTACCATTTCTTTCAAAAGATCATTTCACTCTCTATTTGTTCTCATTCTTGTGAACTTTGCCATTCTAAAAATGAGCCAATGTCAGAGCTTAGCCAAAAAAAAAAAAAAAAAAAAAACCACAGGAAAAGCAAAAACCTTTGCCATTCTAGCAAAAACCTTTGCCATTCTAGCATTCTATAATGCTAGAGTTCCATTTTTCTCAATTACAACCAGTTGTTAACACTAATAACAAGTTGGATGAATGGGCGTTAATAAAGGACAACCTTATTTATGATTAGTAACTTGAATATCTATGGAAAAGTGTGATGATCTTTTCTGTCACATGAATTTTAACACTCAGATGAGTCATTCTTTCCTGAACATCAGGGACTCACACACCCTCAACACTCTAATTTTAATTCATGCTGACTTCAACTCCTATAAATTATACTGATATTAATAAGAAAGAATAAAGTTCATATAATCAAAGCATTGTCTCAGGAACTACTGAAAGTGTTTATTTCCCTTGCATTAAAATAGATGTAATGTATAACCCAATAAATTTCACTTGCTCTTTTACCTTGCACTTTGCCACATGTTCTTATTTACTGGGTCCATTTATACATTTTCCCCTTCTTTCATGATTGGTCTTACTTCTCTCAGGAAGTGAATATAAACAGGGATTCATGCATTTACTGACAGACAAGAAAATACAAGCCAAACCAAATAAGAATGTCCCTGCCTACTCATAGAACCCATATGACCCACAGAGGAAAAGGGACAGAAGATAGAAAAGAATTTCTGATTGCTGTGGAGCTACTCTGATTTGAAAATAGTGGCTTACCCAAAGAAACCTATTCCAAGTGAAAACAAATAGGACTTCATTCATAAATTTTCTCATCTGCTACAATCAGAAGTCAAAGCTGAGGGTGCCTAAGGCTGATGATCATCGTCTTCTAAATACAGTATATTTGCAAAAAGCGTAAGTGAACCTTCTTTCGAAAGCTAAGAAGTGACAGACATACATTTCCTAAGGTGTTTATAGACATGAGTATGTAATTTGATTTAACTTTTATAATTATATATTTTTATATTTAGCTTATGTTGACCCTTGGTATTATTTTTTTTCTGTCTCTACTGGTGTGTTTAATATGTTTATTTATTATCAAATTTATAGTTAATTTCTAGGATGCTTATCCTCTCTTCTACATCACTGGGAAAGACTCTAAGTAAGTATGATGACAATCTTTATGGTTATCTCCCAGGCACTTTTTGCCTATTAAATATACAGGAATTTAATTTAGTTAAAATCTGAATATCTTAAGCTAGCATTCAGAGTTTGAAATTTGTAACTCACATTTAGTTAATTTTTTACAACTGATAGCGATTTTTAATATTGGAACTATTTTTTTTAAGTTATTTTTGTCAAAAAATAAACTCTCAACACAATCAAAAATAACAAAATATTTGGTTCTGTGATTATTAAAATGACTTTTATGGGTAACGGACATGGATGAATTAAAGAGAACCAAATTAATTTCCTGCTCCCCTGAAGGATTAATAGTAGCAAGAAGAGGAGTAAAAAATATGACAAGGAAATGATATAATAGAAGACTAATGTGGACTATCTATAGTATTAAAAAAGTAAATTTTCACGAGCACCAAAGTTACTTTCAGCAAGGAAAAATAATGATGCATTTATGTATTTATCAACTACAAAATATTTCGACAGACCTTGTTTTTCTTTATTTTTTAAATTTTAAAAATAGGGCTTGCCTGGTGGCGCAATGGTTGAGAATCTGCCTGCCAATGCAGGGGACACGGGTTCGAGCCCTGGTCTGGGAAGATCCCACATGCCGCGGAGCAACTGGGCCCGTGCTCCACAACTACTGAGCCTGTGCGTCTGGAGCCTGTGCTCCGCAACAAGAGAGGCCGCAACAGTGAAAGGCCCGCGCACCACAATGAAGAGTGGCCCTTGCTTGCTGCAACTAGAGAAAGCCCTCACACAGAAACGAAGACCCAACACAGCCAAAAATAAATTAAATTAAATTAAATTTAAAAACAGTTTTACTGTGAATATAATGCATATGCTATATAATCCACTCATTTAAAGTGTACATTTCAGTGAATTTTAGTATATTTACAGAATTGTGCCACCGTTACCACATTTTACATTTTCATCATCCCCAAAGGAAACCCCGTTTCCATGAGCAGTCACTCCCCATTACTTTCCATCTCTCCAGCCCTAGACAATATTAATATACTTTCAATCTCTAGATTCTCCTATTTTAACCTTTCATATAAACGGAATCATTCACTATGCAGTCTTTTGTCACTGACTTCTTTAAGTAGCATAAAGTTTTCAAGGTGCATCTGTGTTTCTAACGTCTATCAGTAATTCATTCCTTTTTATGCTGAACACATTTCTGCTGTCTGGATATAACATATTTTTTAAAATTCATACACAAGTATTCATTCATTAATTGATGGATATTTGGGTTGTTTCCACCTTTGGCTATTAGGCGCTATGAACATTCATGTACAAGTTTTCATAAGTTTTTATTTCTCTTAGGCATGTAGAAGTTGAATAGGTAAATCATACAGCAACTGTATATTTACCTTGGAAGAACTGCCAGAGTGCACCATTTTATAATCCCACCATTTAATAATCCCAATCATCAATATATGAGGGTTCTAATTTCTCTACAGCCTCACAAAACTTTAAATGATCTGTTAAATATAGTCATTTTAGCAGATGTGAAGTGATGTCTCATTGTGTTTTTTCTTTCAATTAAGACTTTTTTAGAGCAGTTTTAGATACAAAGCAAAATTGAGTGGAAGGTACAGGGATTTCTTATATAACCCCTACCCACACACATGCATAGTCTCCCCTATTGTCAACATCCTCCACCAGAGTAGTACAATTGATGAACCTACATTGCTACATCACAATCACCCTACTCGCATAGTTTACCTTACTGTTCACTCTTGGTGTTGTACATTCTATGGGTTTGGACACATATCCATCACTGTAGTATCATACGGAATATTTTCACTGTCCCCCAATTTTTCTGTGCTCCATATATGTATCCCTCCCCGACTCTAACTCCTGATAACCACTGATCTTTTTATTGTTTCCATAGTTTTTCCTTTTCCAGAATGTCATATAGTTGGAATCATATGTTGCCTTTTTAGATTGGCTTCTTTCACGTAGTAATATGTACTTAAATTTATTCCACGTGTTTTCATGGTTTGATAGCTCATTTCTTTTTAGGGTTGAATAAAATTCTTTTGTCTGGATACAACAAAGTTTACCCATTCACAGGCTGCAGGGCATCTTGGTTGCTTCCAAGTTTGGCAGCTGTGAATAAAGTTATATAAACATTTGTGTACAGGTTTTTGTGTGGGCATAAGTTCTCAACTTCTTTGGATAAATACCAAGGAATGCAATTGCTGGATCATATCGCAAGAATATGTTTAGTTTTATAAGTAACTACATACCACACCGTCTTCCAAAGTGATTGTACTGTTTTGCATTTCCTCATTAATGAAAAAGAATTCCTCTTCACCTTATGTTTGTTAACACTCAAAACTGCTAGGAAAGAAGGTGTAATTACCCCATTGGCTTAAAAAACTGAGCTTCCCAAAGTCATGTGAAGAGTTAAATGAAATTATCAGCTTGTTATAAAATAGTTCTTGATTGGGTTGGTACTGTCTTGAGCTTCATAGGTATATTAGGATCCCCTAATTTGTCCCTGCACACAAATATAGTAGCTTTCCCCCAATCATGAGAACCACTGTGGACTAAAGAGGATAATTTTGCCTCTGTCAGATTACTTGACTGATACTCTCGGAGAGAGATATGAAAAACTGAGTAGAAAGAAGTCAGTGGGAAGAAAATATGCCAAAACCCCCCAAAATAACAAAATGCTAAGTTCTGGAGGAAGCGTCATTGTTGGATGTAGGAAGTACAAAAAGGGCAGTTTCTTAAGGAAAAAATAGGGATACCTTAAAAATAAGAGAGATCCGTTTCAGTAAACACCATGTGAGCAAAGGACACAAACAGGAGAGTTTCTTATTGTTTCAAAGACCAGCGGGTACAAGTATAGCAGATACTCACAAGAAGTTTGCCACAAGTATCTAGGCACAAAGGAGGAGGTCTTAGAACTGACAATGAATGAAAGCAATGACTAAAACATGGACAAAATTTGACATATCTACTGTTCAATGTACTGTTATAATATTTTTTTCCCTGCAAAACCAAATGTTATGGAGAACTTCAATACATAGTTTTTAAAGGAATGTTCAGAAAAGAGAAAACGATGATCAAAAAACTACCTTAGGTTTGCAAGTATTGAGTGTTCTAGGAAAACTTACCTTTTCTACTCATGCCTCTTACTTTTAGAATGCTTAACAGAACAATATTATTTACATCCAGAATCAGATTATTCTGTACCCAATTATATCATAAAGGTATATACAATCAATATGATAAGAATATGGTGGGGATAATTTTATACTGCCTTATTTAAAAGGCAGACTATCTTCAATAATCTAATATCATAGCTAAATATATAATCATGATCTGGTACTATATAAAGATGTTAACACATTTCAATGATTTTAATTCAAGTCATCATGCAGAGGTAATAAGATAAAGCATTTTTCACCAAGGAGTTCTCAGACTTGCAAGGAAATATAACCAGATAACGAAACATCTGCAAAAATGTCATCATTGCTTTGAAAAGGGACTACATGAATTCCACTAGAAACACATTTAAAATATCATATTTAATTCTGAGCACCACATTTTAAGAAAGCTATTGAGGTAATAAAGTTCAGAAGAAGGTGACCAGACTGATTAGGGATTAAAATTAAACTAAACTAAGGAAGTTAAAATATATGTTTTTTTGTGCCTGAAGAAGAGAATGCCAAAGGGAAACATTATAGCTGCATTTGCATATGTAACAAGCTATTATTTCAGTATTGGAAGCAAATTATACTCTTCTAGAGGGCAAACGTATGACTAAATATGATTAGATAAAAGTAGGCATATTTAAATTCACTATTTAAATATTTATAGCTTCCCAAAAAAACAAAGGCCTACATTCTCAAGTAATCATGTCTATTAAGTATATTAACCATCAGTGGAAGTTTTAAGTTACATAGATTACCATGTGAGTGATGCTATAGAAGTGGTGTTTTCTAATTAGCTAATTAAACTAAATGATGTCCATGATCTCTACCAATTCAAAGATATTTTAAGTCAAACTGAGATTCTCTTTCAATTAAAAAAAAGTAGTTCTTTCATTTAAACCCCTTGGTCTTCATTTCTTCAACCTGTAAAATGAAGTCCATGAGCCCTTTAACCCATCTCAACTATATTGTAAATTTATTGCTGGAAATCTCCAAGGTTTCACTCATAATACAGTAATTTAGTAGACATACTGAATGCTTACATGCCATGTACTGTGCTAGGCACTGGAAAGAATAAGACATACTCCCTCTCTGGGAACACACAGGCTTAGACATTATACGGTAAGCTCTAAAGAGTGATTCACAGCAAAGCATGGTAATATATTTTATGGAATATATATTTTTTAAATTATAGGGTCTTCTGCAGTTTCCACAATGATTAGTGAGAGGATGCTACTAGAATTTGGTATGCCAGAACCAAGGACACTAGATATCCTACCAAACCCAGCATGAATGTTCTCTACCCTACAAAGTTTTGAATAACCTGCCAAACATTCATAGACATTGAAAACTTGTTAGAATTATCTAAACGTAAATCCATACACTTTAAAGCAAACAACATATATATTATTGTGACTGCTAGTTCAGTGTACTTTCCAATATAAAACCATCTTTATCTACTAGAGCATTTAACTGGTTAACAGAAGGGTCACAACACATTTTAAAAACTACATTTCTATATAATAGCAATGCAAATCTGCAAACAAAAGATTTCCCTTCACAATATCATAAAAATAAAATATACTTAGGATTAAATTTAACAAAAGAAGTGCAAAACTTGTACACTGAGAAGAACTACAAAATATTGCTGAGAAAAATTTTTAAAAATGTAAATTAACATAAAGACATATATATTCATGGATTGGAAGACTTAAAACATGCTAGCATATAGAGGAATCCCCAAAACATTATACTAGGTAAATGAAACCTGACTCAGAAGACCAATTTACCTAATTGGTAAATATAATTTTTTTAGGTTTGTTAGTACTCCTTGTTGTGTGATTCTATCAGTAAGAAATATCCAGAAAAGATAAATCTATTCAGACATTAAGGATGGGAATGGGGACTGATTGCCAATGAACACAAGACTTCTTTCACTGGTGGTAATAATGTCCCCATATTGGATTGTGGTATTGAACTGTACACTTACTCAAATGAGTGAATTTCATAGCATATGAACACTACTTTGATAAAGCTGCCAAATACCCAGACACTCAGTCACATGAAAGCAACACCTGTCAAGTTTACATTTTTCAAATCTTGGAGTGAGTGAAACTTTTCTAAGCCTGATCACAAGTCCAGAAACTGGAAGGGAAACAACTGATAATTTTGACAGCCTAAAATAACAACCAAAGCAAAACTAAATTCTTCTGAATGAAGAACATGATATACATAAAGTAAAATGGAAGTAAAAAGTTGGGGAGGGGGATGAAGCACCTATGAGAGAGTGAGCTAATATCTTTAGTTTAATAATATAATCAACAAGCGATAGAGTAGCAAAAAGTCAGTAGGAAAAAATTAATCACAAAATAACGTTTTTATGACAAGAAATGCCAATGGCCAGTAAGTATCTGAAAAGATGTTCCACCTCATAATTAAATCAATATAAATAAAATCCTGGTCCCTTTTTCAGCAAACTAATTGGTGAAGAAAATTTTTCAAGGTTTGTTAGTACTCATTGTCAGGAAGCCTGTGGTAATAAGGTACTTTCAGATGTGTCTTTGGTCAACATTTTCCGGAACTGTTTTGAAGGCCAATTTGTCAATAGCTATTAAAATTAAATGCACTTATCATTCTCCCAACTGTTCTCCTCCTAGGAATTCACTCTACAGATTCTTCTTAAGAGATCTCTTAAGTAGTTTGTCATCATAGCATTTATGGCTTTGACAGAAGTGAAAATAACAAAAAATGGGCTATCAATTTAAAAAGTCTAAACTAAATCGCAGTATGCCCATGAGCAGAATACTCAGCTGTCAATAGAATGTATAAGGCATAATTCTATGAACAAATTATTGAAATTTTTATAATGAGGAAAAAGTACAAAGGAGAAAAGAATATTCAAAATGTTTGCTTTTTTCTAGAAGCATTCTTAAGAAACTCAACACTGATTTCATTTGGGGTCAACTGGGATAAGCAAAAGAAAGAAAATGGTTCTTTGTCCTTATATAAATTTTAGTTTGAATCATTAACCTTAAAATACATTTTATTGTAATTATTTACATTAAAATAGTGTAGAACAGCATTTTAAGAAATTAATTTGAAATGTTCTTTGTGGAACTTTTGATATTTTAATATCAAGCTTCACTTAAAAATACAGAGCCTTTCAGAATAAAAGCTCATGAATAAAAATTTGAAAATAAGCTATTTTGGGAACAGATATATATATTGGTACAATATTATTCAATGACATTAGCCATCCTTTATCTTCTAAAATAAATAACTATCTTATTGCCAAATGAACATAAATGTATGCTTTTCAAAGCAATTGTAAACTACACACTTATGTGCACAAAGAAATTTTAATAAAAAGACTGCTCATTTCTTTTGTTCCCAGTAAAAAAAGTAATGACTCTCTTTGCTGTGAATGTATTTTTTATGCTGGAAGACAGTATGAGTATGGTCTAAAGGAGAGAGCCCTGGACCTAGGGCCACAAGACCAATGTCTTCTGGATGTGTAGGCAAATTGTTTAATCTCTCTGAACCTCTGTTTTAGCAGCATTATGCTAGTGACAATGGTCTTCACAATTGCTATCACAAGTATTGAAAAGTGATATAAAAAATTAGCCATTGCAACCTACAATGCAAAAAGGACAACAGTAGAAAATTGGTCAAATTCAATAAAGTGCATAGTTAGTTAATGGTAATGTTGATTTCTTAGTTATGGTAAGTGTACTAGAGATATGTAAGATATAAGTCTGAGAGGAAGCATATGAAGGGAAAACTAGAAGAAAGCACATGTATATGAGAACAGAAAAAGGAGATAATCCTCTATTTAATACTCATATTCCTTTGCCCCTTTCTACTCAGTGTACAACATCCCTGAGAAGAGTGACTGTAATTGTTTATAAATAGTTACTGATGACAAAGGTCCTGGCTGCTGCCTTGAGGCTCAAGGGTTTTACTGTATGAATAATGAAAGAAAAAATACTGAGTCTCTCTGTGTCCAAACTAATGCAATAATAGCACTCCTGTGAACCTCATGGGTCTGAAGTAAATTCCAGAGTAAGCCAGCTCAGCAGTCGCAACTGAAAATGAGGTGCAAACAGCAAAGAGCAACCTCTACTGTCCACCACCTGACCATGCTGCAGGGCACACAGAAGGTCCCTGTGCCGTTTGCAATCAGCGTCCAGCATCAATCTCTCTCCCAGAGAGTCTCTAGGCTAGGTCGACCTGCAGGGTTTCTCCTTTCATTTATTCATTTTCTTCTTTCCCTTTTGCTTCTAATCAGAGCTATTTGGTAAGGTGCTTTATTATTTAAGAGCAAAGAGAAAACTCAATGAATGAAGAATTTTAGTAAACTATAATTCAGTTAAGCTGAGAAAGATTTTACTGCCCAAGAACTGTACAACAATTATATATATATATAATATTATATATGTATACATATATAAATAATAGAAAACACATATTTACAAAACAGAAAAATTGACAGGCTTCAAAAATGCTTTTATTCAGGTGTAAGGGAAAATGTGCCTTGTTACAATGCTTGCTTTATGAAATCACAGGTTTTTATCTCAAAGGCTAAAAAATACCCTGAATAATCATTTCATTTAAGCTTAAAATTCTGAATCATTCAGAAAATTAAGGTAATAATACATAGTTAAGATTTCTTAGATGTTTATCATGTGTCAGGCTTTGTTTTAAGGACTTAACATTTATTATCTCTTATAATCTTCACGAGGACATTATGAGGTGGGTAATATTATTTCCCCAGTTTACAGGGGGAAATGGAAATACTGAGGATAATGTGTCAAAGATCACACAGCTGAGATGTGACGGAGCAGGAATGAAGCTGGAGCAGTCTGACTCCTGAACTGTCCTAACCATTGCTCTACATCAGCCACTCCCTTTCATGTCAATGAGAACTGGAGTATTCTCAAAGAAAACTTTGTAAAAAACCGCATACTTATGACTTTTGTTACTACAAAAACATGGGTAAATTTGTGTCTTCTTGGTCTAACATGAAAATAAACATTTTGGCTTTAACCTATGTACAAGACCAGTTGTTTTATTACAGGCAAATTCTAAATAAAAATAAGACTGATAAGCATAAAGTTAAGAAACCTAGAGAGAAATATGTACACGTGCAATTATGAAACATCTACTGAACTTTTAAAATGTCTTTAAAATGTATATTAACTTATCTTTAAGTAACAAACTTGTAGTTATATGTAATGCCACATTAATTCTAAGAGAAAGAATCAAAGTTTGTACACTTTAATTAGTTGGAAAGAAATATGAAGGAGTCTTCTAGAACTGCTTCATAATTACCCATTTGGTAATTGCAGGTTCACTTTTCTGCAATTATTATGGAGCTTTCATTAGTAAATAGAAATTGCAAAGATGACCAGATCAGCAAGTGAGTTTGAGAAAGAAGAATTCTGAAGGCAGTTTCTCCTTCTATCTTTCTGCCCATCTATTGGTCTTTCTATCAATCTATTTATAATCTAATGATGTCATGCAAATTAAACCCAGACACACATGCAAACAATGCTAGGCAATATTAATGGTTATGCGGGAAGCAGCAAAGCATGTAATGATATTTGGATGCAGTGAACAGAACTTCAGCCACCATCTTGTGGCTGTGGAAGGATCTAGTTTGAGCTTATTTTTCTTCATTTGCAAAATTGAGCCTACAGTAAATTCAATCTAATCTGTAGTATTTTTTTTTGAGAATTAAAAAATCAGAATTCATGTAAAATAATTAGAGCTTGTTTTATATACCACACACTGCCATAAATAGAACAATTATTTTTATTGTTATTTTACAATTCTGTATTTTTGTTCTAAAGGAATGACCCTGATGAAAATTCAGAGCCAAAGTAGAAGATATGTAAAAAACACTGCAGAGCTAAAAAATACTGCAGAGCAAACAGGATTTTGTAATAGTCCTCATATTAGTGACTTTTTTATTCTGTACAGTCTTCAAAGATGAGACTAACTTGTCCCATCTAATATCCTGTATACTAAATAGATATACTAAAAGGGAAGGCTGTAGCATGTGTTTGGTATCATGTACTTAGCTAATCCTCAACAACCAGAGCACATCTAGTTATGACCCATTCATTTAGGGATGGTAGGTGCTTTTTCAAAAAGAAAGGAAATGCATTTGGTATTAATTATAGCGGAAACATTCCTGCCTTATAAGCTGAAATATGCCTGAAGCAGGAATATTCATTGAAAGAGAGGCACAATATAAAAACATGATCACAACAGAAGTTATAGAATTGGGGATTTTGTTCAATCCCATTTTCAGATGAATTTTAAGATAGTCTATAGGTCTTAAAATGAAAGATTTTGAAACAACCACTGAACCCTGACAGATAAAGCATGAAACAATGATGATCAGAAATCATTCTTGAGGACTCTTTGGAGTCCAGTGAATTTCCTTAGTCAGTGCAAATCTGTGGGTCTCTCTGTTCATTTAATGAAGCTTTGGCTATCTGAGCAATGAAGTAGCCAATAAATGAGTCAGAATTCACATGAACAGGACTCCTTTACAGCCAGGATACAAAGGAATCAGAGTTAGAGGGCATTTGACTTAATCTTTACAGAATAAAGATGACAGGTGGCTCCTATATCTTTGAGAGTAAACTGGGCCAAGTTGTCAATTTGCAAATTGATTCCAAAACATATACTCACAAAAGCCAATATGGACACTATCATCATTAAAAAATTAGTTCTAACAGAAAGTAGCCTAGGGAGTATTCAAAATTCTATGAATCCTTGGGTCTTCAGATAGCATTCAGCATGCTAATGTTAGTTTAGTAGCTTGAAAGTTTATAATTTGCACGTGCGCACACACACACACACACACACACACACACACACACATACCCTAACTAATTATTTAGGTTAGATAAGTTCAACAATTTTTCATGTCTAAAAAACATATCACAGAAAGGAACATGATTTTATAATTCAACAACTGAAATCTATAGAGGGGAAGGAACTTTAGTGAAATCTCCAAAGATCCTGTGAGGGTGAGGACTTCAGATTTTTTGTTTATTGATGCTCTATTTTTTCTCTATCAGATATAACTTTCTAGTATTAGGAGCAATATTGTCTATATAAATTCCTTTCTGTAATTTAACTGCAAAATGAGTTCCATCTCATTCTTTTGTTTCTGTTCATTTTGATTAAGGATACTAAAAAAGAATCAAAACTAATCATTATTGAGCTTTTTCAGATCATTTTCTATTTTTTATGCACATTTCTTATAAATAGGTAATCCACAGTAGTTTGTTGAGTCAAATAATGAAAACCTCAGAGACAAGTCCAGGTTGTTTTGAACTCTGCTTAAAATAAGCCACTTGAATCACTGCTTTTTGATTGGTAGAAATCCAAGATATAGTTTGAGATATCATATTCTATTCAAACAGAGAATATCACACTGATGAAACTCTTTTACGGTTTCAAAGAGCAAACACTATGACTTAACTGCCTTTGAGTCAGAACTCTTAATGTCTGTAGGCACAAAGTTGTGAATTATCCCTCTCAAGAATCAAGGACATATTTAAGTATCTTGATCCCAAAATACTATTTCTCCTTACATGTCAAATTAATCTACATGTGTCCCATACAGTTGTCTCACTGTTACATCTTCTGTAAAAGGTTACTAATGCTGATAACAAAATACGCTTTGGGCATGAGGAGCTCAAAAGATGTCAAAACTGATAAAGTGCATGTTTACAAAAAGGATATGAAAAGGTTAATTATTCATATGATGAGGCTTCCTGCAGACAGAGGGGCAGGCTCCCAAGCAGGTCTAAAAATGACTAGAAAGACAGAAAAGGAGACTAGCTTGGCTTTCATTGTGATTAGAGGTTCATGAGAATGGGAGCCAGGACGGGTGTGGACTGAACTTCCCACCAGCACCAAAAGGGGGCGCACCCAGGCTTTGACATCGGCTTGGCAACGTGAGGAGAGGAGGGAGGCTGAGTAGTGCGGCTTGAAACCTGTCAGCAGTCAAACATCAAAAATAGAGTCAAATGTTTTATTATACTTAGCTACCCCAAATAGTACCAGATCTATGGACCTAGGGTACAAAAATCCACAGGGAATTAAATAAAAGATACTTCTTTTTTTTTAAGTTTTAAAATTTTTTTAAAAATTAATTAATTAATTAATTTATGGCTGGGTTGGGTCTTCGTTTCTGTGCGAGGGCTTTCTCTAGTTGCTGCGAGCGGGGGCCACTCTTCATCGCGGTGCGCCGGCCTCTCACTATCGTGGCCTCTCTTGTTGTGGAGCACAGGCTCCAGACGCGCAGGCTCAGTAATTGTGGCTCACGGGCCTAGTTGCTCCACAGCATGTGGGATCTTCCCAGACCAGGGCGCGAACCCTCGTCGCCTGCATTGGCAGGCCGACTCCCAACCACTGCGCCACCAGGGAAGCCCAAAAGATACTTCTTTTAATGAATAACTAAAATATCTGTATTTTCCTGTAGTTTTACATACGTCTGTTAAGGACAAAGCCTGAAGATAAAAACAGGGTCTTATTCTGAATTCAGAAATTTGGCAGCATAGGAATATGCAAGCAAAGACAATTTTCTTTTAATAAGTTTACATCTTCCATTTGGGGATATAAAAACAAATCTCTTGAGAGAGAAGCCTCTGAGACAAAGCAAAGAGAGCATCAGTAAAACGTACTTAATATAGACACATACACATACACCCTCCCACACATGAATTTGCACATTTGGAAAGTAAGCAATTCTTTTCAACTAGTTGCAGTACTCGTTTCTAGAATATGTCATTAGAAAACACGTTTGAAAGGGAAAGAAATACAGCTTGGTGATGTTGATTTAAGTTAAATAGAAATAATTTGAATATTTCCCTGGGTCTCTTGAATTTTCTAAATACAATAGGTGAAATATTTTTATTTTTTCAGTATTTGTCATGCATTAGTCAATAAAGCGTTTAAAGGCTATATTGAATTAAAAGAGTTGCCTCCGTAGGGAATAACAAGTAGGATTATCATTTTATTGATAAGTCTTACAAAAATTTTTTTGGTATAATTCTGAGAAATTAAGACACTGAATGGCTCTAGGGATGATGTAATAAATATTTTGTAAGTTGAGTAATTTTCGATAATTTAATTTCAATAAAAATGAAAGATAACACAATAAAGCAATCAGTTGATAGCTTATTAAAATAACTTTTAGTAATATCAGTTTCTGAGTTTTGTTCTATAACTCAAAAGAAATTTAAATAATTGAATAGCATTGGAACAACAGATTTCCCTCCATGCAGATTACTTACTTATATGTAAAAGGCTTACTATGGTTTACATCTATGAAAAGAGAAAATAAGAATAATGCTAAATCCTGTTTATTTCTAGCAAGAATATCATATTCAGCCATGATGTATGATTTATTGAAAAAAAGCTACATATATTCAATTAAGAGACACATTTGGAATAAAATTTTATTTTTTTTTATGTTTAATAAAGATTTTTAAAAGTTTGCTCTTTCTATTCTGATATCAATTATGGTTATATTTAAGTTCTAAAAGTTTACTTTAAAAAGTATGTTTTTATAATCAGAGAAAATAACTGATTGAATCAAATTTTGTGGGAATTAGAGGCTAAATCAGACACTGTCAGTGTGTGGCCCTAGGCCCTTGGCCCACCCCAGGATCTTCTGAACTGTGATGGACGAGCCTCGTGCACAGCGACAGCTTCTTAACTGGAGACTTGCATCTCCCTGCCTGAGAGCTTCCTCTGGCTCTAGCAGCTGACTTGACTCAAACTGAGGAAGGCAGGGAAGCCCCCTGGAATTATTGCCTCCAGGAGAAACCCTCTACCAGTGAGGGAAGGAGGTGGATAAATAAGCCATATGTCTTGCCTTTTAATAATTATGGTATATGTACTAGTCAGTCTCTCCAAATGATTTCAGTAGATTCTGAAACAGTTACCGCTGTTACCCACAGCAGCAACCCATCACATGAACACCCTAGACTGTTTCCTTCCCTCCCTTGCCTCACTCTCCCAATTTCTCACCATGCTTCCCTGAAGTCTCTGAAATAAAATACTTAACACCACATAACTGTCTCAGGGCCTACTGATATCATTATCCAATTTTAAAAAGAAATGTGGCAGTTTTATATTTATCATAAATTATAATATGCCTGAATTTGAACCTTTTAAACTTTAAATTAATAATAGAACATTATAGAAGTCAACTAAAATATAAAACAGAATATATATTTTCAAAGATATTTTAAGGGGATACAAGAGTAAGATCACTGTCAAAGAGAAAAATATTTTGTCTGTCTGTGAGGAAGGAGCCCAAATGGGATTAGAAACATACAAAGTAGACACAGGGCAAAGGCATACAAAAGCAGTTCGTGTAGTGGAGGAAAAATTGCATGTTCTTAGGTTTGGGCTTTCCATTCTCTATTTCTACCTTTCATTTGGGGGAAGTTGATCTTATAGTGAAGGAGTGAGGGAGGATGAGAAAATGAATGAGAAGGATATGAAGAAAATTCCAATTGTTCACTCAGTTTCAGTCAGCATGTAACCACCAGCAGGTTACTTAATTTCCTTAAAATCTAATCAGAGCTTTTAATAAGGAAAGACTCTTAGCATATTAGACATTTTTTTCAAGTAAATGCTTTTTAAATGTCACTTATTTTAATAGTAATAAGGAAAATCACGTACAGGTAACATTTCATATCATGACCTGGCAAAATATCTATAATATCATAGGCTTATGGTGAGGATTAGATGAGTTAATTCATTTAATGTGTTGGGCCCAGTGCCTGGAATAGGGTAAGTGCTAAAAATGTTATATGAACAAATAAACAGAAGATGCTTGGGAGAGTCTGTTTAAATTTTGTTTAATTTCTAGAGGTAAATTACCTTGTCTCCCACATGACAGTGATACTATCAGAGACCCAGTATTAGGATGAGTTCCAAAAGTCATTTCTTGGGTTCCTATGACATTTTCAAAGTAAATTATTAAGTTGCATCTAATTCTAAACTTTGGAAAATCAGGAAGGGAAATAAATTATTAAGCAGAAGTTTGTCCTCTGTTGCATTTAGATACCATATACTAATAAGTGACTATGAATTTAAATCTCTTTTAACATGCAAAATAGTAGAATTTAATAATTCTGTATTAGTTTAAAACCCTTATCTTTTTCTGTCTTAACGTTGGACTTTCACTTACGTTCCTGCCAAACAGGTGTTTGTGCCATTTAGATGTTATAGTACAAAGAATATATATTACCTTTCAACATAGGATATACTCAAGACTATTTACTATATTATTTAGAAATAGTACAGTGATATTTCCATATCAAAGTATGTGATATAATTTGATATTTACAATCTCCATCCATCAAAAATATCCATAGATAAGAAATGATTCATCCAGCTTCAGTATCTAAAGGTATAATTCTGATTTACATGTATTTTGATCTCTAGTACTGATTTTATAGTTGGGTGATATAAATAGTGTCTATCAGTTTGAGGATAAGCATTAATATTAATAAATGCCACAAGTCTATACTCATTTATTTCTACAAAGAAATGAGTTTTTGAAATATTGAATAGATTCCTTTCTGAACTAGAATGCTACATTTAAAAACAAATGAATTTAAAAGTCTCTGTTGTAGACAGAACTCAAAGATAGCCCCCAAGAGTCTTACCATTTGGCATATATACCCTATATAATTTATATCTATAAAATGTGATATATATTTAATACATGGATATATATAATACAAAATATATTAATATGATATATAAATATATATATTATTTAGCCATAAAAAAGAATGAAATCCTACCATTTGCAACAACATGGATGGACCTCAATAGCATTATGCTCAGTGAAATAAGTCAGACAGAGAAATACAAATACTGTATCATCTCACTCATATGCAGAATCTAAAAATAAGCAAGGAGTATAATGGTGGTTGCCAATGGCTGAAGAGTGCAGGAAATGGGGAGATATTGGTCAAAGGGTACAAACGTCCAGTTATAAGATGAATAAGTTCCAGGATCTAATGTACAGCATGGGGATTATAGTTAATAATACTGTATTGTATAATTGAAAGTTACTATGAGAGTAGAACTTTAATGTTCTCATCAGACAAAACAACAAAGTGGTAAAATTATGCAAGGTGAGGAGTATTAACTAACCTTATTGTGGATATCATTTCATAATATATGTGTATCAAACCATCACATGTGTACCTTAAACTTACAGTCATATGTCAATTTTGTCTCAGTAAAGTTGGAGGAAAAATGGACATAGGCATATTTTCATTCAGGATAATAATTATTTAGCTCCAGATGAATCCATCTACTTTAAATATATATATTTTTATTATCAAAACAACTTGGATTATTCACTGCTGAAGAGACTGAGCCTTGACTGTATGAAGTGTCCTAACCAAAGTTACATATTACTAGAAGGAGCCAACATTTGAACACAGATCTGTATGCTTCAATGCCCATATAACTACCAAATTTTGATGCTTCCCCCAAAATAAAAATAAAGCAAAATGGATTCAAGAAAAAAAATGTATACTTGATGCTATTGCTATTATTTTCTAGGTTTATTTTTAAAATTATGTTATATATAAATTTCATAAAAAGAAAACATTTATCTTTCTATAAAATTTAATATTAAAAATGTCACAAGTTCAGTTACATCTTTCAAATATCTTTGGTTAATTATCTCTAAACCATTCTGGGTAGAATAATGTCATTTTTCTTTTTAAATATCTCTAGACAGACAATTTAATAACAGTTCTTACAAAATTATTCTGATATTGATTTCATTTAAATGTAATTTAAACACTTTTCCTCCTTATTGTGAGAAACAATAGATCAATATTCTCTGGTATAAACTCTCCAAATAGCATATTTCTGTAATCGCCCCTTCTAAGCCACTACTCTACTGAAAAGCAAAGACTATGATTGATATGTCTCATTTTGTTTCAGACCACTACTTACATTTCTTAGACTTCAATACTGCATAAGTTAACCTGTGAAATACTTATAAAATACCTATAAAAATCAAATACCTCTCAAAAACCAAATTTATCCTTCCTCTGGCTTACTACTAAAGAATAGATGGGATACTAGGTTTTCACTGAAGTAAAACAAGAAGAAATCCTAAACCTCCTTACTGCACAGAAAGATTCTAGGGTTACTGATACCTGACAGGCAGTATTAACCATGCCTTTAGATGTGGATGACACTATTTTTCCCACTTTGATCAATAATGCCAACATTCACAACTGCGTGAGGAAGAAACCATGGTGTGACTTGAAGACATTAAGAGGCAATTCCCTTTCTCCAAAACAAAACAAAAGAAAACACACAAAAGAAGCACAAAAGTCAGAAAGCTAACTAAAGTAACATCATAAGGAATGTATTACTTTATTGTAAGGCATCAGTTCTTACAAAAAGTAAGTAAAAGGGAGAAAGACACACATATAAATAAGGCTTCTTAGGATTACAGTACAGATATTTGTTTTGCAATAGTGAAAGCAAAATATTTTGCAATAATGACATTGGTTTAATAATCTAGAGACTATAACACTAAATTTAATGCAATTGTCTGCATTTGTTTTCAGAATCCTATAACTTACAGGTGAGAAATGACAATCTGAAATAGAAAACTAAATCATTAGATTTTTATTCTACAAGCCATAGGTTTTTATAATTATAGCTGAATGAAAGATGTTTAAAATTAGGAGAATGTATATACTACCCACATCAAATACTTGAAAATTAAGGGTTAATTTAGAAATACTGCATACTGAAGTATTCCTAGAAGCCACTAATGTCTTAGTATGTTTAAAGGAAGGCATAGCAAACACAGAGTGTTTGCCTAAAGCACATGTAAATTAATTTTTATCAAAAGTGTTCAAGGGTTGTTTATTTTAAACTGTAAAATGCAGCCCAATTATCTCCCCATACATTTGTAGAAGATATCTGGTTAAACTAGTGAACTCAATATGATTGTGAGGCTATTGATGGAAGTTAGGAGCAGTCCTGGCATAGTTGCATTGGATTCTTTCCCGGTGGCCTTCTTGGAAAAGGATACTTTTTGTCTCCCACACGCTTGTTGTCCAATCAACCACCAGGCATCTGGTACAACAGATGGGCTCTGTGTACACCTGGAACAGTGACGCAAGTACAATCAGTGCTTTCTCCACTTCTGCATGAATTTACTTGTACTTTACTAGTCAAAGAGCATTTGTCCACCCCGGAAATATGTACTGAGTATCAAATATGTGGAAGACTGTGGTGGTTAAGAAGTTGAGTACAGACAGGAGCCCTGACCTCTGCAAGTTTTATTCTAAGTTAAGATAAATGCTTTGCCCAACTTTACATTTAAATCCTGTTTGATGTTTTCCTCATCAGTTCTACTTCTTGTCTGGTAATTCAGTCATTTTATGTCATACTACTTTCATTTTCATGTTTCTTCTTTTCTTTTCTTTTCTTTTTATATATTATATGGTTTATACCCTCTTTCTGTTTTATAAGCTATCCCCATCTCCATGCTTTATTGCACCTTCTAATCCTATTTCCTCTCCTGAGAATATTACCAGCTCTAGGGTTTTCTTAATCATTCTAAAACATGTGAAGAACTTCTTTCCAATATGCACATGCTATAACTGCCCCAGGAGTTTCTGATTAAGTAGGTCTACAGTGTGCCTTAGGCATGTGTATTCTATCCAGGTCTGTCTATATGGCTGACACTGACTAATTACAATTCAAAAATGACCTTAAGGGGACTTCCCTGGTGGTCCAGTGGTAAAGAATCTGCCTTCCAATGCAGGGGATGTGGGTTTGATCCCTGGTTGGAGAACTAAGATACCACATGCCATGGGGAAACTAAGCCCGCATGCCACAACAACTGAGCTTGTGCGCCTCAACGAGAGAGCCTGCTGTGCTGCAAACTACAGAGCCCATGCGCCCTGGAGCCCGTGCGCCACAACTAGAGAGTGAAAACCTGCTCACCACACTAGAGAGAAGTCCATGCGCTGCAATGAAGAGCCCGTGCAGATCCAGCGTGCCCCAACTAAGACCCAACGCAGCCACAAAAATAAATAAATAATTTTAAAAAATGACCTTAAGGCTATGACAATATACCCTTTCTTGAATTTTAAGAATCAAGTTTCCTGTGTTGGGAGCAGCAATAAAAATATCCCATGATTTCCATAGGAACCTTGTATATTTCTATAGCATGGAATGGTGGGGGAGGATACTATATGCAAGATTCTAGTGCAATATATATAAAACTGAATGGACAAGAAAGAAACGTGCTTACAGGACAACAGTTTATTGTCCCTAGATATATTCTTTGGTGCAGAGCAAGAACTCTGTACTCGCTAGAAGCTTTGGGTTGAAAATGTTCAATGGGCTGCGATATATTGAAATATACATAAAATTCA
The DNA here is from genome assembly GCF_005190385.1 of Monodon monoceros. Taxonomy (NCBI): domain Eukaryota; kingdom Metazoa; phylum Chordata; class Mammalia; order Artiodactyla; family Monodontidae; genus Monodon; species Monodon monoceros. The sequence goes on along the minus strand of NW_021703776.1, from coordinate 74,708,835 downwards.
TTAAAAAGGACTAATTTATTAGTTTTGCTTTTATGAAACAAGTAAAATAAGACACTAATAACACCAGAGATCTTTAATATATAAAAATCATTAGAAAGTTTAACTGAGAACATAATTTTATAAAATAGAGCCCAAATTAACCAGTATTTCTTTCTTTCATTGACAAAAAAATGTCTGGCAAAATAATATCCCTTCTTAGTCATTTCTACCTCTTTCCGTAGCTTACTGTGTACTTAAATTGAAGAACACATGGAGTTGCCCTATAGAATCGTATATACTGTTCTTCCCCTGACCCTTGAGTTTAGAGTCCTATGAAAATGTAGCTAAGTAAATTTGAGGAGAAAATATCACATTTTATTAATTTTAATTAGTCACATAATTAAAGAGGATCAAATAGAAATTATCTTTAGTTAAAGAGCTTAGACAAGGAGACAAGAACATATGACTCTTTCCTGATTTGTCTAGAAGCTACCACACAAATACTGTGATAAGTCATCAGCAAAAGCCAGGCAGGAAAAAGCAGATGAGCACCAGAATCATCTCTCTCTTACTTTTAAAAATAATAACTGTTAATAATCTACATACTGCTGAAATTAATATTTACTATTGATATTTCAGACTATGCTTCAGAGAGGAATAAAATGTTTAACAGATGTTTTCATTTTTTCATACAGTTCTGTTTTATATGCAGTGATACAGTTTCCTAAAAATCATACTTCTTTACTGTGAATTGGAACTGATAGTAGTCTAGATGTTTAGATTTTCAGGTATAATGGCAAAACAAAGCAAAACATAAATCCACCAAAATCACATACACATTTTAATAATGAGTTTGTCGTCTCCAAATCAGCAAAGTTTAATGAGTAATATATTTTAAGAAATTGATTCATCTTGCAAGGCTTACACTCTCCAAGTTTTGATGATCAAAGTGAAGAAAGTTTTACTAATGAAAGGCCCAGATTTGCTGCCTCTTATGAATCTCCTTCATCTCCACCCACCCCTTCCCCACCAGACACACAACACACTGGTCTCTGATAGTCTGAACAACCACCTGGCTGTTCTCACTCAGCTAAAAACAGATAATCTGATCTAGCCACAGTCCAATCCCATGACTGCCTAGCACTTTCTCTTTCTCATCAGGGCATCCTCACAAAGATGTGCTCTGTTCTTTAAAACTAACTTTACCTTGCTGCTTCTATCTCCATTCCTCCATTGCTTTTAATGGTTTGTGTCTTTATCCTACATTAAGAATTCCTATAATAATTTATTACATATTCACTACTGAATTATTTTAAAGTATATTAGAGAATATTACCAACCACATTGTTTAGAATGCCTTATATAACAATTCATAGAAGAAAAAGGTTTATAGATTGAGACATCTGGGAAGTCTTTATTTCCATCTAAATATCTGTTTTGCTTTTTTCCCTACACAGAATTGAGATTTTCCCCATTTTCCTTTGGATATCAGAAAAGTGCAGAGCCTAATTTGCAGCCCTATATTAGAATACTGTAAGTCCATATCTACATGCTGCCCTCATTCATGACACTTTCTATCTTATGTACCCTTTCCCTTCACCAATTATATATTTGTAATTTTAAATTTTATTGCACATATTTAAATACTTTTGTAAATGACCTCTCCTCTTTGGTGTAATAGGGGAGAAGATTATATATAAAGAAACAACACAAGGATGCCTCTTGAACCATTGCTATTCAACATTGTACTGGAACTTCTAGCTAGAACAATTAGAAAAGAGAAGGAAATAAAAGGCATCCAAAATGAAAAGGAAGAAGTAAAATCATCTCTATTAACAGATGACATATTACTATATATAGAAAATGCAGTGAATACAAAAGAATGCCACTAGAGCTAATAAAAAATTCAGCAAAATAGCAGGGCAAAAGATCAACACACAAAAATCAATTATATTTCCTTAAATATGCAATGAACAATCTGAAAATTAAGAAAGCAATTTCATTAATAGCATCTAAGGGAACAAAATAACTAGGAATAAATGTAACCAATAAGGTGAAGTAATTGTACACTAAAAACTACAAAAATAGCTGAAAGAAATGAAAGGCTTAAATAAATGAAGACAATCCATGTTTATCTATTGAAAGATTTAATACTGTTATAAAGGTAATATGCCCCAAATACTTTCAATACCTATCAAAATTCCAACAACCTTTTTGCAAAACAGAAAACCCAACCATCAAATTCATACGGAATTCACAGAGACACCAAATAAACAAAATAATCTTTAAAAAGAGCAAATTTGGAGGACTTACACTTCTTGATTTCAAAACTTAATACAAAGCTACAGTAATGAAAACAATGTGGTGCTGGCATAAGCATTAGATATGTGAGCAAATGGAATAGAATTGAGAGTCCAGATATAATACATCTATGGTTAATTAACTTTCCAAGAGGGTGCCAAGACCATTCAATGGGGAAAGAATATTCTCCTCACAAATGCTGCTAGGACAACTGGATATCAGCATGCAAAAGAATGAACTTGGACCTCTACCTCACATGATATATAAAAATGAACAAGGTAAATGCAAGACCTAAAGCCATGAAAATCTTATAAGATATCCTAGGTATCAATTATTAGCACCTTGGATTGGGCAATGGATTCTTAGTTATGGAACAAAAAGTACAAGAAACAAAAGTAAATAAATTGGACTTTTATCAAAATTAAAAGCTTCTGTATATCAAAGGATATTATAAAGGAAATGTAAAGACATCCTACAAAATAGGAGAAAACATCTGAAAAGCATAAGGGTCTAATATTCATAATATATAAACCTTTTATCATTGAGTGATAAAAAGCTATCAACTCAATCTAAATACAGGCAAATAACTTGAGTATATTTCTCCAAATAAGAAATGCAGGTGGCCAACATTTGAAAAGATGCTCAATGTTTTAGTCATTAAGGAAATGCAAATCAAAATAACAGTTAGCTACTACTTCATGCCTAGGATGACTGTAATTAAAAACAAACAAATAAAATGCAAAAATATCCAGAACCTTACAAGTCTTGGCAAGGATGTGGAGAAGTTGGAAACTTAATACATTGCTGTTGAGAATGCAAAATGGTTCAGCTATGAAGAAAGCAGCTTGGAGTTTTCTTCAATAAAGTTAAACATGGAATTATATATGACCCAGCAAATCCATTCTGAGATATATATCAAAAAGAACTGGAAGCACATAGTCAAACAAATTCAAGTGTAACAAGCTCATAGCAGCACTATTTACACTATCCAAAAGGTGGAAGTAACCCAAATGCCCATCATATGATGAACTGATAAATTGTTGCATATACCTGTGATGAAGTATTATACACCTATAAAAAGGAATAAAGTACCGATACATCTTACAACTTGAGGTTCCAATTGGAAGACATGTACAGGAATCAGGTTAAATTATAAATAGAGTGTTCAGGGTAAGAGTTAACAAGAAGCCAGAACATGTAGATAATTATAGGCCATCTTAAGGACATGAGAGACAAAAAATTTGAGGTGTCTCAGAGACCCTTCGGAAAATCCCAAAGTTAGTTAAAGGTCAAAAGTCTTCATTTAGAACTTGATTTTTTTTTGGAGGGGGGGGGAGTTTGTCAAGAATATACACATAGGCAAAGTGACAAATATTTTAAAGGCAAATATAGAAAGTTACATAGCTGTAAACAAAACTTAGCTCTTTTAACACTGAGAAGAAAGTTCTCTTAAGTAGTCTCTTAAGTAATCAAATATCTGATAAAGACAACATGAAGTGCAGTAAATTATTTTGGTAAGACACAAAATCTTTGCTCTCCAGGCAGATTACTTAAAACATAAAGGAAAACCCTTGTTTATAATTTTTTATTAAGAGCAGACCAATAACCTAAGGATACTGTCCTTTTAACAGAGAAAAAAGGGAATTCCAATTTTGCACCAGTGTACTTTAGATATTAAAACTCATTTTTTAAAAACTTAAATCCATTCCAAGTTTAGCCAGCTTGACCACACATAAAATTTCCTTCCCAAGATTCCTTTTCCAGAAACCTTCTACAGCTTTTTTATATCCATTCAGATTTTGACCTATGTTTTTTTTCTCATTCTGAAAAAACAGTCATTTCACTTTTCTTACCTACTATTCACACACAGTTGTCTCATTTTACTCTTATTGTTTCTAAGTAGTTTTATATTGATTAGAATTCATAACACTTAGAATTCTTTATCCATAGTGAAAACTGAGAAGTAAGCAATCGTGGATTGTCTGTCACACGAGCATTTTGTGGATCGGCAAATTTATAAATACACTTCATAATTTCTATAAGTATACTCTTCCTTACCGTAAATTTTTCAACGTGGCACAAAACACATTTACTAATACACCAAAATATCTTTAGTTCCTCTATAAAAAGACGCCCAAAGTGGATAAAACTATGTTCAGTAATTAATGTTTCAGTATTTTATCTCATTTGGAAATGATCTAAATATTCAATAAATATCTATCAATTAACTTGTCTTAGCCTTGTAACTTTAAGGTTATCAAAAAAATTTGGAAGCTTTTTAAATAGACATACTATCAAATATAATTATTGTTGAAAAGTTCATTTATAAACTTTTATTTATATCTATTTACTTGCTGTTAACAATTATGTTTAGATTGCTCACGAAAATTTCATGAGACCTTAAAACGCTAACCATCATCTTAACTTTCTTGCTGACAAATTCTGTAACAGAGATAACAAAAGATACCATCCTCCCAAGACCCACAGCCACTCCTAAAGATAGTCAAAAGAAAGGCACAGACAATTTCCCCAAGAGCTGGCAACAATCAGTAGGACCCTAGCCACAAAAGAAGTGCAACTCACATTTTTGTCTGGCCACAGTTTTCGGCCCCCAAGCTGATAGTTGCACTGCCTGCATATGCAAAAACCAACAGTCCATGTGCCCCAGGCAGGCAGAAAGCCAAGCCAAGTTCTCAGGACATAAAACCAGACAAATAAGCAAGCAATAGCTGTCCCTGGGAGAGAAAAGATTGATAACCAGTGGAAACCCCAAAACCAAATTCACGAGAGTCTGGATTAGAAAGGAAGGGATAACGTGAAATTTTACATTATCCATTCAGAGATCCAGGAGAGCAGACTCTGATAAGAATTCTCACTCTTCACTGGCTTTTGCCAATTTTCCAAGGATCTCATGTGCAGGCTCCCAACCAAGTAGGGTTCAAAGTAGACACTGTAGCCCCAGTATCTACCAGAATTTGGCAAAGTTTTCTATTAATTTTAACTTTTTAGACATAAAATAAGCAGGTCTTCTGGAAGGTGGCACACTCAATTCTTTGAAACTTGAGGATTCATTTCTTTGGCTAAGGCTTGGATCTCTTGGAACCAATTTAATACCTAAGCTGGATATGCCACTAGGTTGGGGATTTTGTGGTGTTTTACAGTGTCTCTTATAGCACTGAAATGTTGAGGTTGGTGGGTGACCTAGTACCAATCCAGCTCATTCCATGACCAGCTTATCCTGGCACAGGAGTCTTAGAGTTAGGTGGCAAGAGTTCTAACAGCTTTTAAGTGCTTGATCTGTGCCCACCAGTTTTGCAGATTTGGCTTCTGAGATTCCCATTAGCGATAGCTCTGTTACTCCTTTCACTGGAAAATTTCTTTATACTGGTGGATGCTCTAATGGCTTTTAATAGTTTGACTTGTGTCTACTTATATTTTGATTTTGATAGTCAAAACAGTCTGAATTTCTTGTCTTTATTTTCCTAAGTCTCCCAGCTATTTATGCTGTCTATTTAGCTTGAGGCTTTTTGAGTTCCCTAATGGTCAGCACCCATTGCACAGCACCTGCTACAGACTCCCAATATAACTACACCAGAACCTTTCCAGGCCCACAGAACCTTTCTGGAAACTTTAACAAACTCTGAAAACATCCTGGGATCAAGCTATATATGTTTTTTAAATAAAGTTACTTTGGATCAGAGAGCTGCACACAAGGAAGTGGAGCTCAAATCTGAAAGTGACTTACCCACAGCCTTTGGTAACGATGAGAGGGACGCTTAACACCAAGCATTCAATGGCCACCTTGCCTGTGAGTCTCCTTGTCCCATAGGCCTTCAGTAGTCAGCTTCAGATCCCATCCTCAGCCAAAAACTGTTAGAAAATAAAGAAAACAATTTAGGTGATACCAAAAATTTTATTTAATACTTCAAGAAGTGAACAGTCTCCTTTCAGAGAACTGCAAAATAGGGTGGAAGGCAGGAAGCTTTTAAAGGATAAAGAATAAAGAACAAGGAAGACGAAAGTAGAAAATATCTGATTTGCTGGGGCCATATAGTCAACCTTGTTTGGGATAAGAAGGAAATAAGCATAGAGCCCACCGTGGGCATGGAGTCTGGGGATCAGCTGACTGAATACACTGCACTTCTGGTGAAGTGGGACATTTTCAGGGGCAGAAAAGTTACCTAAGATTTCACATATAAGTGAACTCACACAGTACTTTTCGTTCTCTGAATTATTTTACTATAATACCCTCTAGGTCCATCCATGTTGCTGCAAATGGCAAGATTCCATTCTTTTTTAAGCTAAGTAATATTTCGTTATATATATAGTATATATGTTATATAATACAATGTCTTCTTTATCCATTCATCAATTAATGAACACTTAGATTGCTTCCATATCTTGGCTATTATAAACAATGCTGCAATGAACAGAGAGCTGCAGATATCTTTTCTAATTAGATTTTTTGTTTTCTTTAGATAAATATCCAGGAGTGGAATTGATGGATAGTGTGGTAGTTCAACTTTGGGTTTTTTGAAGAAAATTGATGCTGTTTTCCATAATGGCTGCACTAGTTTACATTCCAACCAACAGTGCTCGAGGGTTCCCTTTTCTCCACATCCTTATCAATACTTGTTATTTGTTGTCTTTTTGATAATAGCCATTCTGACATGTGTGAGGTGATATCTCATTATAGTTTTGATTTGCATTTCCCTGATAACTGATGATGTTGAGCATCTTTTCATGTACCTGTTGGCCATCTGTATATTTTCTTTGGATAAATATCTATTCAGGTCCTCTGCCCATTTCTTAATGGGGTTGTTTGCATTTTTGATGTTGAGGCTCTCTGATCTAACTTATATGTGGAATCTAAAAAGAAAAGCAAACGAACAAACAAAACAGAAACAGAGTTATAGATACTAGTTGCTAGAGGGAAGGGGGGTGGGGGGAGGAAAAAATAGGTGAGAGAGATTAAGAGGTACAAACTTCCAGCCACAAAATAAATGAGTCATGGTGTTACCGAAGCAGGTTTGTTTTGCCCGACGTGCAGCAAGCCAAAATGTTGAGATGCCGAGGTTTTCAGCAAAGAGAGGATTTACTCACCAGACAGCCAGCTGAGGAAACTGGAGAAAACTCAGCTCCACCTCCTCTAAGGCAAGGGACTCTGGGTATTTGTGAGATAGGTGATCTGAGGTCTGGGGAGTGTGGGGAGCGTGAGGACCGTGGGGACCATGGGGAAAGATGAGTGGAAAAAGGTGCGGTAATCGTCGTTCTGCTCATAGCTATAACTAAGCTACAGGCCTCCGCACATTCTCCCTTTTCCCCAGTTGGAGGGTGGGTCACCCTATCCAGTCTTAACCAGCTCAGCTGGAACTAGACACAGCTGACTCCAAGATCCTGGAATACAACTCCAGCAAACACCTTGTTAAAGCTACATGCTGCTAGGGGGATATGTAAGTCTTTGTAACAACAATTAAAATGACCTTGATTAGTGAAGGCAGGTGAAATGGATTTGACTAATGCTTACTCACAGTTTCAATGGATATGAAATGAATAGTGCATGGAATACAGTCAGTAACTATGTCATATTTTTGTATGGTGACATATCATAACTAGATTTATCATGGTGGTTATTTTGAAATGTATAGGAATATGAAATGTGTAACAGGAACTAACATAGTATTGTAGGTCAATTACACTTCAAAAACAAACAAAGTAAACTCATAGAAAAAAAGATCAGATTTGTGGTTACCGGAGGTGGGAGAGTGGAGGGAGGGGTAACTGGATGTAGTCAAAAGGCACAAATTTCCAGTTGTAATTAAGTACTAGGGGTATAATGTACAATATGATAAATAGAATTAATGCTACTGTATGTTATATATAAAAGATGTTAAGAAAGTACAATCTAAGAGTTCTCATCACAAGGAAAAATATTTTTTTCTATTTCTTTAATTTTGTATCCCCACGAGAGGATGGATGTTCACTAAAGGTATTGTCATAACCACTTTATGATAAGTCAAATCATTATGCTGTACACCTTAAACTTATATGGTGCTGTATGTCAATTATATCTCAATAAAACTGGAAGGAAAAAAAAGAAAGATTATGGAAGATAAAAACTATGTAAATAGTAAACTTAATCTAATAGGGAAAAAAACAGTTATCTAAATTTCGGTTTGCTGCCATGGCACCCTGGGCAGGAGTGGCTCCATCTTGTGCCTAGGAAGTTATTTCTACATGATCTATGTGGTAATTAAAAAAGGGCCCTCCTAAAGATAGCTACATGCTAATAACTGGAACCTGTGAATATTACCTTATAAGGTAAAAATCTTTGTAGATGTGATTAAGATGTGATTAAATTGAACATTTTGAGGTAGCCAGATAATCTTGGATTAGCTAGGTGGGCTCTAATTGCTATCACATGTTTTCTTAAAAGAGGAGGGCACAAGGAGATTTGACTACAAACAGAGGAGAAGGTCATGTGAAGATGGAGCAAAGATTGAAGATGCTGACTTAGAAGACTGGAATGAAGCCAAGGAATGTTGGCAACTGCCTGAAATTGGAAAAAGCTGGGAATGGATTTTCGCCTTAAGCCTCTCAAAAGATGGCAGCCTTGATTTCAGCTAATACCTCGATTTCAACGCTGTGATACTGATTCTGAACTCTGGCCTCAAGAACTGTGAGAAAATAAATTTCTTGTTTTAATTCACCAAGTTTGGGGTAATTTTCTGCAGCACCCATATGAAACTAACTAATACACAATCTTTATCCAACCAAATCTGTATCTAATTAGATCTGACAAAGAGTCAATGAACTTTCATAGTTTTCAAGAATATAATTAGAAATTTGGTTTTACACACATTATTAATTATAAGATACCTCATTTTAAATTTACATTGTGAATTGAGATAAGAGCTCATATAATATTAACCAATTACAACCTGCAAACCATTTACATACAAGCATCCAGAAAATGAAGAGGCTCTTGGCAATTTTTTCAGGATTTTAGGATTAATGATATCAAATCTCATATGTTACAAAATGTCATCAAGTCTATTCCTTTTAATATTTTCAACTTAATCATAAAGTAAAAAGTGAAATACCTCTTGAGAAGTTTTTTTTTCTGCAAAGTAAAAACTGGCAGCAGTAACCAAACATATAAAATATGAAGACAAACCAAGATAAATTCCTTTGTTAGCAAATATTGTTGGAACTTGAAAAAAAAGCAAGGTGCTATATAGATTTGAAGATATAAGTATTAGAATAAAATATGCAGTGTGAGAAGTTTCCTATGCAGACTGCTGAAAGAGCACATATTACTAACAAGTCCCAACTTAGATTATTAACAGGATTTTATTTCCATAATTGAACATTGAAAATTTCTAAGGAAAATCTGCAAATGAGCAAAGTAAAACACACACATACACACACACACCCTCACCATACAACATACATGTGTGTGTGTGTATAACAGGTTAGACGCAGCTGAAGAGTATATATGTATATAAGTATGTGTAAAATGACAAATCAATATAAAATATCAAAAATGTAGCACCAAGACAAAGAGAAGAAAGCATGAAAAAGAGATTGCAAGGCATGGAGGACTGAGTTAGATGGCTTTACTTATACCTATTTTTTAAAAGTAATTAGAAATAATTGGGTAGAGAATATTTAAAAGATGAGAGCTTAATGTTTTTCTAGAAATAAAAATACCTGTTCTCATTTTTAAAAAGCCAAATTACTCCCAATTATTAGTAACAAAAAGATCTCCACATCCACTTAAGTATAAGAAAACCAATGTATTACAATGAAAACAAACAGAACAGTTAAAGCTTCTAGAAAGAAAAGAATGATTACACAATAAATGATGATATTCTTAGAATATTTTTAAACCACTTTAGTGAGTTCTGTTTGACCTGCAAAAATCTATGCATATTTAATTTGTACAACTTAATGAGTTTGCAGATAATTATACATCCCTGAAACAAACCATCACCACAATCTATGCCATAAATATATCCATCACCTCCAAAAATGTCCTCCCACCCTCTTTATTTATTATTAATATATTTTATATAAATGAAATTTTTTTATAGATGAGGGTAATAATAAGACATTTTCAGACAAACAGAGAGAGAATTTAGTACAATTTTGAAAACAATTTTCTTTTTTGGTAGGTTCATATATCAAAATCAAGAAGTGCAATAAAACTAAAATCTTGAAAATACTATATAAATCTGGAAAAGCAATTAATCAAATAAAAATGAAGCAAGACAAAGAAATAAACTAAAAACAAATTTTAAGAAATAAATCCATATATACTAGGAATAATAATTTTTATAGATCACTGAAGATAAATGCCAAAAATTGACTGCATATTTTAAAAATCTGCTATATTCCAGGCATTTCTAAAACATAAAGTTCAGAAAAGTCACAGTAAATGGATAGGAATATAAAAGATGTATTAGGTAAAAAATGAATAACATGAATGTTAGTACATTAATATCACACAAAATAGAATTAAATTTTTAAAATCATACTAGAAATAAAGGGTAATGATCACATATATTTGACAAGTGATTAAACTGACTGGGAACATATAAGATTTCTAAACATGCATGCATCTAACACCAAAATATCAATAATTAATAGTAAAAGAAGATAAAGGAGTGTATGTACTGTTTGAATAACAAAAACATAAACTTGTTCAAAATGCCAAATGCATTATCCAGTTTTGGACGTAGGGCCCATTAGATTTCATTCAGATAGACATAAAATATTTATGAATTTGACCAAATTCCTGGCAATAAAGTTAATTTCAAAAAAAAATGTAAAAAATAATTTATTAGATAATAATTCTCTGATTACATTGCCAAAATGGTAATACTCAGGAACAAAGAGATAACAAAAATATGTTAGATAAAATAAAATCTCTAATCTTTGGGTCCAATAGAGGAATTATAATGGTAATTACAACATGCATAGAACTAAAAATTAATTTAAATTATTACAAAATTTTGCATTACAGTTTAATATTTAGAAAAAAGTTATAGACAATTTTTTTGTCAATAAAGAACAAAAAATAACAAATGATCTAACACTTAGATACAGAGAGCAGAGTAGTGATTACCAGAGGGGAGGGGGCAGGGGGGCTGGAGGGCAAAATGGCTAAAGGGAATCAACTGTATGGTGATAGATGAAAACTAATTTATTGGTGGGGAGCATTTTAGGGTATACAGAAGTAGAAATATAATATGTTGTACACATAAAACTTATATAATGTTATAAATCAATGTTACTTTAATAAGGAAAGAAGGAAGAGAGGGAGGGAAGAAAGAAAATGCTCTAAGTTCCTAGTTTATTACCAGATAAGCTCAACATTTTCATGGGAATGCTGAGGTCATTCCATCTTCTACTCTGTTTTTTTTGCCTCAGTATCCAACATTTAATTTCCTTGTGCATTTCCAATGTTTTACACATTATATATTCTCTTTAAAGATGTTTATTTTCTTAATTGATTCCATGGGCATTATTTTTCTAAGTACCTTACAAATACCATTCCAACCCAAAGAGTAATATAATGTAATGTTTCCATTACTACAAACAGGGATTGCATTCAAGCAATTTTTGTGAAATTCCTTTGTATAATAAAATAATCACTTTTTTAAATGATGGGTAAAAATATTCTTCTATATTACATCATGTCTTTTAAAGCATTGTTTCTGGCTAGGTTCCTTTATGGCTTTGAACTTATGTGTTTTTTTTAATAGCAGTTAAGAGTATCTGCTATTTTCAACCAAAATTTATACTTCTTTTTAAGCACAGCTTTATGTTTTGTATCATTGAAAAATCTGTTGGAAATGTCATAATGATTTGCAAATCAATGCCAAATACCTATTCTACCATTTCTCTCTTCATAGTTTGTTTCTAAGTATATTTTAATTAAGCTTGGAGTTTTCTTTCAGCATTTCATTATTTGCTGTGTTACATCAACGTCATTTCCATTTCTGCTTACCTACTAATATCACTTTCTCTCTCAGGAAGTGGGCTATGTGTAAGAGCATGATTTTCAAAGAACAAAGTTCGTCTTGAAATACCTCTACAGCTACTATTCAATATCACTTATCACTTCTGAGCCCAGTAGAACACTGATGTTGACTCAGATAAATAATGAATAATTAAACACAGTTGAACTTGTTTCAAACATTGTGGTTTTAAATCTTTTTTACAGCGAAAACAAATACATTTTATAATTCAGGATTTGAACAACTAATATCATGATTTCCAATTTTCATTTACAAATAAGGCCAGGCAAAATTACTGGAAGCTCTGGGACAGCTTTTTTTTTTAAATTTTTTTTTAGGTTTTTAAACTGAATATATATTTTAATTTTATCAAGTTATGGCCTTGTATTTTAAATCTTTGCTTGCCATCACTACGTTTAGTCATAACAATAACATCACTACGTTTAGCTATAACAATATTTCTTGGACTTTTAAATGTAATCTCATTTCAAGCTTTAGAAATACAACCCAATGTTGCAGTAATTTACTTGGCTTAAAGAAAATACATTTTAGAAATATTTAATAGTGGTTTGGAAGTGATACAATTCTTAAGTTAGAATTAAGAACATTTAAAATTGTGAGAACTAAGTAGAAGCTCATTTTAGTGAGCCCCTGATCATGTGATGTTATACTCTGTGTGTGTGTGTGTGTGTGTGTGTGTGTGTATGTGAGAGAGAGAGAGAGAGAGAGGGAGAGGAGGGGGGGGGGGGGGGAGGGGGGAAGGGGAAAAGTTTGGCAGAGATAATGTCGATTATTGATTGTGGTTCTGAGTTTAAAGTGTTTTTTTTTACCTCAGCCTTTCATATCTGATACATCTTATAATCCATTTTGAAGAATGTTCAAGGCCAAAATTTCACCAGTCATGCATATAGTTGATAAAACAATTTGTCACTAGTAAAGAGAATCAAGATATGTGGGATGTTTCATTTTAGTTCCTGAATCATTGAATTAAACATCATTAAACACTTTTTGAATATGGGAACTTTTCGTAGTGCATGTTGTTAAATTTCCTATATGATAATTTACTTTGAAATACTGTATATAAAGAGTGTGATATATGTGTGTATATTATTGCTAATTTTTAAAAGTAGTGTTAAAAGATATACTGAGCCATATTAAAAATTTGAAGGGTTTATTTGAACAAAAATCCATTGGAATTGGGCAGCAGCTAACCGGTAGTGGTTAGGGGTGTTTTCCCACAGGAGGTACATCAATGACTTATATAGAGAAGGTGTGGAAGCAAAAGAAGGACATTATTTGATTGCCTATGGCTTAAAGGCCTTGTTGGCTGTTTGAGATGGATTGTCCTTAAGTTTCTATTTCATAACCTTGAGGCATTTACAGACTTAGCTTTCGGTTTGCTTATGTAGGTCTCCATGGCATTAGAGCTTCCTCAGTCTAATGGCCTCCTTTGTTTAATTAAGTTAATAGTAGTTAGTATTTGAAACATGCTAAACAGGAATCAGAATTTTAGAGATGGCTAATGCCAAATTATTATAATATTAAAATTATGTTTACATAAGAGTTCATTAATTAACAGAATTTTAGAAATAATTTTTATTAAGGAAATGACAAGTATTCAAGAAATGTAGTTGTTTAGAAAGATTTTCTGGGCTCCAGTGAACATGCATGGATGAGGTTTATGAATCTCTCAAGACCAACAGCCTAATAATTACAGAACAGAGCTATAGTTCAACAGCATCGTCTGGTCCTGGGTCTCATGTTTAACAAGTCTCTGCTCCTATCCTGATTCTGGAGACAAACATGTCTTCATATAGAAATGTGTTTTCATTTTACTTGGTTAGATTCCTAGGAGTGGAAGTTACTAGGTTGTATAGTAGTATTAAATTTTAACTTTTAATTTTAAAATTAAAAGTTATACTTAGAACTTTAATTTCTGCCACCATTGTTTTGTAGTTTTCAGTGTACAATTCCTGCATTTCTTTTGTTAATTTTATTCCCAAGACTTTTATTCTTTTTGGTGCTATTGTGAATGGAATATTCTCTTAATTTTTATTTTCAAATGGTTCATTGCTAGTATATAGGAATAATTTTTTTGCATATTAATCTTCTCTCCTATGAAAGTACTCATATAAAATCATGTCATTTGTGAAGTAAGTCAGTTTTATTTTTTTCCTTTCCTATGGGTACTGTTTTCTTTTTCTTTTTTTGCCTCTTTGCACTGCTTAGAGCCTTTAGTGCAACATCAAAGAGAGTTGGTGAGAGAGTGGACCTTGATCTCTTGGAAAATATTCATTTTTGCAAGTATGATGTTAGTTCTAGTTTTTGTTTGTTTGTTTTCTAGATGGTTTTATCCTCATTAAGAAGTTCCTTTTCTTTCCTCATTTGTTGAGAATTTTGTCTTTGTCTTGAATAGATTTTGTCAAATACTTCTTCTTCCTCTTTTGAGATGACCATGTGGCTTTTGTCATTCATTCAAGCAATATGAAGTATAACATGAAATTACTTTGTATGTTAAACCATCTTTGCCTTCTTGAGATAAATATCACGTAGCAATACTGTAAAATCTTTTTTTAATATAGTGCTCTATTCAGTTTGTTAATAGTTTATATAATTTTTTGTCTATATTTGTTTATCCCTATATATATAATTATAGATATTTTAATTATATAATAATTATAGATCCCTATATCTATAATTATCAGGGATATCTGTAATTTTTATTTTTCTTGTGATGTCTTGTTTTGGCACTGGTATCATGGTAATATTGACTTAGTAGAATAATACAGAAAATATTCCCTCTTCCTCTGTTTTCTCTAATTTTTTTAAAGGATTGATTTTTTTTCATTAAATGTTTTCTGTATTTCAGCAATGAACCCATTTGGGCCTGGTATAGTTTATGGAGAGATTTTAAATTAGTAATTCAATTTATTTACTTGACCTTTACAAAGTACTAATTCTTTATTCTCTGTTGTTTTTCTGTTTTCTATTTTATTGATGTCCATTCTAATCTTTAATATTTCTTTTTCTGCTTATATTTGGTTTAGTTTGTTCTTACCAGTGTCTCAGGACTGCAACTGAGATTTTTGATTTGAGTTATTTCTTTATTTTTTACCGTAGGCATTTAGAGCTTGTTATGAACTGAATTATATATCCCACAAAAATTCATATGTTGAAACCCTAACCCCTGATGCAACTGTATTTGGAGATACGGCCTTTAAAGAGGTAGTTGAGGTTAAATGAGAGTATAAGGACGGAGCCCTAATCCAACAGAACTGGTGTCCCTTTCAGGAGAGGAAGAGACAGCAGAGATGTGACAGGCACAGAGGAACTGCCCTGTGAGGACACAGCAAGAAGGCAGCCATATGTAAATCAAAGACAGAGGCCGCAGGAGAAACCAAATCTTCCAACACTTGAATCTCCGGTCTCCAGAGCTGTGAGAAAATAAACTTGTGGTGTTTAAGCCACCCATTCTGTGGTATTTTGTATTCCTATAAGCATCTCTTTAGCTGAATCCCGTAAATTGTAATATGTTGTGGTTTTATTTTCATTTAGCTCATAACATTTTCTAAATTCCCTATGATTTCTTCCTTAACCTATAAATTATTTTTAAGTGTATTATTTTCCATATTTACTTGTGGATTTCCCTAATTTCCTTCTGTTGTTGCTTTCCAATTTAACTCCAATTTGGTCAGAGAACATACTTTGTATGATTTCAATGGTTTTATATTTACTGAAGTTTGTTTTATGGACTATCATATTATTTATATTGGAGAGTGTTTTTTATCGACTTTAGAAGAATATGCTTTCTGCTACTGTTGGATGGAGTGTTCTAAAGAGGTTAGTTAGGTCTGTTGGTTGATAGTATTTTCAAGTCCTCTATATACTTACAGATATTTTTTTTTTTTGTCTGCTTGCTTCCACTCATTTTTGGGAGGGAATTATTAGTGTCTTTTAGTACTATTGTTGAATTGCCTATAACTCCAATCTATTCTACCAGGTTTTGTTTCATATATTTTGGGTCTCTTTTGTTAGGTGCACATATATTTATAAGTTTTATATCTTCCTTATATAAATTGACCCTTTCACATTCTAAAATGTCCTTTATCTCCAGTGATATTTTTGTCTTAAAGTTCACTTATTTTTTCAGATCTCCTACTTCATGCTGTTGGTGGTAACATACCATATTTCCTCAAATTTGGAACTAATAGGAGTCTTAGCCAGATGAATTTATTTTTCTTTGTTTTCATTGATTCTTCCTGAGGATGTTGTAAGGAAGCTATGCTGTGATGATAAATTCTTTGTATTTAGATTCATAATATCATTTTCAAAGAATTCTCAGTTTTCATGTCTGCAGAGTATTCTGTTATTTTAATACTTTTTAGATCTACATATTGCTATTCTAATTTGCACAGATTTATAAAATGCTAAATTTAAATAATTTTGTTTTCAATTTTTTTTTCAAAATGTGGAATTGCATCTAGTTAACAAGAATTGATGCTACTATACAACATGCTCTCTAATTTGTCATCTGACTTTTCAATATTGTCTCTCTGATTTGTGCTGGAGTGGACCGACTATTTTTTAGTTTAATCAGGAAACAAGTAGCTTTGAGATTACCTGTAACCAGAAATAATTTTTCCCATTTAAGAAAATCTAAAGTTTCTTTGTTACATTGTTTTTTTTAAAAAGATGCAACATTTCTACTGGCTACTACATACACTTCAGTCTACTGGCTACTGCATACACTTCAGTCTATTGGCTACTACATACACTTCAGAATTTTTCTATGAAACCACTTCATGAACACCTTCATGTAAAGTCAGTTCCAGATATTGACTGCCCTTCATTTGGATGGTTATAATCTTTTAATTTTTAATCACTTCTTTTTTTATTCCCCCTGATAGTGTGGGGAAAAATGAAAACACTTTAAAAGCCATGTTCATTGGCAAACCATTTCATTCATGTATTCATATTTATTTCACTGAGGAATATTATTAAGTATATACTATGTATCCAGTATGGTGCTGTGTTGAGGGGGCATACTGACAAGTAACCACTCCTCCTGCTTGCATGGCTATAGTAAAATAAATAAATACATAAGATGCACAACAGCTAATTTCCAGAAACCTGCAGCACTTTGCTTTACATATAGATATTACATTTTATGTTCTGAAGTTCTAATGTACATCCATTATCTCCCTAAAATTCTTAGATGCAATTGGTTATCGGTTTCAACTTTAATGAAAACTCTGAAGAGAAAAATTCTATGTTTTAATTCAGCCAAGCCCAAGAAGCAGTTTGTGTGCAGACATATAACTATAAATATTTAACTTTGATTCCATGATGAATAAGTCCATATGAGAAGATAGCAATGCCTATTAAATTTGATAAGATCTGTAAGAAGACCCTAGCTATGGTCTTTGTCCAACAATTTTTAAAATGAAATCATTTAAATACTCTGAGTGTTAGGCTTTACATTGGTAAAATAGAGTGGTATATATTATGCTCTTCCAAGAGTAATTTTGGGGGGAATAACCTTTTTTAAAAAGTGCTTAAGTATGAAGACAGCATATCAATTTGGATTTTTACAAAAATATCAAAGTCATATACTAATTTTTCTTTTCATCTGGATGTTTTTTATATCATATACTATTTTCAAATTTAAAACTAATAAAATTTTAAAAAGTACTCCAATGACATAAATTGAACCGTTTGTTTTAAAAATGTGTCTTTTCCTTCTTTTAACAAATTTCTCTCATTTCATTGTAATCAGCATGTATAAGTTGGATACATTAAAAAAAAATCTCTCTAAAGGAAGCAGAAGAAAAATTGTGGATGCTCTTATTTCAGAACAATGTATACAAAACCCCTGCATTTCTCCAAGTTTCAGCTATGGCCCTATACTTTTGAGCTCTTCAATGTGAGGACAGAGTCTATTCTTTCCAAAGGCTCTGCTTTCCAAAAGGCTCTGCTTTCCACCGCTGCCACCTCTGTCCATAGTCCTTGTTACTCTGTCAGCTCTTCCTTTGCTAAATTTAAAACCGAATAATGAGGTCACCACAAGGCCTCCTTCTCCTAGGACTTTTGAAAGCTGAGACATTTTTTAATGTTTAAATTGTGTTTCAAATTCAATTCTTATTTTAACATTATGACACTTCGAATAAAAATAAGAATGGCTTGTCTGGAATTTTATATTAAATTTTAATAGGAAGTGTATCTCATGGTATTTTGATTTTGGTTTTGAGAGAATTTTTGTTAAACAGAAGTCTGATTTTTATTTGGGTACACTTTCCTTTGAACAGATCATTTAAATGGACCAGAGATTTTTTTTTAGTGGTATGTGGGACTATACATTTCTTAGCGAGATGGGCACAGATGCATTATTTCTTGGGTTTTATTTGAATTACTGTCCTTCTCTGGGAAATATTTCATCTTACATTAAAGAAAATATGATCGTGCTTCCTAGTAATGCCCTAAATTTATATGCACAATAAAAAGACAGATGACTTTTTCAGAAGTGACATTGAGTCACACAGAGATACGGGCTTTTCCCTTCGGGTTATATGAAAATCCAGGATCTACAAACATAATAGCTGACACCTTTTGTAGAGTGAACATGTGGCTATATACAATTCAGGCCTGCACGTTTAATAGATTCAGCAACTTGGTTCCATTTGATCAGCCATCCTAGGGAAATACTAATTGTGTTGCTTTTTACAAATGCAAGTGGCTTAGGTTAATGGATTTCAGCTTTTGGCTTTATCTCTCACTTCAAAGGATGTAGAAGCCCAATTATTGTCAAGGTTTAATGCTTATGAAATATTGTGAGAAGATGTATGAAACCCCTTTAATTTAAATAAGACAAAGGTGGAAATGTGTTTTATCTCATTTCATTTCAAGCTTTTTTGGTCTCTTAACTCCTAATATGACATTCCCCTTTAACTTTGGAACTCCAAATAGCAATATCCAAGTCTTAGAATAAAACATTCCAGACTTGGTATGTAATCAAAGTTAAGTAAATTATTCTATGGTGCGTATCTAAGTGGGTTCTCTATGCCCAACAAATCTAGACCTAAAGGAGATGAATTAATATGCTTGAGATTCCCTTAGTATATTATCATCTTCATGGGATTTGAATCTGCATTCATCTGTGGTGAGTATATCCTTATTTGAGATGATGAAGACTAAAATAAAGCTCTTTTTACATTTATGTTTGAGCATATAGTTATAGTAAATTAAACTCAACAATTACTTTATATTGATTGAATAGTGGGTAGAATTATAGGTCATTATAGGTGGAAGGGAGCTCAGAGTTCACTGCACAAGTTATGCATGATGTGTGTGTATTTATATCCATAAACTGAGACAAGCAGAAGTTTACTGACTTGACCAAGATCAAGGATCTAGATCTATAAGTAAAAATAATTTAAATTCCATCTTCTTTCTAATACACATCATTACTTTTTTAGCTCCAAGTGCTAATAATATGATTATTGCATCTACATTTATTGAACATTTAATGTGAGCTAGGCATTTTGCTATACAACATGATATTAAGTGGGAATTTTTATATTTTATCTAACAAGAATTTGCTAGCAACCTCTATGCAAGACATGCTAAAAGGCAGACAAACTGGTTAAGCAATAAACACCCAAATCTAGTCCATATGAGAGAAGGCTAAAGAGCTAACAGGAGGCCTATTTATTGATTTATGTGAATAGAGAATTCTAAACATTTTTCTTTCCCTTTCCATTCTGGCACTCACCTCTACCTCCAAGCTAAGTGAGATAGCATCAAGAGAACTCCTTGAGATTTGGGGAGTGGTGATCTCCAAGAGGGAAGATCTGCATATTATCCCTGGATCAATGCTTGATAAGCTTCAGAAACCCTTAAATTGACTCCAAGCTACTCCTTGCATGGAGCATAAGAGAATTATTAATAAAACTGGCATATGTCCTCGAAATTTGGGAGGCTTAGAAACTGGTGTCTGACTCTCTCTGGGAAAATTCAGAAGGGATGGGCTGGCTGATCAGCTTTCAATGGCATGGAAGGAAATGAGTACAATGAGTATGGTTTCCTCTTCCAGATTGTGATTCTTTTAGGTAAACCATATGCACAAAGAAGAAGGTAGCCAGGCTGAAGTTATCGGAAAATATACCACCAAACAGGTCTGGCTGATGAAGTAAGGAACCTAAGGTTATAGAATCTGGTCAAAAGCAGAGTGAGAGTTCCAAGAGTTCAACTAAGGGGTATAATGTGTACATCAAGGAATAGTTAAGAAAAGACAGTCTAGATTAAGGATATTGAAAGAAAAGAGGGAACCTTTCTTTACTAGAGGACTTTGAAACCAAGAGTCAGTCCGGAATTTGGGCTAAAGGAAAATGCTTCGAAATGGATGATTTAATTTAAATAATATTAAATTTTTAATACTGGAAAATAAATCTGTTATAATATTTCAAAACCAATGGAAAAAGGTGTAGAAGGTCTGCCTGGTATGACCCAAGACTGGGAAAAGGCGATCCCACATAAGATTGTGGATAGTAGTGAGAAAAGTATGAAGCAAAATTAATGAAAAATATGCAAGATGCCTCATTTACAAAATATTACTAAAAACAACTAAAAATATTTGAAAAGATGAAGGTTTATACCATATAATTTAATGGAAGTTTCAATATTATTAAGATGTCAATTTTGCCCAAATTTACCACGGATTCAATGAAATCCTACCAGGAATTGTGCAGGGTTTTTGTTTGTTTGTTTATTTTTGTCTGTTTTTTAAATTTTAAACACTGATCTTAAAATGAATATGTAAAGTCAAGGGACTAAGAACTAAGAATAGTCAAAACAATCCTAAAGAAGGACAAAGTTGGAAGACTTCTATTAGCTAACTTTGTGTAAGACTAGAAAGATTATGACAATGTGCTACTGGCAAAAGGTAGAAAATAGACCAATAGAACAGGCTGAATTTATAGCAAATCATCATTGGAGTACAATGGAGAGATCAGAGTGTTTTAAATAAAAATATTTAATTAAATACTTATTAAAAATAAATCTTGATCCCTAGTTCATGTTCCATACATAAAAACCTATCCTACTAGAAGTAAACCTAGTAGTATATCTTTCCCATTTTGGTGAGGCATATATATTGAGCAGAAACTCTAGGCATACATCCCATCTACCTTGGGATGGATAAATATTATTTAAACAGCACACACACACACGCACACGCACACGCACATGCACACACACACACACAAAGAGGAACATTGATAAACTGAACTAGATAAAAACTAAGAAATTATTTTTATTAAAATATACTATTAAAAAGTGAAAATGTAAGTAATGTCAGCTCTTTGAAGAGCAGCTAGTCTACTGCCATTATTTCAGATATAATAAACTTAGGAGCTATAATGTTAACTGATTTATCAACAGCAACAAGCTAACTATGGCTAACTTTGATCTAGAAACCTGCCTAGTGCCTTTCAGTAGTCTATTGCCTAGATTATCATCATAAAAGTGATGAAGTGGAGAAGGAATCAAACATATATATATACCAAAAATGGTTCACTTGGGGAATAGGTTAATCATAGTATCATTGATAAAAAAGATGTGGCAAAGAAGGGGAGTCAGTTTGGTGTAAGAGATAATGAGCACAGCTTTAAACATATGGAGTTTGACGTGAGAACGAAAACAATATCCATGAATATACAATATATTTAGATTTTCAGCAAGGGAATTGGTCATAGCATATAATTTTTAGGAAAAATGTAATTATTGAATTTGTAAAGATTGATTATGGAGTGATGGAGTTATTATAGGGAAAGGGAACAAATTGTTCACTGACAATTTTGGTAGGTAGAATGAGAGAGGTAAATTAATTAAAGGAAAGAATTAGAAAAGTAACAGTAAATATAAGAAAGTATAATGCCACAGACAGGAAAATTTCAAGAACAGAAATAACAGAAGTGACATAAGTTAGAGAAATATTCAGAGTAAAGTTATTTCATATATAATTATTTAGGCCTACAAAACCCTTGATTTGTCCAAGCAGGCTTCATAAAATTTTGTATGCACAAAAAGAAATTCAAGTAAAGAGAGAACCAGTAAAAAAGAATCAGATGATACTTTAACAAAGAAATGATACATAAATTTCTTTTCACATTTCTATTTAATTATTTTTACTTCCTCAATATATTACCTTGATGTTCTCTAGTAATTTCTATATGTTCATATAAATACACTGATATTTTAGACAAATATAGCCGTGACATAACTGGCCTAATTGAGTTTTTTCTGGGAAAAGAAAAGAAAGAAAATATCTGTTCTGTATCCAACCAGAAAGTTTGCTCTACCAATGCAATATAGACTCTGTTTCTATACACTTAACAATACATAGCATAAAACAGTTTCTCAATAAAAATAGGAAGTAGGAGAAGAAAGTATGTAGGTTCTGTTTATCTAGAGCATAACCAGGGTGTCTAATCAATTATTTAGGTGGGATGTGGCATCAATGAGAGAATGTTAGTAGTCTGAAATCAGTAAGAGATAATTAACTTACCCTTGCTTACACCCATATATTATTCTTCTATTTATGCCAAGATGCTTTTCAAAAAATATATTTTTCAAGAAGTGACAGCTACAGAAAGTGCAGTGGCTCAGCCCAAATTTGTCAGTACTATTGCTTATCAAGTCACACGTCTTTCTGATTTCAAGTTTGTAGTTGTTTAGTACATGGTAATCAGAAAATAATGACAAAGAAAAAAATAGCTGGAATTAGATTACTTTAACTCCAATATAATCTATAGTCCTTACTCTATATAGACATATTTGCCTCAGTTTCCTCATGAGAAAAACTTGGAATTATTCTCAATTAAAGTAAGTTAAAGTAATTAATTCATGGAAAATAGCACAGTACCTGCACACAATAATATTAATTATTACGGTTCTTATTATTATTAAAACCATGTTTCCCTATGGCCATTCTACTTGCACATTTTTTTTTGTTAAAAAGCAATACAATAAATTGAATTTCAAAGAAGTACAAGCTTCAAGTGATTTCCATTTTATAAATATTATTTGACTGAGTATAAATAAACAAAAAAATACATGTAATTACATTATAAAACTCAGATGATAAAAATGAAATCAAGTGGAACTTAATTTTCAACTTTAGAATAGTATTTTAAACTATTTGAGCTTTTATTTGAGCTTTCATTCTCATAACCCATAATATTTCACTACCCATATAAGAAAAAAACAAAAGTATGGGATCCATATATCTGTGGCTTTGAAAGTGGTCATAATTTCAATCCCACAAAATATGGAAGGGCAAATTAGTCTATGAGTAAATTTGCAAGTAGGGTCACTGTTTCTCTTATTTTCACGGGAAACAAATAATATTGAGTCTGTTTTATGAGAAATAAATTTGAAAAAATGTAAGAATCTCTACATGGTTTTATTGTCTAAAGAATGGACTTAAATAGAATTTAATTAAAGTATAGGACAAAAAAATCATTAATTGCATGTAAGTGTCGACAAATGTTTTATTTTCACCTAACTTATTTTGTGATAGAACAAGGAAAAAGGAAAAAAAAAAAAGAAATGGGTCTTTCTAACATGGTAAATTGGATATAGGAGTTTTCCCTCCCAGCTCATACAAAGGTTTATACAAATATAGAGTTTTCTCCTAGCAAGCTTATTGAGACAAAAATTCTAAGATCATTAAAGAACAATTAGACAACTGTGGAGGAAGCATGAAATTAAATAAGATTAGTTTAAAAAATCAACTGCATTTTAATAATCTTGTGATTTTTTTTTTTGGTTCTTAAATCATAATTATTAGTTTAAGGTAGGGATAAAGTGATTTTTTTAAAGCAATGGACTAAATAAAGAGTAGCTAAAAGAGGATAGGGTATATTACAGTTAATTCACTGTACAAGTATAATTACTCTGAGATATATTTAAAATGTGAATGTTCTTACCACAAAAAATAAATAGTAATTATGTAACATGATGGAAGGTGTTAATATTGACATATATATGTGTATCAAATCAACACACTGTGCATCTTAAATTTACACAATGTTCTATGTCAATTACATCTCAATAAAGTTGGAACAAATGTGAATATTTAGTAAAGTATTCTGAACTAATTTTTATGCCATGGTAGACTGCAATAATTCTTTGTACAATCCTTCATGATTCCTCTAGTGACAAAAATTTGAAATTCACAGACAGCTAGCTTGACAAAGTTAAACTCTCTGGTCATATAATATAATGAATTTATTTGGCATAAGAACATTAAATTCATTATTTCTGTTTCATTGAGACAGAGTCAACTCATCTATCTGATCAGACAAAATGCTATAGAATACCAGGACCTATATGACAATTAAGTTAATGGTACAATCAGGCACACCACTATTGTTTGGACATTTTCTACATCACTAGGTAGACTTTGTTTTTTTCTGATGTCAGATCACTTCAGTTTTCTAAACCCTTGAGCAGAGGTACCACCTTGCAAATTATGAATTTCTTATTTGTAGATTATTTTACTGCAGTCTTCTTCATAAGATCTTATTTTTTCACCTAATTTCTATTAGTGAATTTATCACTTAGTTTTTGCTGTGCAATCAAACAATTTTAAACAACATAATCCTTATTTGGCCAACAAGTTAATGGGCTGACTTCTAGTATGGGCTAGGTCAGCTAATATAGGGCCCTCTCTTGTGTCTGTTGTCGAGTGGAAGATGGGAAAGTGGCTATAAGATATAGGATGGTCTCATTTGGTAGTTACCTGACTTTTAGCAGGACTGCATTGGTTCTCCTCTATGTGATGTCTAGTCTTCCAGCAGCCTTGCTCAGGCTAGTCACAAATGTAGTCTCAGGGCTCCAAGCAAAGCAAGAGAAGTCAAGCCCCAATGAGTCATCTTTATTTGAACAATGTCAAACTCAAATTGTTTGATATACAGTTGACCCTTGAGCAATACAGGGGTTAGGGGCATCCAAGCTCTTCACAGCTGAAAATCTGTGTGTAACTTTACAGTTAGCTCCCCATATCCATGGTTCTGCAACCATACGTTCAACCAACCTCAGATTGTGTAGTACTGTAATATGCATTTATTGCAAAAGATTTGAGTATAAGTGGACCCACACAGTTCAAACGCATGTTGTTAAAGGATAAATTGTAATATTGAACAAAATATGCTTCTCTCCTTAGTGTATTTTTGTTTATGAAAAAGACAGCAACTTTAGTAAGTACTCAAAAAATCTGCATTTACATTGGCCTACTACTTAGATACCTTTAAGTGGATGGTATAATATAATTGTAGTGCTTTGCTTCTCTAGAGACAACGGTGTGAAGATTTTATGTAGGTGCAAAACCAAAACCAAAAGCCAATGGAAAAACAACAACAAGAACAACAACTATATGTGGGTTATATTTATTTCCCCTCCCCCAATTTGCTGTAGCATTTCAAATAGAGCAGAGCATTGATATACCATTTCATTCCTGTCATTACATGTAAGGCAAAGTTGTCATTAGCCTATTTACTCAGAAAAGAGAAATGGATTGAAGTTATTTTTGAAAAGGATGCTATCCAAACCACCAACAGTGTTGGTTTTCCTTTACTCCACATCCTGGTTAACACTTGTTATTTTTGTCTTCTTGATAACAGCCATTCTAATAGTTGGGAATTAATATCTCATCATGGTTTTGATTTTCATTTTCATTGTGACTAGTTATGTTGAGAATGTTTTCATATACCTTTTGGCCACTTGTATATACGTCTTTTAAGGAATGTCTAATCAGGTCCTTGCCCATTTTTTATCAGGTTAATTGATTTTTGCTTTTCAGTTGTATGACAAGTTCCTTGTATATTTTGGCTATTAACCCCTTATAAGATACATGGTTTGCAAATATTTTCTCCCATTGTCTTTTCACTCTGTTGATTATTTCCTTTGTTATGCAGAAGCTCTGTAGTTTGATATAGTTCCACTTATCCATTTTTGCTTTTATAGCCTTTACTTTCAGTTTCATATCCCAAAAATCATTGCCAAGACCAATGTCAATAAGCTTTTTCTTTTGTTTCCTTCTGGTTATTTTATGTTTTCAGGTCTTATGTTTAAGTCTTTAATCCATTTTGAGTTGATTTTTAAATATGAAGTGAGATAAGGTCCAATATAATTCTTCTGCATGTGGATATCCAGCTTTCCCAATGCTATCCATTGATACATTCTCCACTGTGTGTCTTTGGCACCCTTGTCAAAGACTAGCTGACTATAAATGTGTGGATTTCCTTCTGGGCTGTCTATTTGGTTCCATTCATCTATATGTTTGTATTTATGCCAGTATTATACCGTTTTGATTACTATACATTTGTGGTATATTTTGAAATCAGGAAGTGAGATGTCTCCTGCTCTCCTCTTGCTCAAGGTTGCTTTAATTATTCAGGGTCTTTGGTGGTTCTATATAAACTTTAGGATTAGTTTTTCTATTTCTGTAAAGAATGCCATTGATATTTCGATAGAGGTTGCATTGAATCTGTAGATTACTTTGGGTAGTATGGATATTTTAACAATATTATTCTTCTAATTCATGAACATAGAATGTCCTTCCATTTATCTGTGTGTTCTTTAATTTCCTTCATCAATGTATTATAATTTCAGTATACAAGTCTTTCTCTTTGGTTGTTTGCTCCTAATATTTTATTATGGTTGATGCTATTGTAAATAAGATTGTTTTCTTAATCTCATCTTTGGATAGTTCATTTTTAATGTATAGAAATGACACTGATTTTGTATCCTGCAACTTTACTGAGTTCACTGATTTCTAGCATTTAGTTTTTGTTGTTGTTGTTTTTAGGGTTTTCTGCATATATGATCATGTAATCTGCAAAGAGAGGTCATTTTACTTCTTTCTTTCTGATCTGGAAGCTTTTATTTCTTTTTCTTGTCAAATTGCTCTGGCTAGGACTGCTAGTACTACTTTGAATAGCAGCTCATACTATCACAAACCTGTTTAACAGAAGTAACCCTTATAGTTATTTTTTATCCTGGGTTCCTCTCTGCCTTTCTTTCTATATTCTTTTTAAACTTTATTTTTAATCTCTAACAATTGTCAGAGTTTACTTAAATATTGTCTATTCACACACAGACATAATTTTAGAAACAGAACAGATCTTGAAGATCACATCTTTTTAAATCTTTAATCTTAAATAAGAAAACTGAAAGCTATAGTTTTTGGGGGAAGAATAAGCAATTTTTTAAACAAATTAAATCCACAGTAAAGTGAGATGCTTTTTTATTTTATGGGTTCACTGTCATTTGGTTTATGCTTTATTATACCAAAACAACTAGTAAAAATATAAAACAAAATAAACTAAAATATGCAAGTAAAATAATGAAACACAAATGCTCTAGCAAAATGAAACCAAGAGCATATTGCTTTTTCTTTTCTTTTCTTTTCTTTCTTTCTCTCCCTCTCTCCCTCTCTCTCTCTACTGAATTTACTGAATCATCTTTTGAGTCAGAGAGAGATTTCAATCCTCATTGACATGCAATGATATATGGAAGTCAAGGGTCTTTATAATAATGACTACCACTTCTACTACTATTACTACAACACTACAGTGACTGTCTTTTCCTTTTGAGCCCACTTTATACACAAGTTACTGCACAAGGTACTTTTTACAAACATTAAAATTCAGCCAATGACCCCGTGCACTGGTTATTATTATCCTTTCTCCATTTTACAGATGAAAAAGTGAGACTCACGTGAGATCACACAAAAAAAGCAGAATCAGAATTTAAACTCAGAAAAGATTTCTTCTCTCAAAGACCCTTTCTGAGCTTTTATCTTTTAGTTTATTCTTCATTTAACTTTTAAAACATCACTATAATTGAATATCAACACACAAAAAAGCAAGTAGGGAGAATATCATGACTATAGTCCTTCACTTATTCACAACTGCATATAAAAATGCCAGCTGTGAGTGTTATTCACTGGCCCTTATTAATTATGCTGATCTGCCTCTCAGAGAATGTTAAGGTATGGGACAGAAAAAGTCATTTGTAGTTTAAGGCAGCTTGTCTTTTTTTTTTTTTTTTTTTTAGTGTCCCTGGTAAGATTTGTGATCAGCAGAAATTCTCCCTGTTCTTGTCTATGCTGCTAATAACACATTGTCATAAAAGGTCACAACAGGAAAATGCTGTTTGGGTAAAGTCCTTTATAGTTAAACAAGCAAGGTAAATACCAATTAGAGCAAATGTTTCCTTAGGAAGAAGAGAATTCTAGGAATTTATTAGTCATTTAAGTGATGTGAAACCATACTCTATCTTAGAAGACGTAGATAATCCTCCTGACACATCATCTCCAAAATGTGTGTGCTTATACATTCTAATAATCTGGTGTGTATATGTAGAAAGTTCCTTTTTATATTTCCTCATATCCAGTAAAATTCCTATATTAACATATTTGTAATAACAGTTTATTTTCTAGATCATTTTGATATTCTAAATTCATGAGCATGTAGTCTGTAAATTAATAACATTTGTGTTTTTTCACTTCCAAGATTTACCATTTTTCACTTATTATTGTACTCACTAGGATAGTCAGACTACTGATGAACAAAAGAGGTGATTATTGTCATTTAATTATGCCCAACAACAAGAGCAAATCTTGCAATGTTTCAAATTAACTGTGATGTTTGCTAAATTTTTTGTAGATATTCTTTATCAGTTTAGGGGAGCTCTGTTCTATAATATTATTTTGTGGAAATATTATTATTATTAGATGTTGAATTTTATCAAAGATTTGTTCTGCATCAAGTTAGATGCACATTTAATTTTTCAACTTTTTAATATACTGAATTGCAACTGTTGTTTACATATGATGAATCAGGTTAATCAACAAACTTGTGCTTTTGATTATTTTTCCTAATGGGCAATTACTATTATTTTTCCACTTCTTGATTTCTGCTTTTATATTCTTTTTTTTTTTTGCGGTACGCGGGCCTCTCACTGTTGTGGCCTCTTCCGCCACGGAGCACAGGCTCCGGACGCGCAGGCTCAGCGGCCATGGCTCACGGGCCTAGCCGCTCCGCGGCATGTGGGATCTTCCCAGACCGGGGCACGAACCTGTGTCCCCTGCATCGGCAGGCAGACTCTCAACCACTGCGCCACGAGGGAAGCTCTATATTCTTTTTTTCCTTCTACTTTTTATGGATTCATTTTCAGTGGAGATGTTAGTCTTATTCCAAAAAACGGTTTCACAATTAGAAGTAGAAAATCTCTTCAACTTTTTGTTTAAAATTTGAGGCAGTGAATAAACTGCTTACGTTGGAATAATAGGATGACAAGTTTTAAGTCTAAAATGTCCTAACAAGAATGAAAATGAGCAAAATGTTTTAGTTGTACAATTTTCTTATTAGTCATTCTATAAATGTGAATGTCACTGCATGTAATTTGTTAGGGAAGGATATTCTTCTTCCCAGATTTTGCATATATGTGTGCATGCTACCATATGAAAAATGTATATTAGAAACTGATTTTATGATTTGAGAGTTTCTTTGTCTTTGTCATTATCTTTTTATGACCGCTAATTTAAAAAAATACGTTTTGTTTGTATAGAAATTTGCTTGAATTTGCAGATGGATTAAAATACATTTTTGATGCAGGGAAGATTATCGTTTCTCCAAGATTTTATAGTCAGCAAGTGGTAGAGGTGAGGCTTAAAGCCAAGCCAATGTAATGACTTCTTTGATTTTCTAATTACTCCTCTGCTGTGTGTTTTTCTTTTGTTTTTGACATGGAGCTATTACCATCTAACATCTGTCCGTGTATTTTCCATATTTTATTGAAAACTTTGCATGTGTTTCATAATATCTACACCTCTACCATCACCATCAACCAAGGTAACTTCAAAAGTTATGCTAATTATAAAGTAAAATATAAAAATTATGATTGGTACTTTTACCAAATTTATCTTCCAATGTTCTTAATTTCTACTCTAATTCTACTACTCAATTCCAATACCTCATTTTGAACCTTGGCTATAGTTGAAGGTATACCAGCTTCAAAATTATAAAGTCCAACATCATAATATTTGCCTTGAACCACATACACATCTTGCTCTCAATTATTTTATCATTTTCATTTTTAATAATTCTATTATAAATAATAATTTCTAAGCTTTTGTCTACTCCTAGTATCGATCTACAATCACCTTTGTATACCATGACTTTTTCTTACCTATCCAGAGCAGATGACATAACACATCTTTGCAACTACTCGTTTAAAGTCATTGGCAACATTATTATTCCATTATCTTTTCCCCTCTCCTGTCCACAAAAGCACTGATCACATGCTGCCTCTGCTCCAGCACTCATCTCTGCTGAGAGCTGCAGGAGAAAACCACACAACTGTAACAATAGTTTCTTATAAAAAGAAATCAAGATCCATATACACAGCTGGGTCTCCAGATTCATACAGGAAATATTTTACATGGTCCTAGTCAACTCCCTATCCAGTTTTCCACAGTAACTCTTTTAAACTTTGACCACTACTCTCAAGTATTTTTATTTTACCCTATTATCTTACCCTTATCAGATAGTGATATTTGCCAGTGAATTAGGAGGAAATTAGTGATGAATTCCTTCATCGTTGTCCCCCTACACACATAATATCACTATCCATTCTACCTCCTCCCCACAATCTCAGAAAAAGGCATTTTTCTTTATGTTTAAGGCAAAGGGAGTAATACCTACCACTGTGCTGTTGCACCTGTCATCAATATTCTCATCCAAAATTCACACATTTCCCATTATCTATTTTTTATCTAACGCAGAGCTTGTTATTTCAAATGACTTTTCACTACATCCTTAAAGCATGTTCAGATATTTTTATCACAAAAATATTCTTTCCTTACACTATATTTCCACTTAGCTAATATTCTTAGCCTCCACTGACAAACAAGTAAACTGATAGGATAGTCTACCTTGTATTTTTAATTACTTACCCACAATTAGTTCTTCAATTGCTCTAGAGTTTAGCTTCCCAGTACACTGGAATCACAGACATAAAAGTTATTAACAGCCTCCTGTGAAGAATAATTAATATGTTCAATGGTCACATTAATCACATTCTCTGCAAAATTTCGAATTAGTGACTATGGTTTTCTTCAAACCTTCTTTAACTTCCATGAGATTTTTCTCCTAGTTTTTGATCTAGCTTCCTTTATTTTCCTTAACATTCTTACTCACTTACTTTTGAGAGATTTCATCCTTTGATTACAACCTAAAATTCTGTATCTCATAGATTTTTCTCTTTTCTTCTCATTTTATTTTTAATTTTATCTTAAATATATTTTTATATTATATATATATATATATATATATATATATATATATATACACCAGGTTCAGTCAATATTTTTTATATATATCAGGTTCAGTCAATTCAAATGCTACTTTATCAAGCTCTTTCTTCACCCCTAAATTCAACATCCATACATCAGAATTAATCATTGGCT
This sequence comes from Monodon monoceros, assembly GCF_005190385.1. Taxonomy (NCBI): domain Eukaryota; kingdom Metazoa; phylum Chordata; class Mammalia; order Artiodactyla; family Monodontidae; genus Monodon; species Monodon monoceros. Next base: position 74,676,999 of record NW_021703776.1, on the reverse strand, counting down.
ATTCACAGGTATCTCACATTTACCTCAAACTCGTTACCTTTTCCTGCATACTTATTCATGCCAAAGATACATTACCTCAGTGAAAATCACCATTGGCCTGGGTGCCCAAGCCAAAGAACTACATGTCGCCATCACCATTATGTCCTGGACTCTAGCAATGGTATTCTAGTTTTTTAACAACTATCCCTGTCTTGTAGAGAACTTTACATCCACATATCCGTCTTTCATCTGCCATTGCACACATCTTTTAAAAACTTAAGATACTGTCTACTTAAAATTGGTCAGTGGTTCACTTCATTATAGGCAATATTTCAAATGTCTTACTTAGCATAGCATATATGTCTCCATAATTTGAATCTTGCTTATTTCTCCAGGTTCAAATCAGTAACAATTCTGCCAAGAGTGCCTAACACGTTCTCTTATAAGCGGCCATTCATTATGAACACACCTTTCATTATTCATCAACATACAACTAAAAGATCAACCTCTCTATTAAGTTTTATAAAATTCCCCTTCTACAGCCAGTTTTGCTGGGCTTATACGTTCCCTCATTCATGCACAACAATTGCACATCCACATTTATATAATAAGGATAGAAATGTGCTTTTGCACTTGCCCATCTACTACTACATCATTAGTTGCTTGAGGGCAGGGAGCAGACTGTGGCTGTTTTTATTATCAGTCAGTGATACTTAGTGAATATTCAAAAATATATTGAATCAGTAAATTTTTGTACAGTACAGAAAACACTTTTGGAACATTCTCAGTATCATGAGGAAGTGATCAGAAACCATGATTGCAGATGGACAAATTATGTGTCATTATCATTTTTTGCTTTGTGTAAGTAAAATTAGAATTTCTCTTCTTTCTGGAAAATGTAGCATAGACGCTCCCTATTGAGAAACATCTATATATCTAAGTAGTACCTACCATTGTTTTTAAAATTATGAATGTAGAATAAGATGTTTTGTCAACTGAGGAGAAAAGAAAAAAATGTTTTAAAAAATCCTCTCCTTTTAAAGTACTTACAAACTAAACTGTGGAGATAAATTCTATGTAATCCATGGACAGAAAATTAACTCCTAGTCCCTAGAATATGAATACCTTGAGTGATGCAACCAGTATGATTACTCAGTAAATCTTCAGCTCTAAGAATTATAGATAGAATTGTTAAAATAAGACACAGTTAGCATAGTGATTAGAATACACAAATGACGATGTTCTGGTTTTGATCTTAAGGGGAAAGCTGGGAATTTGTAAAATAGTTTCATTTGATGAACATTGGGTGATGGCACTTTCTTAACTATATCCTAGCTTAATTTGTCTGAAATAAGTATAGTGGAAATATTGTAATTAAGCCAATTTCAGAATTGTATTGTTGACCAGCAGAAGTTGAGAAATATATGAACTAAAACAAAAGTGAAAATGGCCAGCTATGAGAACTAAATTCTCCCATATCTTTTAAAATCTATTATATAAATGTATTTTTATTCTTAATAATGATTACTAACAACTACATGATTTAAGGTTTATTTTGCCTCACATATGACTTTTTTTGAAAGTGCAAGTTATATATTTTAGTTTTATTTTTCACTGAGTTCACAATCCTACCAGGTCTGAATCAAAAGCCTACAGGTTCTATGATACATAAATGCTTTTGATGTTTCTTTCAACTTCTACACAAAAAACTACATAGTGAAAAATCTATGTGTCAATAACAATAGAGTTACAAGTGAATTCTTAAATACTGACATCTTTTCATTTAGCATCAGATTTTCATGTTTAACTGAAATCATCAGGTCAGATAAGAGTAAAGTTTCAAACTCACTGAAATAAATTCTTTGGCAGTATAATCCAGCTGTCAACAGCAGACAGGGTCACAAGATGGTTGGCTGAGCTGGAATATAAAAATTGAGAAATGAGCAGCTGAGTTGAAAATGAAAATGCTATGCTTTCTTAGAGGCAGAAACCAAATATGACATAATGATAGGATCTGGAAGTGGGATCTGAGGAAATACTGATTTTTACATTGTGCAACTGTGCTTCCTTCCATTTGTGACATGAAGGTACTATTGAAAATGAATGCCTCATGCTACAAAGTAGGCCAAAACTTTAAAGGCTCCTTGAAAAACATCAATAGATGAGAACAGGAGCCAAGGAACAACAACAAGTATAGGTGTATTGTACAGATAAAAGTTCTGGCAGATTGAATACGTCCAAAAAGCCAAGTACAGTTTCTGTTGATCAGTTGTTCAGACCAAGAGAAAAAGAAACAAAAATGAAATACATACCAAAATAGTATTGATGCATTGTTGTGTTTCATATTTACACTTCATTATGTAAATAATGTTTAATATTATATTTAGCAGAGATCTTTTTATGATCTCTGAGATGTTATTTTTAATATAGCTGTATTATGTACAACTATTATTGAAATTCTCAAATTTATCTAAAATATTCTTTCTCATCATGAATCAGAAAAAAATCAGTTATTTGACTGAATTCAGGTCTTAAAAAGATTCAAAAGCCTTTGGTGTTTGTACTCTTATTAGAGTACTCTTATTAGAGTACCTACTATATCATAAATTATATTGATAGATAACTACTTCCTAGAAAATTAAAGTAGCTTATTTCAAAATCAGTTAAAAGGTCTAGGTAGGATTAATTTTGAATAATAATATCCTTGTAACATTCATAGTCAACTCAAATACTCTCATTCCTTATTTTGGGGTACTTCATAAAATTATTATATACTAAATTATGATGCATTATTATTTAAAAATCACATTAAATGCTATATTCACTTAACAATTTTATCTTAACCTATCATAATATTGAATAACTGAATAGCAATTGAATGTAAATGATAACCAAGCAAAATGAATAATTTCATTAGGAACATCTTTACATCCAAATTGAATATTTCTGAATTGCATTGGAGAAAAGGCAGTTGAATAAGACCTAACAAAATAATGCTCGGAAGCCCCACTGAAATTGTCTAGATTCATAAATCAAGAGGCACTAAATAGTCAGCTCTCACAGCTCCTCCAGCAACATGTTTTTGAAACAAGGTTTCAAACTATATATCAAGGAATTGGAGATTTTATATACTATATAATCATGCAAATTAAATATAAAGAATAAAAAGATAAATATAAGAAGGCATTGACATATTCCTATAAGTAAAAGTTCATATGTAATATCATGTAACCTACAAGACCATATGAGATTTTTTTCTCCAAAAATTTTAACAAGTGAATTGTATTTGCCATATTTTTATATTGTATACACATTTTTAAAAAGTCATTCCATTTTCTTAAATGTAGGCTGTGTATACTTATAATTGAAAAAAAATCCCTTCAATGCCTCAAACTTTTGGCTGTCTAGAAATTAGTTTTTCATTGCCAGTATATTAATTCCTGTAGTGATATTTGCAATTCCACTTTTTATGGTGTATTTTCTACTAATTAAATTGAACTGTATTCCATGCAATGGAATTGTATTTGTAGTATTGTTTTTACAATTCATAATAGATTTTTCTAGATATAGTACTTTGTTCATGCTACCACTGCGCTCTATTACATTAGCCCCATTATCTTGTAACATACATTTGCATTTATAATTCAGACAGGTGGTTTTAGTACGTGATTTTTTTTCCTAGTCTTTGAAGTGTTCTGTTGAAGAATAAGCTACTCTACTAAACAGAAAATCTAGGTATCAGTAGTATATGTTTAATGATCTAAAATGACAAGTTAGAACAGTGAAAATAATCTGTTTCTAAATTTTAAATGCTTAGGAAGAAATGGAATATTTTTAAATAAGAAAACATTAGAAAATGGTTATATCAAAACTTAGTTTGGACCCTAGTTAATTTATATATTAATTGGAATGTCTAAGACAATTCACTTTATTAAAAATATTACTTAGATCAATTTCATTCTCAAAGTATCAGTGGTACTCTCCATTGTGTTCAATGAAAAACAAAATCTAGATGACTGGGAAAATTAAATATGTTTTAATTATTTTTCTCAATTCTTTGCTAAATATCTACATTTGCATAAATATAATACAGATCTATATATATATATAAATTTTTAAACACTTTGCTATGTAAATAAGTAATTTTCATCTCTCTAAAGTTAAACTATGGATGCTTTGCTTTGCCTTTGTTTTTCATCCTTTTTTCTTTTAGCTGTATGTGACACATAATAATTCGCCTTTACTATGTATTCATATTTATAATAATGTCAACCAGAATATTTGAGTTAAATGTGATTTTAAAACAGTCAATAGCTGGAGGGATGATATTTAGGAGATGACAGTAGATGCCTGGTCTGTAGGTTATTGGCTAGCTTATCTTGAAGCCCAGCAACCACCTTGAAGTTTTCATTTTACATGGTTAAGTAGTTAAGGAGCAGCCTCATTTGCACTTGAGCAAGGCTACCTGTAATGTGGTAAATGGCATGAAAAACAAGATCGATGCCTGTTTCAAACTACAAAAGTCTATCACATCAGGGCAGAAATTTCATAATTCATCTGCAAAATGAGCAGTTTCAGCTATGGATGTCCAGCAATGTAGAGTCCATCACAAGTTTTTAAAAAGTCATATCAGATCAAAATGCAGGATCTTAACTAACTAAATATTATGAGGAGCTCAGAATAAAGGTTGAGACAGATAATTTACAGAGTTGCAATATATAATGCCCTATGGAATCTGTAATAATATGTTTATCCTGCACAATGGGATTCCCTGTTTAAATTAATTCAAATATTGGATTTTAATAATAATATTATTTCATAGATTGAAGCACATTTTGATCATTTGCCTGAATTGTGTGTACACTTGATGCATCAGCATACATAGAAGTTTGCAGGTTTTATATACAGTGTAAAAGGTTTTATCACAGAGATAATGCCTAGAGAAAGACCATTCATTTGGAAGATTGCCATTGAAATCAACCAATAAATAACAAATTGCTCTGCAAGGATTATTTGTTCTTGGCTAATTGTTTAGTGTATAGAATATGATGGGTCTGAAATTTTATTTGGGGTCTCTATTTCATTTTTTCATACACTTATAATTCTATGTGTTTCTATATTTATTACTTAACATAAATTTATCTAATTTCTAGTTCATTTAAACACTACAATCCAACTTATGCATGTTGAGCTCCCTCTATATACTCACTAAAGTAGGCATTCAAAGATGCATAAGGATAAGGACCATGCCATCAAAGAGTTTAAATGGGAGAAAGAAATAAGAATACATTATTATAAAAGTGTGTGCTTTGTGAAAGAGTAAGTTTGAAAAAGGCAGAAAGGTGTCTGATCTCCATTTCTGAGAAAATGGAGAATCTGGAATTGGGTACTATCCTTCCCATGCTGACCCAGAGATCTTGACAACAGACAATGAGGAAATAAAACTCAAACCTTTGGCAGTGATAAAAAATATGCAAAAGCCATAGCAAATGTTCCAGGCAAGTAGAAACAGTATAAATAGACTCTGAAGCAAAAAGAAGGAGACAGAGAACTCTGAAGCAAAAAGAAGGAGACAGGAAGAAGGGTCAAATATTTTGAAAAATATATTCAGAAGGAATGAGGTTCAAAGATAGTCTTTGAATACAGTAAAAAAGAAAATAAGACCTCTGGCTGCAATTCGAATAATTTGAATTGAAATTATTTTCTAAAGATTTCTCAGTAGTTTCTAAATGAGAACTGTTAAAAACAGTAGCAAGTTTAATAACTGCAAAAGTTATTTAAGCCTATAAAATGTAATTCTTAATAGATTTCATTAATATAATCAAATGTAAAAAGTCATTAGTAATATAAAATTAATTTTATACCATTAGTAAATATGTGTGTTTTAAATTACCATAACTTGGTCACACATTTTTTTGTTATATCAACATGCCATTCAAACAGCATCATCTATAGTACATCAATTTTGTTTTTAAAAAATATTTCCTCATTACACAGTCTGTGAATGCTGATCCTTTCTAACCTTAATGGTATATCTCAAAAGTGATCTCTATTAAATGGGCCTCAGGTATCTTCTATTCTCTACTTCGTTCAATACAGTTTAATCGTATTTATACATTTGATACATATGTTTTTGAATGACATTTTAAATAAGATTTGCAAATAATTGGTTTAGTACCCTCCCCAGAGTTTACCCACATGCTTAGACATGATAGACCTATGCCATACTGTATTAATGAATGCATCAATGATCTGGATATTTAAATGCAAAGACAATATTCTACTGATCTCTGTCTAAGTCAATAACTTTTGATGAGTGATGAGTACACATCTTGAAGAATAAAAGTAAAATTTAACATTATCTTGGTATTGGGTGACCAATCTTACTGGATAGTTTCACTTTGCTTCAGAACAAAGGTCATGTTTGAACAGCCAACACACACTGGAAACTAGAGATAGATTGTCTTTTCTTTTTTTTTTTTATTTCTTTTTTGGCTGTGTCAGGTTTGTGTTGTGGCACAGGGGATCTTTTTATTTCCTTTTTTAACATCTTTATTGGAGTATAATTGCTTTACAATGGTGTGTTAGTTTCTGCTGTATAACAAAGTGAATCAGCTACACATATACATACATCCCCATATCTCTTCCCTCTTGCATCTCCCTCCCTCCCACCCTCCCTATCCCACCCCTCTAGGTGGTCAGAAAGCACCAAGCTGATCTCCCTGTGCTATGCGGCTGCTTTTCACTAGTTATCGATTTTACATTTGGTAGTGTATATATGTCCACGCCACTCTCCCACTTTGTAGAGATAGATTTTCTAAAAGACAAAGAACTCCAGAGAGATTTGAATATCTAAAGCCCTCTCCTTCCTTCTCTGGATGGAGACACCCTGCCTCCTTTCTTGCTTTCTAGATTAATAAACTAAGAAATATTTTCCATCTCTCACTTGGAAGAAGAGATATACTTAAGTAGTAATCTGTTTCTTTCTCTCCCTCTCTCCCCTCTTCTTCCGTCCCTGCATCCCTCCCTTCTTCTTTCTCACAGGAAAGGCAGATATGCCAGCAATCTATAAGAAAGCTGGGTCTCTTAAATTTTGCAGTTCCTCTTTTGTGATGTAATTCCACAGCATATACAGGAAACATCCAATCTATATTTGTGTTATTCTGTGGGAATTTGGGTGCTAAGATGCTGTTCTAGCAAGTGTTCTTCCTATGAGAAATAAAATAGTTTGTGTCGCTATCTGTCAATGTATGTACATAAATGGTGTCAGGCTAATTTGCCAGCTAGCATGCAGCAGCATAATCTCAGATTCTTCACAGTTTCAGACTTTTCAACCTAGTGAAAACTATGGAGTATTATCAGTAATATACCCATCTGGAAGAAGTACAAAATGGATCTGTGGATCCATTGAATCAGGAAGTCCACAGGAATCAGTGACTTGTTGACCAAATCTGTGTGGTGCATTAGACAATATGTAGTCCTCCACTTTGTTGCTTGTTACTGAGAATGACTTCGGGGAAGTGGTTACAAATAGTACTGAGAGGTACGTTTGAAATAAATGTCAAACAAAAATTGCACTCTACAAAGTTAAACAGGTAAGGGAGTCTATTCAGACCACTGCAATAGGGGATAGAAATTAAACTGTACCGAAGCAAAAGGCAGAAGGGTTTTTAAGCTGTGGGTGAGCTAATGGAAAATTACTGGAGGTCATTAAGTTGGAAGTTGGTCAATGTGATCAGGCCTTTTGTGTTTGCCAGTTAGCATTTATTGCAATCCCATAGACACTGGGAGATACGGGCACTAAATTCCTTGATAATTATATCTCAAGTGTTCTGGTAAGATGCTGAGAGAAGATTTATCTACATTTATCTACATTTCAAAAGTGCAGAGATAAATTTTGCAATTTCAACTTTTCAAAAGTAAATGCCCTAAGAAAAGGGAGGTCAGGAGCCTCCTTTTAGGAGGCTGCCTAAAGTTTAGTCAAGCTGAAGGAAATAAGGTCATCTTGGTCATAAGCAGTCCGTATGGTGCATTCATTTTTTTCTCTCTCCTCAAGGTAGGAGGAGAAAAAATTCAGGAGTTTCAGGCAGACCTGAAAGTAAATGTGTTTTGCTGACTGGCATTGAGAAACTTTCTGAGAGAACCCCAGATTTCTTGTCCTTTCTCTATGATGACCTTAGCTGCTTTAAGATTAGGGGTGGAATCAAGATCTCCTTATCCTCAAGGAGGACCTAAGGTCCTACAAACCATTTGGATATACTGGGGGAACTTCAAGGAGGGGAGAATCTCACACGTTTATAGTTCTGTTGCATGCTATAAAATGTCCTGCTGGGGGAAGGGATTCTGGGCCCAGGAGTGACTGAAAGTACCAAGGAATATAGACTTAAGCCACAGTAACATGTAAAAGGATATAATGAAAGAAGAAAGAGTCCAGTTCAGATACTTCTTCGAATCTGGGGAGAGTACAGCTGAGTAACCAGACTCTAGACATGTACAGTTTAAAAAAAAAAAAAAAAAAGCTACAATGACTATTGGATGACTGTAGGTGGAGTCCTTTGCTCTATTTCATGTTTTTACTGTTTCTACACCTGGATGTATTTAAGAATTGATGTGTATGTTATATGCTGTACTTCCAATCTTATAACTGCCAGAGGGGATCGCCATCCTGACTGGGGAGAACAGCAAGCAGAGAAGTACATTATGGAGACAAATTCCCCTGCCATTTTCCCCAGTGAGTGAGTCAGGATTTAGTGTGAATGTTTCTCACTACATTGAACTCTTTGGTAATTGGAGACAGACTAAGACCCTGAAGATAATGAGTATGTTCCTATTAAAGCCCTGGAAAGGGAGGCAGTATCTACCTGAAGGCATCTGTTTGGGATTTTGGACTTGGGGTTTTGGTATGGCTACTAGATATACCACTTTTGAAAAGAAACTTAAGTTTCCCACTGAGTTCTTATTGAAATTGAATGCCTGACTTACAGAGTTTTGGGGATTTTTCAACTTGATAGGCCTGTTTTGGAGGTTGGCAAACTTACATTGTATGAATGACACAGTAGGATGAGCTTTAAGAGTCTCCCTTGTCAAATGAATGTAGTCTATTGAAGAATACAACCAGCCTGGCCCCAGCAGTCTAGTGACTTTAAATGAAAAAGTGACAACTATCCTTATGGAGGAAAACATGATTTCCCACTGTTCTGCCTAAATCAAATTAGAGCCACTGACTTTTTTGGTGTCCCAGATTCACAGAGTCTCTCCTGAAAGCCTAGGCCTGGTTTATAGATGGTTCAGCTAAGCGGAAAACTGATGATGTCTGCTGTGGCTGTTCGCTCTGAACACCAGCAGCTGTGCAAAAATGAAATTGGACATGATTTCTGCACTCAGTGGGGAGAACTAAAAATTTTAGACTATTGCAGATTAAAGACTCATGACTTTCTATCTAAGACCAAGAACTGTGTTAACAAATTATGCTTGTTGGTCAAATTATCCAGGTTGTTAATCTAGATGCCCATGGCCAGGCTCATTCTCTGATGAGACTAAATGGTATCAAACCTGAAATATCCAAATTGCCATAATCGCCATATGAATTCATCACTATTCTGGACCGGGCAATACACATTCACCATTATAGACTGAGCAAATAGGAAATGACTCTATTTCTGATGCAAAAAAATAAATTGCATGCCAATCTTGTGACTCATGACAAAAAAGGATCTGTTTAACCTTTGGTGAGGGAATCCACATCATATAGAGTACGGTCCCTGCTCACTCTGACAGATTGACTACATCAGTCCCTTACCCCCATGGTGAGACTATTGTGGTGCTTCACCGGTATTGACTTTTGACTTCTTCAAAATACTGATCAGCTAATTCTGGCCATACCATTGTGGCCCCTCAGAAAAATCCTTGCTATATGTTCAGCTTTGAAGACCATTTGTATTTTATGGAAAAAGCTTGTCAATAATGGGCTAATAATCTGACTCTATCTCCCTTACTTTTTCCAGGGACATGCACGTTAAGTCAGATTTGCTATTAAATGCAGGTGTTTCCCAAAGGGGATTATCTCATCTAAGCTTCTTTAAGAACAATGACTAAGACAAAAATCTGAAGGATTAAGGGAGTTACAAGGATGAGCACTGCAATTTGAGGATTCCTCCCCTGCCATTCCTGAGCATAGTTCTCTTGTTTTTTTAACTTCAACCATTCCCAATGGGTGGCACACCCTCTGGATGCAGTCCTGGATAAAAGGGGTCCTCATGGATTCCAACTTCATTCTGGTTAGGTTTTAGGTATAGAGATGTTCTTTTTGTTTCCCTCTTGCACCTCACTCTTCCATATACATGGTCTCGGGGAGAGTAGAGAGGATTGATAAAAGATGAAGTTTTACCTCCTGGAATAGAGTACTCAGGTTTTATACAGGTGGAGACAGCACATAAACCAAGAGAGAACACAAACCTGGGAGGGAATAGAATGCCTTAGACCCTGGGAGGGAGTGTGTGTGTAATTGCGTATGTTGTCAGGAGGTAGCATTAATGTTCATTATATTTCAAACCTGGCCTTGGAGTCTTCATCCAAGTAAAATGCCTTAGTGCAACTTTCTCCAACTGTCATGAGTTTAACTGACTGCTGAGTCAGCTACCTCCCTCAAGTCCACTCTGACCATGAGACCACAAGTGGATGACTCCAGCTTCTGCAAGTCCTAAGTATAAAACCTCTAGATGTTTCCTCATATTGATTTCATAAAGATGAAGAATGCCACCTCACTGATAGTGTAGACAAACAGGACCAATTGGACTGACTTCCCTCAGACAGTTCCTCCCCAAACAAGAATTAGACTCAATTACTCAGACTTGATTGGGAACCCTAGGTTTACCAACTAGCTAGGGAGCCTCAGAAAAGACCCCATAAGGTGCCACATTGGAGGTACTGTCAAACTATATCCCTTATTGTTATCTGTCCCACAAAGGGGTCCCAACCATATGAAATAATTGTTGCTAGAAACAACATCTGTGCCCTCTGGATCATACTTATTGTTTAGAGGCCTGGTATTATCTTGCTTTCCTTTCAGAAACATGACTTATATCTTAGAGCTGATTATAAGAGTGTTTAAAGAAACTCCACTGGCAGCTTATATATCACTCAGATGACTGCAGAGCTCTCTCCAAAATGAGATTTACTTCAGTTACTCAGATGACTTTCCCAGACAAATAACTAACACATTATTTAGGCATATTATGTGGGTGGTTGTACTAACATGCTAGTTATTCAATTAGAGAAGTATAAAGGGTGTCTGTAACTTTACCTGAGGTGATCAATAACACTATCTTGGCACCAGAAGGCACTCGGGTTAGCTTTATCTCACTGGCAAGGGTTTCCAGGGATGACAGAATTTCTATAGACTTTCTTCTGGCAGGCTAAGGCAGAATCTGTGCTAATACCTGGAAAAATGCATTAAAATGGGTGGCAGAGTCAACATAGAGACTTAAGGAAAAAGACCTCTGACATTAATCGTTTATGAAATTTCTTCAGTTGGCTAGATCCATAACCCTAGGTGTCATAGCTGAGGTCACCACAGAAAGTTGGCCTCATTCTGATATCCAGATTCCTACAGATATTAGCTTTAAGTGCTACAGAAACAAACAGTGAATTTCATACTAAGTCAGTGCTAGAGGAATCAGGCTGATGGAGTTGTATTTGCATGGAAAAATTCACAAAGGACTTGAAACATTTGGCAATCAGGAGTGAATCTGTTGGGAGACAATTCACCTTGAATGTTTTCAATTTTCTGCATGGTCCTGCTCTTTGAAGCAAAAGGACACACTTGAACTTGTACAGTAAACATGCCTTAGAAGATTGAGATAGCTTTTCTCCAAAGTTAGACACTTCTGAAAAGATTTGGAGTCATACACGTCTCTCCTTCCCCATCCTGGATACTTGTGCTTAAATGTCAAGGTAGTAAAGCAAGAGATACACTTCTCCTCTCCCCCAAAGGAAATGTGCTAAGTGAGTAATCTCTCTTACTCTCTAAGGAGAATGAGCATATGTGTTAGCAGCTATTAAAAGCTCAAACTCTCCTAAAATTTGGAATCACATGGGTATGTAACATACTGTTTTTATTTGAGTTAACCTGTGGGGATTGGGATATAGGGAAGCAGAGCTAAGATATTACCCTGGCTGCTATTTGTACTGTGAGTAAATAAATAGCCTGTGTCTCTGACCCAGGGAGATTGTATCTTCTGTCAGTATGAGTACATAAAACAGTGGCAGCCTAAATCATTAGCTTGCAAATAAAGTAAATTCAGTCACTTCACAGTTTCTGAGCTAACTCTTGGAAATTTAGATTCAATGTCATTTTGAGACTTTACCTAGATCTAGTAATTTTATGAATGATTATAGGAAGGGATACCGAGTGGCAGGCTCTACAGCGCTGTCATCCAAGGATATAAACAAATTGTACAGAAATATTTATATGCATTCTGCTAAATCATCAGTGAAAGTTGACATGGATAAATAATTCATATAGATAAAGTAATTTCAGATAAAATAAGTGCTATGAAGAGACAAAATACTAGTTTAAGGGAGGACTCAATACAGGACACTTAAATGGACTGGCCTAGGAGGAAGGACAAAAATAGGTGAATGAGTTATCACAGAAACATAAAAAAGATAATTTCTAACATAGGAGTGTGGCCATCCATGCCACAGTTTCATAGAATCTGAAGTCAGATAATTGCTATACAATTTGAAAAGGGGGAATTTGTTAGTGACTTTGGGAAATACCTTTTGAATGATGGGAATAAAAGCATTAATAGAGTGGGCAAAGGGAAGATACGGGACTAGAATGGAGAGATAACACTTTTAGCTCACTCTTCATAGGTACTTTCCTGTGATGAAGAGCAGAGGAAAAAAAAGTATTGCTGGAGAAGAACATGGAATCAAGGAAATATTCTTTAACGATGGGCAATATGGATGCTTTCTGAATGCTGACGAGGGTTTTCAAGGGAAAGGAAGAAATTTATGTTGAAGAAACTGAGGCCTTAAATAAGAAAAGAGTAAAATTGTTGTGTATTTAGGGCATGAAACATGAATTCCAGAGTCCTTACTATGAAATCCAAGTTCTTTTTGAATATTTAATAGAGAAAATCATATAAATATTACTGTAAAGAATATTCTACACTATAATGAAATAGTGATGATGAAGGGAAACCAAAGGCCAGAAGGAGTTGAAAATGTGTAGTGTACTGTTCTGAAGGGCTCTGTAATGAGTCCTTGATCTAGAACTAAATATAGTAATGCAGTATGGATTCAGGTACATGAAACTTAGCATCAGAGTGACAGGTTCTCATCTTGAGGAAGATTGTTAATAAAGCACACATTATTTTAAGAGATTTTTGCTTGTTAAGAGCAGTGAGCTCTAGAGAACACTGCTATATGTTCCTAGGGACAAGAATTGTCCTTATGACCCAGCAGGTTGATTAAACTCAAGAGTTTTATGGACTTTCTAGGACATTTTTTTACATAAGGTCCTATGATCAATGCTAGAACATGAGGAAGAATATAAAGAATATGAGGTTTATTCCTATAATCGTTCATCCTGTTATATTTACTTTTCAATTAGTATCAAGATTTATCAAAATATTTATAATAAATATTAAAATTTATCTCAGCAATGAAAAGATAAACAACTCAGTTTAAACATGAGCAAAGGATTTGAGCAGATATTTCTCTAAAGAAAACATGCAAATGGCCAATATATTAAAGATGCTCAGTATTAGTCAGTAGGGAAAAACAAATTAAAACAACAATGAGATACCACCTTACACCCGCTAGAATAGTTATAATGAAAAACAAAATGGAAAGCATTGTTGGCAAAGAGTTGTAGAAATTGGAATTCTCACACATTGCTGGTGGGAATAAAAATTGTTCTGATTACTTTGGAAAATAGTTTTTCAGTTCCTAAAGGAGGTAAACATAGAGTTACCTTGTGACACATTTCTACCTCTAGTTATACACACAAGATGATTGAAACCATAATTTACACAAAAACTTGTGCATAAAAATTCATAACAGCATCATTCATAATCGCCAGAAGGTGGAAATGATCTGTGTCTATCATTTGATGAATGGATAAACAAAATGTGGCAAATTAATACAACGGATTATTATTCAGCCACAAAAAATGAAGTTCTGATACATGCTACAACATGGATAAATTATGAAAACATTATGTTAAATGAAAGAGGCCAGACATAAAAGGCAGCATATTATATGAACACATTTATATGAAATGTCAAGAAAAAGCAAATCCATGGAGACAGAATGTAGATTAGTAATTGCTCAGGGATGGGGAAGGAGAAAAAAAGGGTATGGTGTTTCTTCTTGAGGTAATGGATATGTTTTGGATATAGTGGTGACAGTTGTAAAACATTGGGAGGAGGGATTTGAGAAGATGTCGGAAGAGTCAGACGCGGAGATCACCTTCCTCCCCACAGATACATCAGAAATACATCTACACACGGAACTGCTCCTATAGAACACCCACTGAACACTGGCAGAAGACCTCAGACCTCCCAAAAGGCAAGAAACTCCCCACGTACCTGGGTAGGGCAAAAGAAAAAAGAAAAAAACAGAGACAAAAGAATGGGGACTGGACCCACACCAGTGGGAGGGAGCTGTGAAGGAGGAAAGGTTTCCACACACTAGAAGCCCCTTCACGGGCGGAGACTGCGGGTGGCAGAGGGGGTAAGCTTCGTAGCCACGGAGGAGAGCGCAGCAACAGGGGTGCGGAGGGCAAAGCGGAGAGATTCCCGCACAGAAGATCAGTGCCGACCAGCACTCACCAGCCCGAGAGGCTTGTCTGCTCATCCGCCAGGGCGGGCGGGGTTGGGAGCTGAGGCTTGGGCTTCGGCTTCGGAGGTCAGATCCCAGGGAGAGGACTGGGGTTGGCGGCGTGAATACAGCCTGCAGGGGTTAGTGTGCCACGGCTGGCCGGGAGGGAGTCTGGGAAAAAGTCTGGAGCTGCCTAAGAGGCAAGAGACTTTTCTTCCCTCTTTGTTTCTTGTTGCACGAGGAGAGGGGGTTAAGAGCACTGCTTACAGAGCTCCAAAGACTGGCGTGAGCCGCGGCTAAAAGAGCGGACCCCAGAGGTGGGCATGAGACGCTAAGGCTGCTGCTGCCGCCACCAAGAAGCCTGTTTGCGAGCACAGGTCACTATCCACACCCCTCTTCTGGGAGCCCGTGCATCCCGCCACTGCCAGGGTCCCGTGATCCAGGGAAAACTTACCGGAGAGAACGCATGGCGCACCTCAGGCTGGTGCAACGTCACACCGGCCTCTGCCGCCGCAGGCCCGCCCCGCACTCCGTGCCCCTCCCTCCCCCCCGGCCTGAGTGAGCCAGAGCCCCTGAATCAGCTGCTCCTTTAACCCCGTCCTCTCTGAGCGAAGAACAGACGCCCTCCGGTGACCTACACGCAGAGGCGGGGCCAAATCCAAAGCTGAAACCTGGGAGCTGGGCGAACAAAGAAGAGAAAGGGAAATGTCTCCCAGCAGCCTCAGGAGCAGCGGATTAAATCTCCACAATCAACTTGATGTACCCTGATTCTGTGGAATACCTGAATAGACAACGAATCATCCCAAATTGAGAAGGTGGACTTTAGGAGCAAGATAATTTTTTTCCCCTTTTTGTATTTTTGTGAGTGTGTATGTGTATGCTTCTGTGTGAGATTTTATCTGTATAGCTTTGCTTCCGCCATTTGTCCTAGGGTTCTGGCTGTCCGTTTTTCTTTGTTGTTGTTTCTTTTACTTTTTAAATTTTTTCCTTAATAATTATTTTTTATTTTAATTATTTTATTTTATCTTTATTTTTTTATCCTCTTTCTTTCTTTCTTTCTTTCTATTTTTTCTCCCTTTTATTCTGAGCCGTGTGGAGGACAGGCTCTTGGTGCTCCAGCCAGGCGTCAGGGCTGTGCCACTGAGGTGGGAGAGCCAACTTCAGGACACTGGTCCACAAGAGACCTCACAGCTCCACATAATATCAAATGGCGAAAATCTCCCAGAGACCTCCATCTCAATGCCAAGACCCAGCTCCACTCAACGACCAGCAAGCTACAGTGCTGGACAACCTATGCCAAACAAATAGCAAGACAGGAACACAGCCCAAACCATTAGCAGAGAGGCTGCCTAAAATCATAATAAGGCCACAGACACCCCAAAACACACCACCAGATGTGGACGTGCCCACCAGAAAGACAAGATCCAGCCTCATACACCAGAACACAGGCACTAGTCCCCTCAACCAGGAAACCTACACAACCCACTGAGTCAACCTTAGCCACTGGGGACAGACACAAAAAACAATGGGAACTACAAACGTGCAGCCTGCGAAAAGGAGACCCCAAACACAGTAAAATAAGCAAAATGAAAAGACAGCAAAACACACAGCAGATGAAGGAGCAAGATAAAAACCCACCAGAACTAACAAATGAAGAGGAAATAGGCAGTCTACCTGAAAAAGAATTCAGAATAATGATAGTAAAGATGATCCAAAATCTTGGAAATAGAATAGAGAAAATGCAAGAAACACTTAACAAGGACCTAGAAGAACTAAAGAGGAAACAAGCAATGATGAACAACACAATAAATGAAATTAAAAATACTCTAGAAGGGATCAATAGCAGAATAACTGAGGCAGAAAAACGGATAAGTGACCTGGAAGATAAAATAGTGGAAATAACTACTACAGAGCAGAATAAAGAAAAAAGAATGAAAAGAAATGAGGACAGTCTCAGAGACCTCTGGGACAAGATTAAATGCACCAGCATTCGAATCATAGGGGTCCCAGAAGAAGAAGAGAAAAAGAAAGGGACTGAGATAATATTTGAAGAGATTATAGTTGAAAACTTCCCTAATATGGGAAAGGAAATAGTTAATCAAGTCCAGGAAGCACAGAGCGTCCCATACAGGATAAATCCAGATATAAACATGCCAAGACACATATTAATCAAACTATCAAAAATTAAGTACAAAGAAAACGTATTAAAATCAGCAAGGGAAAACCAACAAATAACACACAAGGGAATCCCCATAAGGTTAACAGCTGATCTTTCAGCAGAAACTCTGCAAGCCAGAAGGGAGTGGCAGGACATATTTAAAGTGATGAAGGAGAAAAACCTACAACCAAGATTACTCTACCCAGCAAGGATCTCATTCAGATTTGATGGAGAAATTAAAACCTTTACAGACAAGCAAAAGCTGAGAGAGTTCAGCACCACCAAACCAGCTTTAAAACAAATGCTAAAGGAACTTCTCTAGGCAAGAAGCACAAGAGAAGGAAAAGACCTACAATAACAAACTCAAAACAAGTAAGAAAATGGGAATAGGAACATACATATCGATAATTACCTTAAATGTAAATGGATTAAATGCTCCCACCAAAGACACAGACTGGCTGAAAGGATACAAAAGCAAGACCCATATCTATGCTGTCTACAAGAGACCCACTTTAGACCTAGGGACACATACAGACTGAAAGTGAGGGGACGGAAAAAGATATTCCATGCAAATGGAAATCAGAAGAAAGCTGGAGTAGCAATTCTCATATCAGACAAAATAGACTTTAAAATAAAGACTATTAGAAGAGACAAAGAAGGACACTACATAATGATCAAGGGATCCCTCCAAGAAGAAGATATAACAATTATAAATATTTCTGCACCCAACGTAGGAGCACCTCAATACATAAGGAAAATACTAACAGCCAAAAAAGGGGAAATCAACAGTAACACAATCATAGTAGGGGACTTAAACACCCCACTTTCACCAATGGACAGATCATCCAAAATGAAAATAAATAAGGAAACACAAGCTTTAAATGATACATTAAACAAGATGGGCTTAATTGATATTTATAGGACATTCCACCCCAAAACAACAGAATACACATTTTTCTCAAGTGCTCATGCAACATTCTCCAGGATAGATCATATCTTGGGTCACAAATCTAGCCTTGGTAAATTTAAGAAAATTGAAATCTTATCAAGTATCTTTTCTGACCACAACACTATGAGACTAGATATTAATTACAGCAAAAGATCTGAAAAAAATACAAACACATGGAGGCTAAACAATACACTACTTAATAACGAAGTCATCACTGAAGAAATCAAGGAGGAAATCAGAAAATACCTAGAAACAAATGACAATGAAAACACAACGATCCAAAACCTATGGGATGCACCAAAAGCAGTTCTAAGGGGAAGTTTATAGCAATACAATCCCACCTTAAGAAACAGGAAACATCTCAAATCAATAACCTAACCTTGCACCTAAAGCAATTAGAGAAAGAACAAAAGAACCCCAAAGTTAGCAGAAGGAAGGAAATCATAAAGATCAGATCAGAAATAAATGAAAAAGAAATAAAGGAAACAATAGCAAAGATCAATAAAACTAAAAGCTGATTCTTTGAGAAGATAAAGAAAATTGATAAACCATTAGCCAGATTGATCAAGAAAAAATGGGAGAAGACTCAAATCAATAAAATTAGAAATGAAAAAGGAGAAGTAACAACTGTCACTGCAGAAATACAAAGAATCATGAGAGATTACTACAAGAAACTCTATGCTAATAAACTGGACAACCTGGAAGAAATGGACAAAATCTTAGAAATGCACAACCTGATGAGACTGAACCAGGAAGAAATAGAAAATATGAACACACCAATCACAAGCACTGAAATTGAAACTGTGATTAAAAATCTTCCAACAAACAAAAGCCTAGGATCAGATGGCTTCACAGGTGAATTCTATCAAACACTTAGAGAAGAGCTAACACCTATCCTTCTCAAACTCTTCCAAAATATAGCAGAGGGAGGAACACTCCCAAACTCATTCTATGAGGCCACCATCACCCAGATACCAAAACTAGACAAAGATATTACAAAGAAAGAAAACTTCAGGCCAATACCACAAATGAACATAAATGCAAAAATCCTCAACAAAATACTAGCAAACAGAATCCAACAGCACATTAAAAGGATCATACACCATGTTCAAGTGGGGTTTATTCCAGGAATGCAAGGATTCTTCAATATACGCAAATCAATCAACGTGATACACCATATTAAAAACTTGAAGGAGAAAAAACATATGATCAGCTCAATAGATGCAGAAAAAGCTTTCAACAAAATTCAACACCCATTTATGATAAAAACCCTGCAGAAAGTAAGCATAGAGGGAACTTTCCTCAACATAATAAAGGCCATATATGACAAACACACAGCCAACATCATCCTCAATGGTGAAAAACTGAAATCATTTCCACTAAGATCAGGAACAAGACAAGGTTGCCCACTCTCACCACTCTTATTCAACATAGTTTTGGAAGTTTTAGCCACAGCAATCAGAAAGGAAAAAGAAATAAAAGGAATCCAAATTGGAAAAGAAGAAGTAAAGCTGTCACTGTTTGTAGATGACATGATACTATACATAGAGAATCCTAAAGATGCTACCAGAAAACTACTATAGCTAATCAATGAATTTGATAAAGTAGCAGGATACAAAATTAATGGACAGAAATATCTGGCATACTTATACACTAATGATGAAAAATCTGAAAGTGAAATTAAGAAAACACTCCCATTTACCATTGTAACAAAAACAATAAAATATCTAGGAATAAACCTACCTAAGGAGACAAAAGACCTGTATGCAGAAAATTATAAAACATTGATGAAAGAAATTAAAGATGATACAAGTAGGTGGAGAGATATACCATGTTCTTGGATTGGAAGAATCAACATTGTGAAAATGACTATACTACCCAAAGCAATCTACAGATTCAATGCAATCCCTATCAAACTACCATTGGCATTTTTCACAGAACTAGAACAAAATATTTCACAATTTGTATGGAAACACAAAAGACCCCAAATAGCCAAAGCAATCTTGAGAACGAAAAACGGAGCTGGAGGAATCAGGCTCCCTGACTTGAGACTACACTACAAAGCTACAGTAATCAAGACTGTATGGTACTGGCACAAAAACTGAAATATAGATCAATGGAACAGGATAGAAAATACCCACGTACATACGGTCACCTTATCTTTGATAAAGGAGGCAAGAATATACAGTGGAGAAAAGACAGCCTCTTCAATAAGCAGTACTGGGAAAACTGGACAGGTACATGTAAAATATGAAATTAGAACACTCCCTAACACCACACACAAAAATAAACTCAAAATGGATTAAAGACCTAAATGTAAGTCCAGACACTATCAAACTCTTAGAGTAAAACGTAGGCAGAACACTCTATGACATAAATCACAGCAAGATCCTTTTTGACCCACCTCCTAGAGGAATGGAAATAAAAATAAACAAATGGGACCTAATGAAACTTAAAAGCTTTTTCACAGCAAAGGAAACCATAAAAAAGACCAAAAGACAACCCTCAAATGGATAAAATATTTGCAAATGAAGCAACTGACAAAGGATTAATCTCCAAAATTTACAAGTAGCTCATGCAGCTCAATAAGAAAAACACAAACAACCCAATCCAAAAATGGGCAGAAGACCTAAAGAGACATTTCTCCAAAGAAGATATACAGATTGCCAGCAAACACATGAAAGAATACTCAACATCAGTAATCATCAGAGAAATGCAAATCAAAACTACAATGAGATATCATCTCACACCAGTCAGAATGGCCATCATCAAAAAATCTAGAAACAATAAATGCTGGAGAGGGTGTGGAGAAAAGGGAACACTCTTGCACTGTTGGTGGGAATGTAAATTGATACAGCCACTATCGAGAACAGTATGGAGGTTCCTTAAAAAACTACAAATAGAACTACCATACGACCCAGCAATCCCACTACTGGGCATATAACCTGAGAAAACCATAATTCAAAAAGAGTCATGTACCAAAATATTTATTGCAGCTCTATTTACAATAGCCGGGACATGGAAGGAACCTAAGTGTCCATCAACAGATGAATGGATAAAGAAGATGTGGCACATATATACAATGGAATATTACTCAGACATAGAAAGAAATGAAATTGAGATATTTGTTGTGAGGTTGATGGACCTAGAGTCTGTCATACAGAGTGAAGTAAGTCAGAAAGAGAAAAATAAATACCATATGCTAACACATACATATGGAATATAAGAAAAAAAAAAGGTTATGAAGAACCTAGGGGTAAGATGGGAAGAAAGACACAGACCTACTAGAGCATGGACTTGAGGATATGGGGAGGGGGAAAGGTAAGCTGTGACAATGTGAGAGAGTGGCATGGACATATATACAATACCAAATGTAAAATAACTAGCTAGTGGGAAGCAGCTGCATAGCACAGGGAGATCAGCTAGGTGGTTTTTGACCACCTAGAGGGGTGGGATAGGGAGGATGGGAGGGAGGGAGATGCAAGAGGGAAGAGATATGGGAACATATGTATATGTATAACTGATTCACTTTGTTATAAAGCAGAAACTAAGTTTCTGCTTTATAACAAAGTGAATCAGTTATACATATACATATGTTCCCATATCTCTTCCCTCTTGCACCATGGTAAAGCAATTATACTCCAATAAAGATGTTAAAAAACAAAACAAAACATTGTGAGTATACAGTATAAAATGGTTAAAATAGTGAATTTTATGTCAATAAAATCGTAAAAATATTAAAATGTACCATTTTATTTAACCCTTCATCAAAAAATGTTTAGGAAAGCTTTATTTCTTATGGATTAGCGCTAACTAAAAATGTGTAAGTTTAGGAGATTAATGAGTTGAAAATATTGGCATGGACATTTCTCTGTTCATTATTCTTCTCCATTATTTCATCTAACTGTAACTTATTATTACCTCTTGAAATTTGGTTTACTTAAAAAAATTTCAACATATATACCTGTGCCAATCACTGTACTTGATTTTGGAAATCAAAGATAAATGGCTGGTACTTCAAACAATACTATAGTAATCAAAACAGCATGGTATTGGCACAAAAATGGACACATGGATCAATAGAACAGAATAGAGAGCCCAGAAATAAACCCACACACTTAGAGTCAATTAATCTGTGACAAAGGAAGTAAGAATATACAATGGAGAAAAGACAGTTGCTTCAGTAAGTGGTGTTGGGAAAGCTGGTCAGTGGCATGTAAATCAATGACATTAGAACACTCTCTCACACCGTTCAAAAAAATAAACTCAAAATGGTTAAAGACTTAAATATAATACATGACACCATAAAATTCCTAGAAGAGAACATAGGCAAAACATTCTCTGACATAAATTGTACCAATGTTTTCTTAAGTCAGTCCTCCAAAACAAAAATAAAAGCAAAAATATACAAACGGGACCTAATCAAATTTATAAGCTTTTGCAGAGCAAAGGAAACCGTAAACAAAACAAAAAGAAACTTACAGAATGGGAGAAAATATTTGCAAACGATGCAACTGACAAGGGCTTAATTTCTAAAACATCTAAAAAGCTCATATAGCTCAATATCAAACAACCAACCAACCCAATGGAAAAAAAAAAAGGGCAGAAGATCTCAATAGACATTTCTCTGAAAACAGACATGTAGATAGCCAACAGGCATATGAAAGGATGTTCAACGTCGCTAAGCATTAGAGAAATGCATATCAAAACTATAATGAGGTACCACCTCACACTGGTCAGAATGGCCAGCATCAAAAAGTCTACAAATAATAAATGCTGGAGAGGGTGTAGAGAAAAGGGAACGCTGCTACACTGTTGGTGGGAAGTAAATTGGTGCAGCCACTATGGAGAACAGTATGGAGGTTCCTTAAAAAACTAAAAATAGAGTTGCCATATGATCCAGCAGTCCTGCTCCTGGGCATATTTCCCCAAAAGATAAAAACTCTAATTAGAAAAGATACGTGCACCCCAATGTTCATAACAGCGCTGTTTACAATAGCCAAAACCTGGAGGCAACCTAACTATTCACTGACAGATAAATGGATAAAGAAGATGTGGTATTTACAAAACAGAAACAGACTCACAGACTTAGAAAACAAACTTATGGTTACTAAAGTGGAAAGGTGGGGGAGGAATAAATTAGGAGTTTGGGATTAGCAGACACAAATTTTTATATAAAATAAACAACAAGGTCCTACTGTATAGCACAGGGAACTATATTCAATATCTTGTAATGAACTATAATTGAAAAGAATCTGAAAAGAAAAAAATATATATATATATCTGAATTACTTTGCTGTACACCTGAGACTACAAAACCTTGTAAATCAACTATACTTCAATTGAAAAAAAAAAAGATAAATGGCTTGTGCTTGCCCTTCTGAGAAATTCACAGCCCAGTAACCATGGCAAAACACATACATGAGTGAAGAGAGTGCTATACAGAAAAATACAGTTATTTTGACAGATATTCATGTGAATATTTTCATTCAGATGTGGAATCTGCCTAAAGATGCAATTCTGATTCAAACTACGTTCATGTACTAGTGTTTGTTTAGGTAATTCAAGGGCAGAATTTAGATAGATAGATAGATAGATAGATAGATAGATAGATAGATAGATTAGATAGATAATAGATAGATAGATAGATAGATGATAGAAAGATAGGGAGAGATAAGGCAAAAATCATGTCTGTCAGACGATAGTCCTGGATATTTGGACTCATGAAATTATTCTGAAGCACCCCAACAGAGTAAGCAAAAATTAAACATTGTTTTGATTGCTAGAGTGACAGCTCTCATCACGCTTTTGCTTTACCTTCCATGTCAATAACTGTGCTTTTCATTTGCTAACAGATTTTCATTACTGACAATGTCAGATGATTACAAGAGACAAGTGAAGGAAGAAAAGACACATATTATTTACATCTGAACTACTCAGGGCTATAGAAAACTACTGTGTTCCAAGTTGAGTATCTGTTATACCAAGTTGTACTTAATTACAGAGATTAAAACAAAATGATAAAAAATAATTGACAAATTTTACCTGAAATTATCATGCAGGAACAAATTCTGTATTTTAAATAAAACTGTTACATTAAAAATACTAGTTAACATAATGTTTCTCAATTCTTAATATAAATATGTCTATTAAAAGTATAATTCTCTTTCTTGGAAAAAAATAAGATGTGTAGTTTGTATGCACTTAATGGAATTTCCATTGTTTTATTTTCCAAGTTCATATGAATGTTCAAGTTATTCCTGAAACTGAAGCTCAGCTAAGACTCTGTAGAAATGATATCTTGCTGTGTTCATTAGAGTACTTAATGCTCTTGTTGTATTTCCTGAGGCATATACTCACATGCATATGTATAGGAAGAGCAGATAAGGAGAGATATGGTTAGTTTAAGTTAGGATTTCTTGTCTTGTGTTTCTGCATGCAGTGGATTTTGGAAATGATTTATGAGTCATGTGCATGATTGCTTAGTGTTGAAATTACCAGTGTAAGAATTCACAATGTGGCTTGTTTGCTGTTACTGACAGAATTTGTGGGTTCAGGTTTGTTACACAAAGGAAATTAAATATCAGTAACTTATGCTTTTGTAATGCTTGTAATATTTTTTAATAATCTTATCATTGGTGAAATTTTATCTTTAGAGTAATTCTTTGTAGGTACTAAAAATATCCCTGTTCTTATTAGTAATAAAATAATGTGTGCTAGTTGGAGGTTGTTGATATCTTTAAACATCTTTTTTTAATTTTTAATTTAATTTTATTTTTTTATACAGCAGGTTCTTATTAGCCATCAATTTTATACACATCAGCGTATACATGTCAATCCCAATTGCCCAATTCATCACACACACACACCCCACCCCTGCCACTTTCCCCCCTTGGTGTCCATACATTTGTTCTCTACATCTGTGTCTCAATTTCTGTCCTGCAAACCATTCATCTGTACCATTTTTCTAGGTTCCACATATATGCATTAATATACGATATTTGTTTTTCTCTTTCTGACTTACTTCACTCTGTATGACAGTCTCTAGATCCATCCATGTCTCAACAAATGACCCAATTTTGTTCCTTTTTGTTGCTGAGTAATATTCTATTGTATATATGTACCACATCTTCTTTATCCATTCATCTGTCGATGGGCATTTAGGTTGCTTCCATGACCTGGCTATTGTTAATAGTGCTGCAATGAACATTGGGGTGCATGTGTCTTTTTAAATTATGGTTTTCTCAGGGTATATGCCCAGCAGTGGGATTGCTGGGTCCTATGGTAATTCTATTTTTAGTTTTTTAAGGAACCTCCATACTGTTCTTCATAGTGGCTGTATCAATTTACATTCCCACCAACATGCAAGAGGGTTCCCTTTTCTCCACCCCTCTCCAGCATTTATTGTTTGTAGATTTTTTGATGATGGTCATTCTGACCGGTGTGAGGTGATACCTCATTGTAGTTTTGCCTTGCATTTCTCTAATGATTAATGATGTTGAGCATGCTTTCATGTGTTTGTTGGCAATCTGTATATCTTCTTTGGAGAAATGTCTATTTAGGCAAAATTCAACACCCATTTATGATAAAAACCCTACAGAAAGTAGGCATAGAGGGAATTTACCTCAACATAATAAAGGCCATATATGACAAACCCACAGCCAACATCGTCCTCAATGGCGAAAAACTGAAACTATTTCCACTAAGATCAGGAACAAGACAAGGTTGTTGATATCTTTAAACATCTTTTTATATTAGGAAATCATTTTGAAATTTCTGATTGAGGAATCATAGGGAGAGAACCAATATTTCCTGATAGAGGCAATATTTCCTGAGTTTCTATCTGGGAAAGAAATATATCTTCCATTAACTTCCACTGATTTTTCTCAATGACTTATTTTTGCTATACATATGCTACTCAACTACATGAATGCTATATTTTATACTGTATTAAGATATTATTTTACTATTGAATCTGCAAGAAGTAAGGCAAAAATGAATATAAAATATTGATATTTTAATTTGAAATTCATCTGAGGGAAAGTTGTGTTCTTGATACAAGGAACTGGGCAGGAAGGTCTAGACATGATGCTCACAGAAAGTCAACTGTTGTTCTTGACCAAAAGTGACAAAGGTGTTTAGGTATGTAATATAGGCTAGATGCTAACATGACAATTTACATCAGGAGAAAAGCCAAGATATAAGAAAATATACACGTAAAATGTATTTGCATGGTTGTGCTAGCATACTGAAGAATTGGCTGAAAATGTGTTGGGCAACATATGGAAGAGACAGACATTACAATCCCAGAAAATAAAGATATGGTAAAATAACATATCTGTATTTTTAAGACTCCTTATTTTAGAGTTGAATTTTCCTGTGCATTTATTTCATTTATTCCATCCTCTTACATGTAAGACTCTATTCTAGAAACTGCAAATGCATCGATATACAAAATAGACAAAATTACTTGCTTTTATGCAACTTTTCTAATTATGACCATAGATTAAACTTTTGCAAACTATCCTAGTTATGCTATTTGAATTAGAAGAGGGTTTTTTTCCCTCTCCACATTTGGAGGGAGAATGGAGTGATAATAACAGATATAAAGACAGTAAGAGAAGGGATATATGAGGAGAAATTGATCAGTATTTTTTTCTAGCTTAGTTAGAATGTTTTTTCCAATTAAAAATATTAGAGACTCTAGATATTGCTTAATAATGCAGGTTTCCTTTGTTCTCCTGAAATTATGTTTGCTTTCCAATTCATGTAACATCCCTTTTGGTGTCATCTGTTATTTTCTCCAAGCATTAACTAACTAGGGCTTTCATATATATCAACACACATAAAAAATGACTAAATAAAATATCTAGTGGTTTTCCAATATATATTTTTGTTGTTGAGCTTAAATCTTCAATTTGGCCTAATTTCATGATATAATAATTGTTTTGTGAAAATTATATCATTTGTTTGGTTGGTGTATTTGTTACATCACAGTGAATCCATTTATAGCACAGCTGCATGTACATAGTCATCTCTACATATTTATATGATTTTATTACTCTTGATTATTCATTTATACTTTCAGTTATTGTTCTACATGATATGAATAGTCTACATCTGTATTTGACATCTATTGCTGTGTAACAAATTACCACAAACTTAGTTGCTTAAACAGCATCCACGTACTAGCTCACACCTGTCAGTCAAAAGAAGTCCAGGCACAGCATCACTGAATTATCTCTTTACAGGGTCTCACAAGGCTAAGATCAGCCAGGCTGTACACTCACTTAGAACTCAGGATCTTCCAAGCTTATTGATTTTGGTCAAGTTAAGCTTGGTTGTTGGACAAAAGTCCCAATTTTCTTTCTGCCTGTGAGCCAGGGGATGCTCTTAGCTCTTAAAGTCCACTCACATTTCTTGCCACATTACTGTTTCATCCTTAAAGGCAGCAATGGAGAATCTTCATGTCAAATTCCTCTGATTACTTAGAATGCCTTTCATCAGCAATACCTCCATCATTTCTAAGGGTTTACCTGGTCAGGTCAGGTCAGGTCCACCTAGGGTAATCTCCCTTTTTAAAATATTAACTATGCCATATAATGTAATCTATTCATGGAGTGTCTATTCTATCATATTCACAATTATCAGGGATTTATACAAGGTATGTATACCAGAGGGCCGGGATCTTGGGGCCATCTTAGATCTCTGCCCACTCTCAACATTTCTAATTATGTTATAAAATGAAACTCATTTGTGCTTTCAAAGAGCAGTTATGGATCAAGATATTTAATGAATTATTTTATGCATAACCTTTTTATGACTATATACATACACAGGAAGGGATACATTCTTGCTTTTGAAAAGCTGTCATTTTAATTTAACTTTATTTCATTGAGTAGGATTTGGACTTTAAAGTTCCAGGTATAATCAGATATCATTATGCACATATTCTACTGAAAATCCCAAGGAAATATCTAATAAACCGAGACAACAGAGTTGTTTAAAAAACAAACAAACAAACAAAAAACCTTTCCCGATTTTACCAACTTGATTAGTGAACAAAAAAGAGGTTAGAATCACACAGGACCAAGGGTCCTGAATCAGAGTTTTATGCTTTCTTTAACACTAGATGCTAATTTAAATGTCTAAATTATTTTGTCTAATTAATAACATAATTTTTAAAACACCAATATTTATAAATATTTGACATTACTTCTAAAATTATTAAAAAGTCAATATAATAATGTTCAAATTCCACTTGGAGATAAAAAATATAAACAGTTCCATAAATCTAAAATACAATTTAGGATTTCATGCTTGCTAAGATTTAGATATCATCTTGGAAGTTATTTATGAGTACACACTTGGATAATCTGATCAATAATCCACTAAAAGGAGTTGTGTACAAATGAAATCATAAGTCTCATATGTATGTCTAAATCACAACTTGTGTTATTAAGGTTTATATACAATTTGGGGGTTTGGGTTTAATTTAGAATCCTAAACAGACTCATTCATTTTTTCAGTAAATACATCTTTAGTTCTTGGTATCTGTCAAACATATACTAGGTAAAATGGAGGGAATGGGAAGAGGAGGGGACAAAGAGAAGAAAGTAGAGAATAGTGGTTAGGTGGAGAGTAGAAGGGATCATGGGGAAGAAAGAAAGAAAGGAACATAGAGGAAATAATTAACAGAGGAATTAAGATGGCCAAGGAAAACACCAGCATTGAAGAAATGAGAAGAGGAAAAGAGAACGGACTAGCTGAAAAGACTGTTAGGATTCAAAGAACTGAACTTCTATTTTTTGGCTCATCCATACTTTAGCCTGAGCATAATGTCTTGTGATGACAAGATGCCTAGGTCTTCAGCATCGCATCTGTATACCAGACAGATTAAAGGAGAAGGACAAAAGGGCATATGAGTGGATGCTGACATTCAGATAACCATGCAATAACTTTCTCTTGTATTACATTGGCAAAAATGTGTGATACATTAACACTCCTAACTGTAAGGTAAACTAATAACTGTTACCTGGCACACTGCCGTATCTTCCTTGCTATTTCCAAAATCAAGTTTCTATCAGTAAGAAATACATACTAAGAAAAGAAATAGTAACAAAACACTGATCGCTAACCCAGAGAGTGAAGATGCAGGTATTTTGGAAATGTTGGTGTACAGTGAATTTCCTGTTTGAAAGCCTCCATTTATGCCATTTCATAACAAGATCCAAGGTTGAGTATGAGAGAAGAGCTGGTAAAGTAAAAGTTGAAGAAATTGGAGAAGATCTGTTTATGAGGACAGTGAAGAAGGGTTGTCTGACAGTCACAAGGAACTAGGTATATTTGGAGAGCATGAGGCTTTAGTGGCACTAACAAGAATTGTTAAGTGTTTTTCCAATGCTTAGCAACCCAGGTGTTAACAAAGAAAGGCAGACATTTGGATTAACCCAGGATCGGTATTAAGGAGTGAAAGCTATTGTGGAGATAATGTTTTAAATAATATACCACAGAAAGTAAGCATGGTATCAAAGGGAAGAAACACCCAGGAATTGTGTTAAGGCTGTAGTTTTCAAATAATGGTAACAAGAATTGTATTGTGAATAACTGAGTTGTGAGAACTGTAAGGATAAATAGGTAAGGTCAGAATTTTAAATATATAAATTTCTGATTTCAGTGAGGTATTAATTTCAGTGTTAATATTCATTAGGGTGACATAATGATAATGAGTAACTGAAGATCTGAGGTCTTCGGGACTTAAGAGGTCGACAATTTAAGAGCTTGGGTTATTGAATGAATCACATATATGTACTTTGAATACATGCAAGATAATTACTCTAAAGTATTTAGAAGAGAATAGGAAGACTGTAAGCTTGTGGCAAAGCCATCAATAAACAAAACAGAATAGATAGAAGTGGCCTGAAAAATAAGTCATTAGCATAAAGGAATAGGACTTGCTTTCAGACATGGATGTCAAATGAAAAAATTACAAGCTTTATTTACAATATCCCCAAACAGGCAAAAAATCAAATATCTATTATCAGAATAATGGATACACAAATTATGATATATTCATGTAATAGAATATGACATCAATAAAAGAGAATGAACTACTGATATACATGACATGGGTAAATCTCACAGACATTTTGCTTAAGAAGAAAAACAATAGAATACATACTTTTGATTCAATTTATGTGAAGTTTTGAAACAGCAAAAGCAATGCAACATTACAAAGAAAACTAGAACAGTGGATTTTCAGGGAATGTTGGGGTTGAATGAAAAGTAACAAATGAGAAATTTTGGGTTGAAGTAAATATTCCATATCACAATAAGGGTATGTGTTTCACAATTGTATATATTTCTCAAATATTTATATATAAGATTCATGCATTTCAGGCATGTATATTAATAAATTAATAATAATAATAGTTGAGAAGTGGTGTGGAGGTATAGAATGCAAAGAATGGAAGAATGCTGATAACTGTTAAACCTGTAATTATCGATATAGTGAATATTATTATATTATCCTCTGAACTGTGAATGTTAAAATTTTTAATAACAAAAGTAAAACAATGTACATTCATTGATATAGTGAGTAGATTTGTATTGCATTTCAAATTCCTAGAAAAAGAGAGCTAAAAATATATAGAACTGTACCTTGAAATTGGTTATATTCATTTGTGTATGAGTTGGTAGGAATTCCTACCCTAATTTTGGGCTGCCAATGGATCAAGTAGCCAAATACACAAAGATTCATTTTAAATGTAGACCTACATTTAAAACAATAAGAGTCATAGAAACAAAAATATCTTTATAATAGTTCATATTAGGAATAAGACTGGCAGAGATGAGATGAACAAAAATAAGGATTGCATAGGAACAGAGGGCAAGAGAGCTTCACACAAAATGTTGAAGAAGGTTTGTATTTTGAAAACTGGAATAATTGAAATCAGAGAGAACTCACAATCAGGTAAACAAAGAAAAGGAAAATAAGAGAACAGCGACTCTGAAGTTAGGGAAGAAAAGTCTTCAAAAGGAGATAAATGATGGGCTACAAAGTTTCCGAGACAGAATAAAAGTAAACACTCTTTGAGAATATTGGATTTTCCTATTGTGAGGTGATTATTTAAAATCCAACTTCAGTACAATTTAGGGGGCAGAAGCCAGATTCCAAAGGTTTAAGAAAGTAGAAGTTTTAACATTCTAAGAGTTTTGATGGCAACATGAAAGACTACAGTATAAATATTATATGTTATATAATATAGTATATTATATATTGTGAAATTTATTTTGTGAAAATGAATAGTACTGAGTTAAGTAATATGTTATTTACTGATTTTGTTTTCATTGGACAAAATAACATTGAAAAAATTACTAGTATTTTAAATCATCATCAATAACTTCAAAGACTCACCTTAACAAGTATAATATTGGTCTATTATTATTATTAGCTTTGAAAAATTCTAAGCAAATCACAAAAGGAGCAGGATTGATATTTCTAGTGACTGCACTTTCAGTGAATGAGTCAAATCCTTTTAGAAGACAATTAAATAAAAAACAAACAAAAAACTACCTTTAAAAAGAGCAGTTCTGAATTTTTTTTTACTGTACTATGAAAATTGACCATTATTTAAAAGGTACCTAAAATCTGATATGAAAAATTGGCCATTATTTAAAAGTTTGGGGATTGGATCATAACAAAATGATCATCTATCAAATACCCAATTGGTGATGTATTCATCAGGGTAATTTTTTTTTAATTATCTAAACCATATTTATTTGTTTTTAAATACATAAGAAAATGATAGTAATTATTCCTATAAGGACTACATACTCATATGATCAATTGATTTTTGACAGAGGCACTGACACATTTTAGTTAGGAAAAGATAATCTTTTCAACAAATTGTGTTGGAAGTAATGAGTACTTTGTGGAAAAAAAATAAACCTCAGTGTTTACATCACCATCACACTTTACATCAAATTGACTTGAATTGGATCATAGACCTAAGTGTAAAGTACTATAATACTTCTAGAAGCAAATATAGGAGAAAATTGTAGCAACTGGGCATTGACAAATTTTTCTTAGATTAAGAAAAAAAAACTATAACCATAAAACAAACAGAAAAGTTTAATAAAATGGACTACATAAAATTAGAAAATCTGCTCAGTTAAAGACACTGTTCAAAAAATGAACATGTAAGCCATGTGCTTGGAGAAATTATTCACAACACATATATCTGAAAAGGAAGTATATATAGATTATATAAAAGCACAATTGGAAATTAGAAAGATAAAAAATATTAAATATGGAAGATACTTGAAAAGACCACTGGACCGCCAGGGAAGTCCCTCAATTATCCTTAATTTTACCTATAGATTCAACACAACCCTGATGAAAATCCTAGCAAGCTACCTTTTGGATATTAAGGAACTGATGTTAAATTTGTATGGAAAGGCAAAAGACTCAGAATAACCAACACAATACTGAGGAAGAGGAACAAAATTAGAGAGCAGACTCTACCCAACTTTAAGATTTACTATAAATCTACAGTAACGAAGGCAGCATGGTATTAGCAAAAATATAGACATATACCTCAATGGAACAGAATACTGAGCCCAGAAATAGACTGACACAAATATATTCAACTGATCTTTGACAAAGGAGCAAGGGCCATTTAATGAAGAAAGGATAATATTTTTTTAAATAAGCAGAACTAGAATAATTGGACATTTAAATGCAAAAAAAAAGTCAAAATACAAATCTTCCTTACATCTTTCATAAAGAGTAACTCAAAATGAATCTGTCACTTAGAAATAATGTTAGTGCAACAAAACATCTAGTAAAGACCAAAAAGGAAAATCTATGGAACTTTGGGTTTGGTGATAAGTTTTTAGATACAATAGTAAAAACATGACCCATGAAAAAAAGAATTGATAAAGTAAGCTAGTAAAATTTTAGCATTCTACTGTGTGAAAGATACTTTTAAGAGAATAAAAAGACAAGCCACAAAGTAGGAGAAAATATTTGTAAAACATATATCTGATAAAGGAATTATATACGAAATGTAGAAAGAATTCTTAAAACTCAACAATAAGAAAATAACTCAATTAAAATGGGCAAAAGATCTGAACAGACATCTCATAAAAGAAGATATAAAAATAGCAAATAATCATATGAAATATATCTACTTATAGATATGTATATATACATAAGTTGGTATGCTACATATATTTCTTCTTTCCTTTAGCAGAGGGGGCCTCAGAGAAATGACACCCTGGTTTCAATGAGCACATCTAGTGTCCAGATCTGGGTTTATAATATTATTCTCCAACAAAAGGAATTAGGGCTCTTTGGAGATATGGCTGATTCTAGGTATGGGAAAGGGATGGTACAAGATGAGCTTGGTACATTTATAATGCTAAAAAATGGGCTCAAACAAACAAACAAAAGTTTCTTTGTAATCCATAATGGCCCTAAACTGGGAATGATAGCCATGTCTATTACCAATAAGGAAAAACATATCTAACTGTGTTATATTTATAAAAAGGAACACTACTTAGAAATAAAAAGGACAAACTACTGGTATAGGTAACAACGTAAAAGAATGCTACAAACCTTTGCAGACTGAAATAGCAAAATAGGCCTGGTATCTATGTTTGTATGCCTCAATTTACTTGAAAGTTTAGAAATGGCAAAACTATTCTATAATGATAGAAATAAGGTTATTTGTTGCCTGAGGTTGGTTGTGGGTAGGTAAAGGGTATTGACTTAACAAGGGCCCAAGGAAATTTTCTGAGGAAATAAAAATATTCTTATACTGATTAAGGTGGTAATTATATGAGTGTGTACATTGTTCAAAGTCATTGACTTGTCCACTTAAAAATGTGTGAGTTTTAAGAAAATAATTTCACAATAAAATTCATTTTAAAAATTGGAAGGAGTAAGTATAAAAAAATATCACCTGAGTTTCTTGCATTTTGACATCTTTATTACTTTCATCCACAACTTTTATGGAATAGTTGTTTCTTTCAGACTACAATGGTATACTGATATTCTTTCAAGTTTATCCAAGTAGTCATTTGTTTCTTTTGTATACCAAATATTTTATAGCAGATATATATATATACATATTCACATATATACATATATTTATATCCAGACACTTAAAATATCATGTAGAAGAATGAAAAGAGATGCTAAAACCTCCATTTGATGTATTATGCACATGACAGTACTATAGGATGAGAAATTTTATAATCATATAATGATATTTTTTTCAGTAAAAGCAATGTATCCGGTTCTACAAACAGCTGCAAAATAGACTGAAATTAAACTTCTTTCTAATCTTCCTTCTGCAATCCTGACTTGAGTTTGTATGTTTGTCATGTTTGGCTACTGTAGGGAATGTGGAGAGTAAGACAAATCCCATCTCTTAATAAAATAACTTTATGTCTATTGAAAGTCTATAATTGATCACCCCAGTCTGTTTTCCCTGAAATCTAAACCCTAAGTGTTTTCAGAGCCTAGGAAGCTGGAGTTTCAAGGTTAGATCTATGAGCATCAACTTGCAAGTTTTATTTTGTTCTTTAAATAGGCAATTTAAAATTCATCAAACTGATATATTTTGATACCAAATCTTATATTACCTAGTATTTATTATATGACAAAAACATGTGTAACAAAAATGTGGGAGAAGCAAGAATTAAGGATGGCACCTAAGGTTTTGTTTTATTTTTCCCTTGAATAGCTGGGAAATAATGCAATTCAGTAAGATCAGCTTTAAGAAGCCGGGAAGGTTTAGGAAGAAGGTTGAAGATCTTTGTATATGTCATATTGATATCCTTGTTTTATATTTGTGGTAATTGTGGTCCTGGGAGATTGAGAATACTCTTGAGATCACACAATTATTCACTGCAAATTGGGGGATTTTAAAAATTGTCTGTTGCTCTTTTTGCTCTATTCTCAAAAGGACACATGCAATCACAGTCATTACTACCTATAATCCTGAGATTCTGATTCAGTACTCTTAGGATGAAGTTCAAATATGTGTTTTTCAAAGAGAATAGAAAAACTCTGTAGGCAATTTTAGTGTGCTCATCAGGTTTAGAATGACTGCATTGTACTATGTAAAATTATCCAACATATGGGTTTCTAAGTATCTCTTAAAGTAAATGTATTTAATATTCAACTTTATTTTCATTCTGTATGAAAACTTGGATTTTTTTTTTACCACATTTGGCTCTTTTTTTCCCACTTAAATAACATCCACAAATGATTTAAAGGCTAGTGTAAAATCAGAAATATGATTCTCCTATGATATCAAACCACATCCAATTTTCTCAGTCTCACTACTTTAGTCTACAAATAGAAAAATATGCCTTTCTTAAAGAAGAATGAAATACAAAATCTGATCTATAATACTCCCTTTATGTTGCCCTGAACATGATGGTGAAAGAATATTAGCAAAGAGCAGAAACCATCTTGCAGAAATAATGGAGAAATATAACATTTGACTTTTAAAATGAAAACTTCTGGTGATAAAAATAAACCCATTGAGAATCTGAGTTATTTAAAGTCAGAGATCTTCTGGTTGCAAGAAAACAACTTCAGTTAAATTGGCTCATATAAAAAGAGGAAGATGAGATAAAAAAAGGTCTCAGGAATAAAACAAATTAAAGTTCATAATAGGAATGCAGCCAAGTCCTGTGTTATGCAAACAGGAGTAGAAACTGATATGTTAAATTTCCTGTCTTACCAAGGCCAGATAATCAATCTCAATTTCTCTCTCTTGCTTCTTTCCAAATCAATCTGCTATTCACTTCTTTCTTTCCTGTTTGTACTAGCTTTGTGAATTTCCTCATCTTGTGAATGGTTCACTGTGAAAGCCCAGCTCCAATTCAACATTACAAGTGTTCAGTTCCACTGTGCACTGCCACCTCTAATCCCATAACTTTATTCAAAAATTTGAGGAAAACAGTGGAAGGAGGAAAGCTTGAATGTGTGTGTGTGTGTGTGTGTGTGTGTGTGTGAGAGAGAGAGAGAGAGAGAGAGAGAGAGAGAAAATGGAAAAGGAAAGGAAGAGGGGGAGGGGGAGGGGGAAGGGAAGGGGAGGAAATGATTGTGGAAGAGTCAGACTAACAAGAAAGAGTCAGAAAGATTTTACTGTTTCCTGCCCAGATCATGGGATTTAGCTTTGGTGATGATGGCTGAGTCAATCATATTTTGCCAGAGGAATAATAGGAATGTACTAACGAAAGCTGCCTCTTCCAGAAGCTGAGAACAGAGAGAGCGTTAACTATAAAGAATGGTGTAGTATATAACCGACTTCAAATAATGAGAACACTGTGCATTACTTTTAGTATTTGAGTCTTTCATCTATTCCTGTTTTTATATCTATCTCGATCTCCACCTGTGCCTTTATGGTATTTTTAGACTGGTTTATTACAGGTGTTCTGACCTTCCCTTCTTTCAAGCTTTCATTGACATATTTCTGTAACACATAAACTTTTCTCATAACCCTAGAAGCAAACCACTATCTAGGAACATGAGATTGGAGCACCAGATTATGGAGAGTTTGCCTACTTGCATTTACAGGTGGGAGATCCTCTTAGGCACAAACACCAGAGTTTCCATTTTGATATATTTTTCATCAAAGAAGTTAAGTGCAGACAACTGTGTCAATTCTTTTAAAACTTTAGGCTTGTAAAAATAGATGAGTTAGACTTGACCCTTATACTCAAGAAACAAAGTACTAGAGGGAAGAGTGAAATGTGGAAATAAAACTAGGCAATGTAAAGCAAGTGCATTAACAGATGTGCCAAGACCAGACAAAGCATCCAAGAGGAGAGATAATTTGATATCAAACATAATCAGATATCAAGGAGAGCAAACCCTTTTAGGAGCTGAGTCTTCAAGAGAGAGAAAGGAAAGAGAAAGATCGTGGCATTTACCAAATCTGTCTAAAATGTTTAGAGCAGATTTGTGGCAGATGTGTAAGTCATTTAGGCAGCTAAATGACAGCCCCAGATGGCTCCATTTCATGACCCATCTCTAGTTTTCTCTCTCCTTTTGCTTCCATGCTTATGTATGTTATCATCTAAAGCCTACTTAAGTTTTTTGGGTGATATATAATTAGTGGAGCATTGTGTGTGAAAGAAGAGCAGAGATGAAGTTAACAATATTTGCCTACAGAAAGGACATACACTTCTGTATTTATCAGCTTGGGCTGCCATAACAAAATAGCATAGACCAGGTGACTTAAAGAACTGAAATTTATTTTCTGGGTGTTAGACTACCCAAATCAAGGTCCAACCAAATCAGTGTTTGGTAGCTCTTTTCCTGGCTTGCAGACCACTGCCTTCTCACTATGTCCTCACATGGCTTTTCCTCTCTGCTTGTGTGGAGAGACAGAAAATGAGCCAGTATCTCTTCATATTAGGACACTAATCTTTATGACTCCATTTAACCTTAATTAGTTCCTAAGAGGCCCCATCTCCAAATAGAGCTACCTTGAGGGGTTAGTTCTTCAATACATGAATTTTGAGAGGACACAAATATTCAGTCCATAGTACCTTCTTATGTCAGGATGCAAATGGTGGAGAAAGGGGTCATTAAGTCAATATGATCTGTAGATGAAGTAGGTTCTGGTTTTGTTGCCAGTTTAGTTAAATTCACTTCATTAATACTTCAGATATTTTGAATACAGGATTGGAACTTTCCCTTCAATATGACTTGGGATCTTAGCCCTGCAAAAGCTCCAGGATTATCTTTGTGCTTTCAGCTCAGGGATCAGTTTTTCAAATTATGGGAGATATCACTTTGCTTTATAGACCACTTGCCAGACTCTTAGGAGTTCAGACCAAAATTCTCTGTGCTCTCCAATCCTGCCCTCTGCACCTAAGTAGATGTCTTCACCTTGATAGGAGGTGTATTGGATTGGTTGAAGGCCCAAGTGCCTTAGAGATATTTCTCACAGCTATACTTCCCCAACTCCAGCAGTAATCATTACTGTTCTGCACTTCTGAAGTCTTGGGATATTTTACAGGAATTTTTCATAGCTTGTTTGCCTGCCATCTGCTTTTGAAGGGCCATTGCACTGTATGTTAGTGAAGGCCAGAAAGGCTTTGGAGAGGTTTATCTCATTTCTCTTGTCCTGCCCAGCCTTCGGTGTATTAATCCTAGGCATTCAGCAAAAGCCTGTGAGAAAGAGTTGATGGGTGGATACTGACTTGCCATGTGGCATGGATCTTGCCAGCTCACCTGATGTCACTGTGTGCTCATTGAATGACTGAAAGTTTTCACCCCTTCTGAGGAAGATTCCTCCTTTCCTAACCACTCCACCACAGGAAAAAATAATCATGGGTCTCTTCTCTCCTTTGAAGAAATGGGTTCTAAAATTACTTCATAAGTTATTCAAGTTGTTCTCACTGTTAGGGTGTCAGCAATTGTTTCTTAACATCTTTCTGAACCTTAACCAATAACAAAAGTTGTTTGACTGACTTTGGCAGAATTAACAAGCTATTTCTTCAATTGTGTGTTTCAAATAACCTTGAAATGTAAATATAAAGAGAATCTTAAGAGAAACACAACACCTTTGCTCTATGAATTCCTCTATGAGTATCTGAATACAGTCAAATTTAGCTTTTTTATTTTAAATACAATTAAAAGACAAATAAATTTTTGAGATTTTCTCATAACTCATACTGTAAGAACTTATTTTCAAATTCAAGTTTTAAAGGAAAATGCATTTTAATTTAATTTTGCCTAATGTATAACAAAACATCTAGGTCAAGGATGGGCAGGTGGGGTAGAATTGAAAATATCAAAAATATGATAGAACATGAAATATAAGAGCTCATATAAAATGCCTATATAATATTGTGAGACATAGGTCACCTTATTACTAGCTATTCTGCCCTTCATTCTGTTTTTCATTCTTAGTTTCCTTGGACTCTCCCAGGTCTGATAATTCACCCTGAATCTATGGTCTGCCACTGGATACACTTATCAAAGACAAATGGCTAAGAGAATAGCAGGCACTGTGTTTTAGATGCAGAGTCTCAGGAATAGGTTGATGGAGAACAAAGTACTAGAAAATATTAACCAGCAGGTCTTGAGGATTAGTAACAACATTCATATTTCCTACCTCCTCAACAATGCTTATACTCTAAACCATCAATAATAAATATTTATTATTGATCAATAATAAATATTTATTATTGATCAATAATAAATAATAAATATAACTGGGATTTAGCAGATTAGGAAATGATAAAAATTACTTAATTTACCTTTTTGAATGGCCAGAACTGTAAAACCTCTAGAGGCCACTAGTGGCATAATTAAAATAAACATTATATAAAGTAATGCAAATCACTTGCCATTTTTGACCAAGCCTAGGGAAACTAAGGAAATCTGATCACTATAATGATATGAAATATGGGATTAGAAGAATGAAATTCCTGCTTCCAAGTAAATTATTTTGATAGAATATATTCAAGTCTATATGAGAAGTGCCTAAGTGAATAAATATATTTTATATACATGACATATACAAGTGAACAAAATACATAGTTGTTATAGGATATATATCCTTTCAGAATATAGGGAATATTATGAAATTTTAAAGAAAATAAATATAGTTTTGTAAGAATACTCACCTTTTTTGGGGTGGGTGTGTGAAATTATAAAATGCTATTAAAATACATAAGAAGAATCACTTTGCCTGAGGGTTTAGAGGAGATCCTCTTGAGAAAGTAACTTTTCAGTACAACTTGAGAGACTTATAGGAGTTTGCCAAACAAAGGGAGAGAGGCAAGAATATTAAGAGATCTTGAATCCTGGAAGAGACAACACTAAAACATTCATAGAAACCCAGTGTAATGGGGAAGAGTAGGGAGAAATGAAGCTGGAAGATGGAGAACTAGATAACTAGAGGTCAAATTAGGTTTTTAATTTAATTTTATTAAAACAGAGAGGACTGTTTTAAAGGAATATATTTAACATGCTTCAGCATCATTTTCATTAAAACATCAATCAGTCTACTCATTGAAGAAGGCATTAGAATGGGGTAAGACTACAAATATAGAGACCAAACAGGAAGTAATGGAACTGATCCATATTTAACCATACTAATTAGCACCACCCTCTCCCTCAATCATCACTCTTATTGACATGACCCCTTAACTATCTCTTTAATGTGTTCACTTTTACCACATTAATCCAAGATATTTGGTATCTCATCTGAACTATGAGAATAGTCCCTGACTTGCTTTCCCAACTTCCAATCTTGCCACTCACTAATGCATTCCTTGTACTTGCAGGTGAAGGAATCTTTTTTGAACAGACACGGTTAGATCAATTCCTTATTTTCATCTTTCAATGATTTACCTTCCTATTCTTAACATAGCCTGTCAGAACACGCAGGATCTGGCACCTGCCTTTTTATCTCATCTCACTCTGCTCTACATCTTCTTCTCTAAGCACTTGCTACATTTTTGTTCATTTCTCAACAATATAATGCTCTGTTTTAGTTCAGAGCCTTTCAACATGTACTTTTTTTTTTTGCCTGGAACACTTCCATACCTCTCTTACCTTCTTGCCAGTTAATTCTTACTTATTCTTCATATAGATTTGATAATTGAGAAATACTAATGATTGTTTCTCTTTTTGAGAATAAAATCTCCTGCTTCAATATTCAACTAAAAATAATTATGTGTTTTCTTGTTCGAGCATAAAAATTAACAAAAAAGAAGACATCATGTCTTTCTTCTTTACTTCCATATTCCTAGAATAAAGGTAAGTGTTCAATAAGTATTTATTGAATTGATGTACTAGGGCTTGAATGAACAGATGAATGGATGGATGGACACATTTTCTCCCATAAAAATCAGTTGCTTGGAGCCAATATGCCAAGAATATGATTGCTTGGTTTCATTCAGTGTTTTCTTTTTGCTATTTCCTCTAACAGATCGCCAATCATAAGGTATTTTGTATAATATACCTATGAAGTCTAACTCTGGACATGTAAGAAACAAATATATCACATAAATTGACATGCTAGCTCTTTCACTCTAGTTGTATGTGTTATTCTGCTAAGAATAACAATGTTTTATTGAATATCACTGTGTCACATGCTCAGTACTTTATATTGCTCAAGAAAAATCTCAACATACTTTTCAGAAACACATGTCCTTAAAAATTGAGATTATTCACAATTTGTAAAGGGGAATCACTATTATTTTCCTTAGTTGCTTTTTGGGTTTAGGTGAATATTACAGTTTCTGGGCAGGTGTATCTTTCCTATAGCTAGGTGAATTATTTCTGCCAGACACAGGGTCATGTAATCACTATCCCAGCTCAGTCGTGATGACTGCAAAATACCATATGGGGTTACCTGAAGGGGAGATAAAAATTGTTTTATTTAAAAATGAGTATGACCAAACTTGCTTTCTAAACCTAGACCTATCCAAGTTATGCTGACCACCACAATAGTGGCATAAACTTTGGGATGTGGGGAATGAGAGGTTGTCAGTTAAGGTCTGAAAACACTGGTTGGAGATGCAGTGCCAGGAGAAATTAAGTTGACTGAAATCAGGCACATGAAAACAAAAATTTTAGATCTGAGAATGTAGGTTGAATATTGCATTAAAGTCAAGCAATGAGTGGAAGTAAATCCAGAAAATAGAGTGAACTGTAAATTAGATCACCAGCAATAAAATTACTGGAGAGTTTAGGTACAAGTAGGAACTAATTGTGACACTACAGTCCATCCATCTTTTCTGCCATCTCTGGTATAGATCATTGTGAGCCAAGGAGCAAGGGAGAAATATCCATTAGGGGCCAACATGTCTATAAATGACACAAAATGCCTCTCCCAATTGAAGGAAATTGAGAATTAGCTTCCAGGCTTATCATTGAGCATGAATTAGTTTCTACATTTTTAATCACTTAGAATTTTTTAAATTATTTAAATCTTTCTTATTATTAAAAGGTAATGATGATTTTATTATATATTATATATCCTAGATATTTCTTAGAAATTGCATCAGAGCAGCTCCAGAGAACACTAATTAGACAAAAATCTCAAAGTAGGAAAAGAAAATTGAGGATATAAATCATATTCAAGTTCATGAAGACAATTTAAACCAGGATCAAATGACATTGGTAATTAATCATTTTAGTAAATTACTTTAAATTGAAATAGTGTGATTTAGTAATGATGAAGTAGTTGTACACAAGCATAATAGCCTTAGTTCTTCCCTGTATATTTTGCTCTTTCCTTTTATGTTCACATTTATAGCTAAAGTAAAAGATTTTCTGGTGTGAATAATTTAACGTTGATTATCTGTTCTTGTGTATAGTGGTATAGATAAGAGTGAAGTAGAATTAAATACATTAAATAATTCACAGTTTATAAAGAGTAAAAATGGAAGATTATCATTATCTGAGTTCTGAATTTTTTTTCTTATTTGAATAGTAAGACAAGAGAAAATGAAGAGCTCCAAAGAAAATATTCACCTTTAGTTATTTTAAATGACAGCATGTATTAGTGCCTTTTAAAACTTAACAAACTAGGAATGCAGTTCTTTCTTTTAAGAAAATAATATGTATCCTCTATCTTGAGAAGATATGGAGACTTTCCTGTAAAATATGAAGAGATCTTCAATCTATATGACCCATGTGCCAGCATACCTGTGCACCTCTAGCACGTAGTACCTGTCTCCCATTTACAACTTGGCAGCTACTCTTCTATAGGTTATTTTTTCCTGATACTCCCTATGATGGTTAATTTTATGTGTCAATTTGATTGGGCCATGTGATGCCCAGATATTTGGTCAAACATTATTCTGAGTACGTCTGTAAAAATGGTTCTGGATGAGATTAACATTTACATTAGTAGACTGAGTAAAGCATACTGTTCTCCCT
The DNA here is from genome assembly GCF_005190385.1 of Monodon monoceros. Taxonomy (NCBI): domain Eukaryota; kingdom Metazoa; phylum Chordata; class Mammalia; order Artiodactyla; family Monodontidae; genus Monodon; species Monodon monoceros. Next base: position 74,634,150 of record NW_021703776.1, on the reverse strand, counting down.
AATATGGGTGGGCCTTATTCAACCAATTGAAGGCCTGAGTAGAAATAAAAGACTAATGCTTCAATGAATAGGTCAGAACTCTTTTTGCCTGGCTGTTTAGAGTTGGGATATCATTTTATTTTCTGTCTTCTGACTCAAACTAAAACACCTCCTCTTCCCGGGTCTCAAGCCTGCCAGCCTTCAGACTGGAACTACACCAGCAGTTGTACTTGATCTACAGTTTATCTAGTGCAGGTCTCAAGACTTGACAGTCTCTATAATCATCTTGTGAGACAATTCCTTATAATAAATCTCTCTCTCTCTCTCTCTCTCTCTCTCTCTCTGATAGATGATTGTCATTTGGATTAGGTTTGATTTTCTTCCTTATTTTTAACATTATGCAAAAGTGTTATATTCCTAAATTGACTAAAAGATCTTTTCCTGTAATGTCTCACCACAACTGATTTGTGTTGCGAAGAAAAGCTGTCTCAAACTTGTCACAAATAAAATACCAATCTTACATGTTTTAATATTGCCACTGATTGTATTGACCAAGTGCCACCTACAGTGCTTGGTATCATTGTTAATCATAGGCTTTATTTGATACTTGTAGAAGTACAAGCCTTGGTCACTGCACTAGTGGTTTTATTTGTGATACACAAAGTAGGATACGTAGGTAGGATATGATTTAAAATCAACTTTTCTTACCTTATGTCATCACAACTGCTAGGGTGACATGGGGAAGATAACTAAGGCTCAGTAACTCTCAGAGATTTCTGGTTGCTCCACCAGGTAAGCAATTTGTAACAGATGAATTGTAGGTAAAGGTGAGAAAAATCTGAAATAACTAGTGGAGGAGAAAGAGTTGAATATCAGTTACTTATTTAATACCATCTGTAATAGCTACAATTAGGGTTCTACTGAACCTTTTATGTCATGTCTTTGCAGAGATTGTAGACGTTCATGGCCTTGCTTGGGAGTCCAAAATGGATTGGACTTAATGGAAGGCCTGTGGAGATCTGAATGATACAAAGGATGGAAGTAAATTTGAAAAAAGAAGACTTTGGGTTGCAAAATAAGTGTGGGTTTGAAAATTCCCCTAAATGTAGCAAGTGTTTCTTCAATATAAGATGCTATCCAGTGTGTAATATTTATGGAAATCCCAGTGTAAATGCTTGAAACATCTTGAAAGGTAACCTAGGACCTGTACATCTTATAGGTCTGGGATGGTGTTATTTTTTATTTCATTCTGATAAGATTACATTATCTTCAGGAAGGAATAAAATAGGTAAAAATAAGGTAAATAAAAATAATGACATCCATACATTTATAATAGCTAAGTATATGTTAACAACATTTGAAAATCATTATTATAATATGTATGAAAGGCATGCAATTCACCTAGTAAAATATAATTTTGTATGTATAAGGAGCTAATTTTTCAAAGATCAAAATGCATGTCTCTTTGTGTATGTATGTGTTTGAGTATTTGGATGTGTATGTTTTTATCTAAAGACAAGTAGTTCTTAGCTGAAAAAGGTATGTATTTGTTATAGAACCCAGGAGTTTATGCTGCAATTCTCGTCTTAGGGATTGTAGAAGTCTCCCCACAGCATTCTTATTCACCGCAAGTTACTCTAGTATCAATGAATCTGTTTGGCATCGTGTAGCCCAAGCAACAGGTCCTCTTGTACTTCAGTCTGGTCTTGCAGGGCCCTCCCTTTTTCTGAGTCCCACTCAGAATTCTGAATCTTCTGAGTCATCTAATAAATTGTCAAAGGAATGTTCCCAATGGCAGTCGTTATACATCCATAATGCTCCATACTACCAAACACTGTGCCTACTTCTTTGTTTTAGGAAATCTATGATGCTACAACTTATGCTGTAGCTTAGAGGTGATGTCAAAGTTTGCCTCAGACCCGTAAACTGTTAAATCTCCTAAATATTCATGGGGTATGAAGTTTCCTATTCTGGTACACAAATGTCTTAAGGCATCAAAGTGTCTTTAACTCTTTCTTGTTATCTAAATCCAATCAACATGTTGAACCAACTGGATCTTCTGCATATGTTCCAGTGATCAGGATTCCCACAGACTATATTTTTAGAAATCAATAGAAAAAACATAGCATGGAGATAAGAGAATGAATGAGAACTATTGCATTCCTCATGTGAAAGTAAATTGCTTTAAACCTTTACTGACAGGGGTTGGGAACAATTATTTTGCCAGTTCAATTGCCTTATACCAAAGATTAGAAATACATAAACATAACATTGTGCCACAAAAGCTGAAATTGGGATAGCCTCAGGATTAAGTTAATGATATGATAATAGCTCATTGTCACACTCCACATCCCATCTCTTTCCTTCTCCCAGGGAACAATGGCTACAGATTCCATTGGTGCAGGATTAGAAAGAAATATTAAATATGTGCATATATAGATATAATTTCCATATACTATAGATGAATATACTATACATAGTACAAGTACATAATACTATGTATATAGTAAAGAGCATACTATATATAATTAATACTTTACAGTGATATTCTATCACTACATGATCCTCTGTTGGTTGAATCTGTGGATGTGGAACTGCAGATAGGGAGGGTCGATTATAAAGTTCTAGGTGGATTTTCGACTGTGTGTGGGTTGGCGCCCTTAAACTGCACCTTCTGTTGTTCAAGGGTCAACTAGTTAATATTTGATAGTACTAAATATATAGTTGCATAATGTTGCAGGGCTTACCATGTCCTTAATAGGATTAAAATTATCACACCCAATTCTATTTATCTAACAAAGAATGTGTAATCTCATCCTAGTACAGAATTTCCCAATCTTAGCCTATTATCTAGATAATTCTTTGTTGTGGAGAGCTGTCCTGTACATTGTAGGTGGTTTAGAAGCAATCCTGGACTCTACTCACTGGATACTTGTAGCTATCTTCCATTTGCAACACACTCACTCCCTCCCCACACATATAGAGAGTAAATGATACTTATGAATCTCCAAATTTTGTCCTGCTTTAGGCCAGTCCCTTCACAATATTTCCAGTTTCATTAGCCAATTAGTCTCTATTTTCACTTATGCTTTGATCTATGTTTTTGTCATTTGACATGAAAGAGCCCAGTTTTACAGTGATTGTTTGAGTTATACACTCAAATCACCCTGGTAAATTGTTTTTGATTGTTTTCAACATATTAATAATGTCTCTCAAAATACAACTTCAATGCAAATAGATTAAAAGTATATAGGGTTATATTTGTGACTAGGTTTGTAATTCCTTCTTTTAATGGACACTTCATATTGTTGAAATTGAGATAATTGATTGCATTAACCTCAGTATCTATCATGTATATAATTTAATGGAAAATAGCTCTTACCAATTCATTGTGAAAAGCATACTGAGAAGATGTCCAACAGTCACAAATTAAATAGAATGAGATGCATATTTTTGGCATGACTTTGAACAATTATACCTGACATGTCTGCCAACTAATGTCAATATGGCTCTATTTAAAAATTAAAAAGTTTTCTGTGCATAAAACATATTTTTAAACTACTTAGTATATAAAAATATAAATCAAGCATCCCTCTTCAGTGTTTAACATTTGTCAGTGTACAGATGCCTTAAGGTTTTGTCAAATTCATCTGTATGTAAGATTTATTATTGATACCATATTCTTGTATTTCACTATGAGTCTAGTAAATGAAATATTGTCAGCACTGAGATTCCAATGCGGAAAAATGAACTTAAAGATAACATATGGATCTTATCATGACCAATGTAAGCACTAGAGCTGAACTGAACCTTGGAAAACTTTCTATGGTGCTGAAAATGCTTATGGCACATGATGACTTCCTGAGAAAGAGGTTAAAAGGATGAGTATTGAGATAAGCTATTTTATTTAATAGTAGTAGAAAAGAAATTTAGCCAAATTATCCAGATCATGAAAATCAAGAAAGGGAAAGTAGACTACAAAATATTGTATTATGAAGGTTATCTTTAACTCTACCACTTCAAATGATAATATCTTCCAAAAACACTCTCAAAGACATACCCAGAAATAATATTTTACCAGCTATCTGGGCATCTCTTAGCTCAGTAAAGTTGACATAAAATTAACCATAACCAATCTTGTGATTTTCATTAGGCTTTGACATTCAAGCAATAGCCATTTATTCCAAATAAATTAATTTATTCTATTTCCACTAGGCTACAGTTGTTACACTATTGTGGAACTTAACTTTGGTTCTCCATATTGTAGCCACAGAAAATGCAGTATTTATTATCTTCATATTCACTACATTATCACTAGAATTTATTGATCTTATACAATATGCAACACAATAATTGCCTTCCCTACTCTATTTTTTTAATTTATTACCTGTCATCTGCTTTGCTATGTTGTAATACAGTTCAGAGCTAGAGGCATGCATTACTCATCTTTGTATCACCAGTTTAAACAGATAACAATAATTTGATAAATATGCAGAGAATTTGAATAAATTGATTTAAAACTTATTTTCAGGATTCTCAATCATAAAATTGGGATACTAGTTACCTTTCCTCCTTATTACCTCATAAAGAGAATCAAATAAATGAAAGTGGTTTTATTATACAAAGTATAATAGTTTTTCTTGTTGAATGTTATACAAACATTTCAGTGATTTAATTTGTAAAGAATGATAGCATTTTACAGGAAAATATGCAGTTTTCAACTGAATGGCACACAGGTTTGTGTGTGTGTGCCTGTGTGTGTGTTGGGGAATGCGAATAAGAAGGGTGTTTGAAGTTATGGTTGTCAAGCAGCCAAGCAGTCCTTGATCAGCAGACAACTGCTAGATCAGCTCTCCACACTGATAGTTTTGACCAGGTAGAGTAACAACAAATCAAAATGGAATTAGATCAGTACTTCTGTAACAACAGAACACCTGAACTTTATTTTTGCATCAGTTCCTTTTTCCCCTAAGTCCCAAGAAGGCAATGCAGAGTGAGTCCTTATGAATGCTGTGCACATAGTGGTCTATGTCACAACTGAGGAACCCCAAAGCTTAGGAAACACCCAACTGTATAAGGATGCTACTAACCAACCAACCCAAACTTTACCCCAGAGGGATCCATTATCATTATGATTACCACTCAGGAAACAAATTTCCCTCTGACCTGGAGAAAGGTATGAAGTTTAGCAACCAAAGTTATTTTATATGAAACGATCTCTTAATTTGAAAATGTAGTCTGGGATAAAAGTTATGACAAGACATGTAGAAACACTGGGGGGGACTGCCTCACAGCAATGTTAAGTAAGTATAGGCTCAAACCAGCAAGACTAATACTGCTTAGTTATCATTCATTAATGATTATATTTTATCTAATCGAAGACAGTAGAAAACTGGGTAATGACTGCAATTTTGGGCTATATCCAACATATTTGCACAAAACTTGAAAGCTGTCCTCTATGTTTGATCCTTTTAAAAGAACAATAAGATAATTGATATAGAACAAGTGTGACACCCTGGCATGTATGATACATATTTTTTAATTAATAAACTTTATTTTTAGAGAAGTTTTAGGTTCAGAGCAAAAATGAGCAGAATGTACAGAGTTCCCATACACTTCCTCTCTCCACACCTGCACAATCTCCCCCAACTAGCGACATTCCTCATCAAGTACTACATTTGTTACAGTGAACCTACACTGATGCATCATTACCATCTGAAGTCCATAGTTTACATTAGGGTTTACTCTTTGTGTTGTACATTCTACAGTTTTTGACAAATATATAAAGACATGTATCCACCAATGTGGTATCATGTTTTGACAAATGTATAAAGACATGTGCCCACCAATGTGGTATCATGCAGAGTAGTTACACTGTCCTAAAAATCTCCTGTGCTCTGTTTATTTATCCCTGTCTCCTCTTCTACCCTTGGCAACCACTGATATTTTTACTGTCTCCATAGTTTTGACTTTTCCAGAATGTCATATAAATTGGAATCACACAGTATGCTGTCTTTTCAGATTGGCCTCTTACATTTAGCAATATGCATTTAAGTTTCCTCCATGTCTTTTCATGGTTTGATAGCTCATTTCTTTTTACATGTGAATAATATTCATTGTCTGGAAGAACTATAGTTTATTTATCCATTCACCTACTGAAGGACATCTTGGCTGTTTCCAAGTTGGACAATTATGAATAAAGCTGCTATAAACATCTGTGCACAGATATTTTTTGTGTGGATATAAGTTTTTAACTCATTTGGGTAAATATTAAGGAGGATGATTACTGGATTGTATGATAAGAATCTGTTTAATTTTTACAAAAATGCCAACTTTTTTCCAAAGTGGCTGTACCATTTTGCATTCTCACCAACAGTGAATGAGAGTTCCTGTTTCTCCACATTCTCTTTGCCAGCATTTGGTGTTGGCAGTGTTTTGGAAAACTGCACTCCACTCAGAAGCCATGTTTTTAAAGAAGTCCAATGGAAAGTAAGTATGTGTGTGTGTGTGTGTGTGTGTGTGTGTGTGTGTATTCCTACAAACTGTTAAGCACAGCTTTAAAAGTCTTTTCATGGCTGAGTAAATTGTATATTTCATTTCCAAATATTCCTCTAGTTATGAGAATTAGGGAGACTAAAAGTCAATTTACAATAAATGCTGTTTCATCGAATCTTTCTGCTTATATAGTTACTACCTGATACTATCATAGGAGAATGCTAACATGCAGAAGATGTTTGTGGTACTTACAATATAAAATCTTTTTTTTTTCTGCTGCAATCAACAGCAAATGCTATAAAGCATACCTTCTGGTAATGGGACACCTCTGAATCTCACATCTTTTCTTCATGGAAAACCATGTGCCACTGGAAAAATCTGTCTGCCATGGGAAGTATAAAACTTCCCTTCCTCATGGCAACACTCAAAATCAAACAAAATTAATAAGCAATGAAGCTATAGATTTATAAATGAATGATTTAAAAAAGCTCCAATATAAACTAGAAAAATGAATTTCATCACACAAAAAAGGTGATGCCATATTTTTCATCTATAATTCTAAAAAAAACAGAAAGGTACAGATCTTGGGAAGGGTGGAGATTTTACGGTGAAAGTGAAGACGTCTGGCCTTATTTCCCATGCTGAAATTAATCTAGCCTTAATGATTACTGCAAGCAATGTGAAACCAAAAAAAAAAAATTGATTATTAGTTTTAGATGAATTTTGTTGAAAATGCCTAGGTGGTGCATTTTTTTTTAACATCTTTGTTGGAATATAATTGCCTTACGATGGTGTGTTAGCTTCTGCTGTATAACAAAGTGAATCAGCTATACATATACATATATCCCCATATCCCCTCCCTCTTGCGTCTCCCTCGCACCCTCCCTATCCCACCCCTCTAGGTGGACACAAAGCACCAAGCTGATCTCCCTGTGCTGTGCAGCTGCTTTCCACTAACTGTTTTACATTTGGTAGTGTATACCTGCCCATGCCACTCTCTCACTTCATCCTAGCTTACCCTTCCCCCTCCCGTGTCCTCAAGACCATTCTCTATGACTGCATCTTTACTCCTGTCTTGCCCCGAGGTTCTTCAGAACCTTTTTTTTTAGATTCAATATATATGTGTTAGCATATGATATTTGTTTTTCTGATTTACTTCACTCTGTATGACAGACTCTAGGTCCATCCACGTCACTACAAATAACTCAATTTAGTTTCTTTTTATGGCTGAGTAATATTCCATTGTATATATGTGCCACATCTTCTTTATCTATTCATCTGTTGATGGACACTTAGGTTGCTTCCATGTCCTGGCTATTGTAAATAGAGCTGCAATGAACATTGTGGTACATGACACTTTTTGAATTATGACTTTCTTAGGGTAGTAGTGGGTTTGCTGGGTCATATGGTAGTTCTATTTTTAGTTTTTAAGGGAACCTCCATACTGCTCCCCATGGTGCCTGTATCAATTTACATTCCCACCAACATTGCAAGAGGGTTCCCTTTTCTCTACACCCTCTCCAGCATCAAGTGTTTGTACATTTTGGATGATGGCCATTCTGACCAGTGTGAGGTGATACCTCATTGTAGTTTTGATTTGCATTTCTATAATGATTAGTGCTGTGGCGCATCCTTTCATGTGTTTGTTGGCGACCTGTATATCTTCTTTGGAGAAATGTCTATTCAGGTCTTCTGCCCATTTTTGGATTGGGTTGTCTGTTTTTTTGATATTGAGCTGCATGAGCTGCTAGTATATTTTGAAGATGAACCCTTTGTCAGTTGCTTCATTTGCAAATATTTCCTCCCATTCTGAGGGTGGTCTTTTCATCTTCTTTATGGTTTCCTTTGCTGTGCAAAAGCTTTTAAGTTTCATCAGGTCCACTTTGTTTATTTTTGTTTTATTTCCATTTCTCCAGGAGGTGAGTCACAAAGGATCAGGCTGTGATTTATGTCATAGAGTATTCTGCCTATGTTTTACTCTAGCCTTACATTTAGGTCTTTAAGACATTTTGAGTTTATTTTTGTGTATGGTGTTAGGGAGTGTTCTAATTTCATTCTTTTACATGTAGCTGTCCAGTCTTCCCAGCACCACTTATTGAAGAGGCTGCCTTTTCTCCATTGTATATTCTTGCCTCCTTTATCAAAACTAAGGTGACCGTATGTGTGTGTGTTTCTCTGTGGGCTTTCTATCCTGTTCCATTGATCTATCTTTCTGTTTTTGTGCCAGTACCATACTGTCTTGATTACTGTAGCTTTGTAGTATAGTCTGAAGTCAGGGAGCCTGATTCCTCCAGCTCCTTTTTTCATTCTCAAGATTGCCTTCGTTATTCTGGGTCTTTTGTGTTTCCATACAAATTGTGAAAGTTTTTGTTCTAGTTTTGTGAAAAACGCCATTGGTAGTTTGATAGGGATTGCACTGAATCTGTAGATTGCTTTGGGTAGTATAGGCTTTTTCACAATGTTGATTCTTCTGATCCAAGGATATGGTATATCTCTCCATCAGTTTGTATCAATTTTAACTTCTTTCATCAGTGTTTTATACTTTTCTGCATACAGGTCTTTTGTCTCCTTAGGTAGGTTTATTCCTAGATATTTTATTCTTTTTGTTGCAATGATAAATGGGAGAGTTTCCTTAAATTCTCTTTCAGATTTTTCATCATTAGTGTATAGGATTGCAAGAGATTTCTGTGCATTAATTTGTATCCTGCTACTTTACCAAATTCGTTGATTAGATGTACTAGTTTTCTGGTGGCATCTTTAGGATCCTCTACGTATAGTATCATTCATCTGCAAACAGTGACAGTTTTACTTCTCCTTTTTAGATTTGGGTTCCTTTTATTTCTTCTTCTCCTCTGATTGCTGTGGCTAAAACTCCCCAAACTATGTTGAATAATAGTGGTGAGAGTGGGCAACCTTGTCTTGTTCCTGATGTTAGTGGAAATAGTTACAGTTTTTCACGATTGAGAACAATGCTGGCTGTGGGTTTGTCATATGTGGACTCTATTATGGCCTTTATGTTGAAGTAAGTTCCCTCTATGCCTACTTTCTGGAGGGTTTTATCATAAATTGATGTTGAATTTTGTTGAAAGCTTTTTCTGCATCTATTGAGATGATCATATGTTTTTTCTCCTTCAATTTATTAATATGGTTTATCACACTGATTGATTTGCACATAGTGAAGAATCCTTGCATCCTGGGATAAACCTCACTTGATCATGTTGTATGATCCTTTTAATGTGTTGTTGGATTCTGTTTGCTAGTACTTTGTTGAGGATTTTTGCATCTATGTTCATCAGTGATATTGGTCTGTAGTTTTCTTCTTTTATGACATCTTTATCTGGTTTTGGTATCAGGGTTATGGTGACCTCATAGAATGAGTTTGGAAATATTCCTCCTTCTGTTATATTTTGGAAGAGTTTGAGAAAGATAAGTGTTAGCTCTTCTCTAAATGTTTGATAGAATTCGCCTGTGAAGCCATCTGGTCCTGGGTTTTTGTTTGTTGGAAGATATTTAATCACAGTTTCAATTTCAGTGCTTATGACTGGTCTGTTTATATTTTCTTTTTCTTCCTGGTTCAGTCTCGGGAGGTTGTGCTTTGCTAAGAATTTGTCCATTTCTTCAGGCTGTCAGTTTTATTGGCATATGGTTGCTTGTAGTAATCTCTCATGATCCTTTTTTTTTCCTGCAGTGTCAGTTGTTACCTCTCCTTTTTCATTTCTAATTGCGTTCATTTGAGTCTTCTCCATTTTTTTCCTGATGAGTCTGGCTAATGATTTATCAATTTTGTTTATCTTCTCAAAGAAGCACCTTTTAGTTTTATTGATCTTTGCTATTGTTTCCTTCATTTCTTTTTCATTTATTTCTGATGTGATCTTTAGGATTTCTTTCCTTCTGCTAACTTTAGGGTTGTTTTGCTTTAGGTGTGAGGTTAGGTTGTTTATTTGAGATGTTTCTTGTTTATTGGGGTAGGATTATATTGCTATAAACTTCCCTCTTAGAACTGCTTTTGCTGCATCCCATAGGTTTTGGGCCATCGTGTTTTCATTGTCATTTGTTTCTAGGTATTTTTTTATTTCCTCTTTGATTTCTTCAGTGATCTCTTGGTTATTTAGTAGCATATTGTTTAGCCTCCATGTGTTTGTATTTTTTACAGATATTTTCCCATAATTGATATCTAGTCACATAGCGCTGTGTTCAGGAAAGATACTGATACAATTTCAATCTTCTTAAATTTACCAAGGCTTGATTTGTGACCCAAGATATGATCTATCCTGGGGAATGTTCCATGAGCACTTGAGAAGAAAGTGTATTCTGTTGTTTTTGGATGGAATGTCCTATAAATATCAATTAAGTCCATCTTGTTTAATCTATCATTTAAACCTTGTGTTTGCTTATTTATTTGCATTTTGGATAATCTGTCCATTGATGAAATTGGGGTGTTAAAGTTCCCTACAATGATTGTGTTACTGTTGATTTCCCCTTTTATGGCTGTTAGCATTTGCCTTATGTATTGAGGTGCTCCTATATTGGGTGCATACATATTTACAATTGTTATATCTTCTTCTTGATTGATCCCTTGATCATTATGTAGTGTCCTTCTTTGTCTCTTGTAATAGTCTTTATTTTAAAGTCTATTTTGTCTGATATGAGAATTGCTACTCCAGCTTTTTTTGATTTCCAGTTGCATGGAATATCTTTTTCCATCCCCTCACTTTCAGTCTCTCTGTGTCCTTAAGTCTGAAGTGGGTCTCTTGTAGACAGCATATATACAGGTCTTGGTTTTGTATCCTTTCAGCCAGTCTATGTCTTTGGTTGGAGCATTTAATCCATTTACATTTAAGGTAGTTATTGATATGTATGTTCCTGTTACCATTTTCCTCATTGTTTTGGGTTGTTTCTATAGGTCTTTTCCTTCTCTTGTGTTTCCTGCCTAGAGAAGTTCCTTTAGCATTTGTTGTAAAGCTGGTTTGGTGGTGCTGAATTCTCTTAACTTTTGCTTGTCTTAAAGGTTTTGATTTCTCCATTAAATCTGAATGAGATCCTTGCTGGGTAGAGTAATCTTGGTTGTAGGTTTTTCCCTTTTATCACTTTAAATATGTCCTGCCACTCCCTTCTGGCTTGCAGAGTTTCTGCTGAAAGATCAGCTGTTAACCTTAAGGGGATTCCCTTGTATGTTATTTGTTTTTTTTCCTTGCTGCTTTTAATATTTTTTCTTTGTATTTAATTTTTAATAGTTTGATTAATATGTGTCTCAGCGTGTTTCCTTGGATTTGTCCTGTATGGGACTCTCTGTGCTTCCTGGTCTTGATTGACTATTTCCTTTCCCATATTAGGGAAGTTTTCCACTATAATCTCTTCAAATATTTTCTCAGTCTCTTTTTTTTTTCTCTTCTTCTCCTCGGGCCCCTATAATTCTAATGTTGGTGCATTTAATGTTGTCCCAGAGGTCTCTGAGACTGTCCTCAGTTTTTTTCATTCTTTATTCTTTATTCTGCTCTGCAGTAGTTATTTCCACTATTTTATCTTCCAGGTCACTTATCCGTTCTTCTGCCTCAGGTATTCTGCTATTGATTCCTTCTGGAGAATTTTTAATTTCATTTATTGTGCTGTTCATCATTGTTTGCTTTCTATTTAGTTCTTCTATGTCCTTGTTAAACTTTTCTTGTATTTTCTCCATTCTATTTCCAAGATTTTGGATCACATTTACTATCTGAATAGTACAGTATCTTTACTCTGAATTCTTTTTCAGGTAGACTGCCTATTTCCTCTTCATTTGTTTGGTCTGGTGTGTTTTTACCTTGCTCCTTCATCTGCTGTGTATTTCTCTGTCTACTCATTTTGCTTAACTTACTGAGTTTGGGGTCTTCTTTTCACAGGCTGCAGATTTGTAGTTCCCGCTGTTTTTGGTGTCTGCCCCCAGTAGCTAAGGTTGGTTCAGTGGGCTGTGTAGGCTTTCTGGTGGAGGGGACTTGTGCATGTGTTCTGGTGGATGAGGCTGGATCTTGTCTTTCTGGTGGGCAGGACCACATCGGGTGGTGTGTTTTGGCATGTCTGTGACCTTATTATGATTTTTGGCAGCCTCTCTGCTAATGGGTGTGGTTGTGTTCCTGTCTTGCTAGTTGTTCAGCATAGGGTGTCTAGCATTGTAGCTTGCTAGTCATTGAGTGGAGTTGGGTCTTAGCATTGAGATGGAGATATCCTGGAGAGCTTTTGCCGTTTGATATTACATGTGGTTGGGAGGTCTGGTGGACCAATGTTCTGAACTCATCTCTCCCACCTCAGAGGCTCAGTCCTGACACCCGGATGGAGCACCAAGACCACGTCAGCTACATGGCTCAGAAGAAAAGGGTGAAAAAAGAAAGAAAGAAGGAAAGAAGAAAGGAAGAAAGAAAGAAAGAAAAAATAAAGTTATTAAAATAAAAAAATTAACGATAAAAAAGTAATAAAAAAAAAGAGAAAGACAAGAGCACCCAAACCAAAAAATAAATGCACCAATGAACCAATGATAACAAGTGCTAAAAACTGTACTAAAAAAAAGAAAAAAAAGTCAGGCAGAACCCTAGGACAAATGGCAAAAGCAAAGCTATACAGACAAAATCACACAAAGAAGCATACACATACACATTCGCAAAAAGAGAAAAAGGAAAAATAATATATATTAAAACAAAGTAAGAGAGTAACCAAATCAATAAACAAATCTACCAATGATAATAAGCTCTAGATACTAAACTAAGATAAAGATAAAACCAGAAACAAATTAGATGCAGAAAGCAAACCCCAAGTCTGCAGTTGCTCCCAAAGTTCATCCCCTCAATTTTGGGATGATTTGTTGTCTATTCAGGTATTCCAGAGATGCAGGGTACATCAAGTTGATTGTGGAGATTAAATCTGCTGCTGCAGAGTCTGCCCAAAGAAATTTCCCTTTCTCTTCTTTGTTTGCACAGCTTCTGGGGTTCAGCTTTGGATTTTGCCCTGCCTCTGTGTGTAGGTAGCCTGAAGGTGTCTGTTCGCTGCCCAGACAGGACAGGGTTAAGTAGCAGCTGATTAGGGGACTCTGGATCACTCAGGCCAGAGGGAGGGAGGGGTACGGAATGCAGGGTGATCCTGAAGCAGAGGCTGGTGTGATGTTGCAAGAGCCTGGGATGCACTGTGTGTTCTCCCGGGGAAGTTGTCCCTGGATCATGGGACCCTGGCAGTGGTGGGCTACACAGACTCCCAGGAGGGGAGGTGTGGACAGTGACCTGTGCTTGCACACAGGCTTCTTGGTGGCTGCAGCAGCAGCCTTAGCATTTCATGCCCGTCTTTGGTGTCCTCGGTGATAGCCGCAGCTAGTGCCAGTCTCTCAAGCTCGTTTAGGCAGTGCTCTGAATCCCCTCTCCTCGTGCACTCAGAAACAATGGTCTCTTGCCTCCTAGGCAGTTCCAGACTTTTCCTGGGCTCCCTCCTGGCTAGCTGTGGTGCACTAGCCCCCTTCAGGCTGTGTTCACAGCCAACCCCAGTCGCCTCTCTCGGATCTGACCTCCGAAGCCCGAGCCTCAGCTCCCGGCCCCCACCAGCCCCAGCGGGTGAGGAGACAAGCCTCTCAGGCTGATGAGTGCTGATCAGCACCGATCCTCTGTGCAGGAATCTCTCCACCGTGCACTCTGCACCCCTGTCGCTGGGCTTTCCTCTGTGACTCCAAAACTTCCCCCCTGCCACTCCCTGTCTCCGCCCGCGAAGGGGCTTCCTAGTGTGTGGAAACTTTTCCTCCTTCACAGCTTCCTCCCAGAGGTGCAGGTCTCATCCCTATTCTTTTGTCTCTGTTTTTTCTTTTTCCCTACCCAGGTACGTGGGGAGTTTCTTGCCTTTTGGGAGGTCTGAGGTCTTCTGCCAGCGTTCAGTAGGTGTTCTGTAGGAGCTGTTCCACATGTAGATGTATTTCTGATGTATTTGGGGGGAGGAAGGTGATCTCCCCATCTTACTCCTCCACCATCTTGAAGGTTCCACAGCTGGTGCATTTTTGTGTTACCCAGATAAATAAAGTTGACTAATATATTTGCTCAGTGGAAAATTTATTATGTATTCCTTCATGCTATATTAATTTTTTATTTGAGTATTTTATTTGTGCATTATTTTCACATTGAATAATTAATTTATATCCTTGAAATTCATCCATATTATATCATTTTAGATATGAATTGAGTATTTTAACAAACTTGTGTAATACTTCTCAAACTCCACTAATTACGCCTCTTGCCAGATGTGAGGTCAGTACTGGCATGGAGTACTATCAACAAAATCAGCTTTGTCTTTTCCATGTCTCCATAACATTAGACAGTCCCCTCCCTACATGGCTACCACCTATTTCTATAATCCCTCTAGTTCAAGAGAGAGAGTAACATTTCACAGTTGCTAATATCTGGGTTGTCTCATATTTCCATTTTGTTTAGCTCTTTCTATAATTTACTTACTCCCAGAGTTAAATTCTTTGTACTTTACAACATAACAGAGGCATTGTTTCCCAGACTACTGCAGTCATATTTCCTGAGGACTACATACTGCACAGTATAAACTCATGTTTTTAATAGCAACTCTCTTTGAAAAGGTACATTACTAAGGTGGCATTTTTGTGTTAACATTATGATAAAACTACTAGTTTAACTAACCTCAGATATGGGTAATAGAAGATGCTCTACCTCAGTGATTCTCTAATCCATCTGTGCGTTTGTGGTGTGGTAGGCACCTCTCTGACCCTGAACGTTGTTCTCCCAGGGACTGTATCTTAGCCTTTAATTAATGGCCTTTAAATATCTGGTTCCAGATATCCAGGTTCCTATTTTTTATTTCCTTTAAAAAATTTCATCATAATTCTAGATGCTAATAATAGTTCTGATGCCTGCTATTTAAATTGTGAAGACTTACACATCCCACCTAGTTTGATAAATTGAATATTATCATATCTTTCTATTTTATTTATGGTAACTGCACTTTAGTTATCATTTATTTCTGGTTTAATCTCTGGATATAATATATTTCCATTTACCTCTTTATAGGTTATTGTTACCCTGTCTGTACACTGGCATCACTGCTTATACTTCTTCCATAGCCCAACCTGCACCAAAACCCAGACACCTACCTAGAAATCCATTCCTTGTCCCAAGTCAGGACTGTTTGGCTGTATGTACATAGATATAAAGACATACACAATTGAATACAATAAAATAATTTCACTAGGCACATTCTCTTAACTTTGTTGATAGAAAAAGAACTCAGATGCTGCCTTAAAAGTTTCTCCAAGTTATGTTCAGAAAATTCTAGGGGCTGAGATCTTAATGAATTGAGCTTGATATTTATGAAGAATGTTCTTAAAATTATTGCTGTCATTCTGGATAAGTGACAAAGAAAACAATTTTGACATTCTAAAAACTAAATAGTTTTAGGTGGCATCAATAATTTGTTTCAATTTTAGTTTCCTTGTCTGACTCAAAATTTATATTTGGTTGTTTATCCATTACAGAGCAAATGGCATATTCATTTATTAAATATTTATTAAGTATTTACATGTGGTAAACACTATTCTGACTGAATATAATATGATATCATGTTCATATAACATGAAAATAAATGTTGGTAACATAATATAGTAATATGATTGGAGTATACACAGAATATTATAGGAAAACTATATTTTTCTCAGGCAACTGGCCTATATCCTGCCTTGACTCTTTGGCGTAAGATAACTTCAATTTCTTTAATCTAGTATTAAGGTGGCCACTGTTAAATATTCTCATATCACTTCGTGTAAGTTTATTTATACAATTCCTTTGCAATCAACAATTTGTCCTCTATTCCCTGACTATGGTTTAAAATTCACCATCCTTTTATAGATTACATTTCCTTTTTTGGGGGGAAACAATGTTCACTTTTTTTTCAAATTCTATCCACCATATGAGACCCAATCCCTGTTTTGTTTCATGAAAATTCCCCAATTTACTCTTGTCTATGACTGAACTCAGAGTATTTAATCTCTCTCTCATTTCTTCTATTATTTTTGTCTCCAAAACACTATTTCCCTCTATTACAATATATGAAATATCATGTTATGATTTTCTGTAATAAACCCTGAGACTCTCCTGTACAGCTTCTATAATAACCTATAAACTACAGTAACTGTGAGGTTTTCCAGGACAAGACATATGTCAAGGCCTATTATAGTTCTTAGCACATAGTAGAAAATAAGTGTATGTTTTGTTTAATAGAACTGCACCCACTGGATACCATGTTGTATTGTAAATTCTTTAACATTTATGTCTTACCTCTTCTATTTTAAGAAGACTATAAATTCCAGAAGGAGGAAACTAAATCAAATAGAAGTTTATGTAAACTAAGCACCTTTCTGTAGTGTAATTTGCCAATATAGAAGAGACTTCTTAAAGAATATTGTAGTGATTTTCCCAATACAAATTTGGGAAAAGAGGTGTGAATCATGAGGAAATTTAAAATATTTATGTTTGGAATACATAATTTTGAACAAATAAAATACACTTTGCACTAATTAGGGATTAATTCCTTCATTTGCTTTAGAATTAGTAAACCTTAGTTCATTAAGAAAGACATCCATTCATCAAACATTAATGAATGCTTACTATGTCATATAGAGATATGAATCAAATTATCACAAAAATAGATGAGCACTAAAAAAGGAGTTATTTACATTAATGTAGGGAATACTATTGTGTGAGAATCTACAATAAAGAAATCCTAAAGTTGGAGAGGAATGGGTTAAAGATTTATTCCCTTGAGGCAGACCTTGAGATATATTGTACAGAATGAGTAGTGATTCCTCATGCAAACAGAAACCATGTGGTGCTATAAAGCAAGCACCTTTGAAGAACTGAAATTTGACCAGAAATTTTGGGTCATCGATATTAAAGGGGAAGATAATATAAGATGTGTCCAGAGAAAAGGGCAGAAATACTCCAAGTATGGCTATAAGACATAAGACATATTAATATTTTCATCTTTGTTTTATGCCTGAAGGTAAGCTCCTTAATATTATTAAACAGGAAATACAAACAAATTTGTTTTGAAAATATTCTTCTGGTACTCACTGTAGAGAAAAAATTCAGGGCTGTCAAAATGTCTGGGGGAAAATCCACTGTTGGTCTCTGACTGTAGTTCAGATGAGAGATAACAATGGCTTGGATTAAGGTTGAAGAAGAGAGCATTTGAGACGTGAGAAATATTTAAAACTAAGACTTGACAAGGCTTAGGGGAGAGGTTTGGGGCAGTCAATTAAATTTTGTATTAATTACTGTAACTGACACTATAAATATAAATGATAAAGTAGTGAAGTCAGAAAAGAGTAGATTTCAGATTACTGAAGAAATCCCACATTGTACGGCTGGGGGATAAAGAGAAGGCCATAAAAGAACAAGACAAATAGTGTCCAGAAGAAAAATAACACAAGAAAGTGCAATCACATAAGCCAATGAGAGAATTTTAAAAACAAGAAAGAAATAGTTTTTTGGGTCTAGCAACATGAAAGTCATTGCTGATCTCACTGTTTTGAAATGTAGTGTTATGGTGAGTGGGTGTAAAATGAGAAAATAGATCTAGTAATTTAATAAATTATTTTCAGAAATTTGAATGTATATAAAAGACAAAAGGTAAATCCATAGAGAGAGAAATATATAGTTTCAAGGAAAGGAATTTTTAAAGTCTTGTTTAAATAATAATGGAATAAATCCAGTTAAACGTTAACTAGTAAAATACACAAAGCAAAGATAAGTGAAAAATAATTTCCCAGAGGAATATGGGAAGATTTAAAGTATAACTGGATTGATTGGCTTGAGGTAGGGAGAGAATCACTTTCTCCACTGAAACATGATTTATAGAGGAGAGAATGGGTGGGTTTATAGGCTTGGATAGTGGAAAAGTTGATGTAATTTGCATATAATATCTGTGATTTTTCTCTATGAGGTGAATGTGAAAGAAATGGTAATGATTTGAAGCTGCAAAAATGCTGGGAAAAGTTTGAAATAATATTTTAATTAATGGGAATAAAAGCTGACAAGAGAAATGAAATAGAATTTGTAGATAATTACATCAAAAAGGAATAGACTCCTACAACTAATAGATGTTTAAGTATAAATATAGCAGTTGAGAGTAATATTCCATTTGTAGTATGACAGGAAATGGAATCGTAATACACATTGTTATTAAAATCAGTTGTTTAAATAGTATAAAAATGACTGTGTTATTGTCAGAATAATAATTTGAGATACTAATTAACATAACCACATAGACCTGTGCATAAACACACACACACGCATGGCTTCTAAAACTCTTTGCCCTTTCCTGATGTGGTTCATAACATTCTTTGACCACACCCCCCCAAAAAAAAAGTATACAAAACAACCACTATTCCATGGGAATTATAAATAGTATTCTTCCTGTCATTATAGTAAATGCCTTGATTAGCCAATTTTGTAGCTCCTGGTTCTGACTCTCAAAGAATCTCCTATGTCGGCTATATTTCACGGACATATATGACATAGATATTAGAGAATATGTCCAAAAGGTATGCACATATGTTTCAGGTTTGTGGTTACTTCAGTTTGCCTTTGAGTTTTATCAATCACAGACATCTGCATGTCAGGCTTGTGATTTCTTTTACAATACAATTCCATCAATAGGTGACCAATCAGGTATATGACAAGTATTAAATAAAATTCCATCAGTAGGTATTCAATAATGTAAGTCAGCCAAAGATAACATTGACTAGCAATTTTTACTTCTGAAAAGTCTGCCTTTCATTAATAGATGAGCCATTCTTATAATACACCAAAACAAAGGCAAATTCACTAGAGTCCATAGTCTTGCCTGTAAAGATAATAACTGTCAAATAATCTTTGCTGAAGGGTTGGCTCCCATTGTCATAGAAAGATGCTTTAGTAGGAGACTTAAGAAACGCTGTGGCCACCATAGTGATTCTTTCTACGGCTTCCTTTACAAGTAACCTCTTATGACTGCTTTAATTGGGGTGGAAAATCAAACACCAGCAAACACCAACTTGTGGAATGATTTCCAAAGTATATCAGACAAAAGTTTACCTATTGTTTTGCTATAGAATAACAAGGTTCACTAGATTCCCTACATGCAGTATTTGTGTTCTTGCTTTCTATCACTCAATGAGTAAGTCAAAATATTTCAAATTTTGTTATGTTACAAAGCCAATTTTTTATTACTTAGAATAAAGGTTTAGCTGTCATAAAACACAACAAAAATGCCTACCACAAGAAAAAATTACAAATAGACAACTCCAAGTTGTCATACCCCCACAGAAACATCAAAAACAAGCAGAAACTGTCAACAAACTTCAAGTGTGATAAACTCAAAGAGACCCATAGCAAGACAATCACAATCAAACTGTCAAAAGCTAAAGACAAAAAATCTTGAAGGCAGCAATGGAGAAGCAACTTTTTACATACAAGGAATCCTAAGTAAGATTAAAGGTTGGTTTCTCATCAGAACCTCTGGACACCAGAAGACAGTGAGATGACATATTTAAAGTGTTGGAAGAAAAGAAAGAAAGAAAGAAACACACACTTGTCAATGAAAAATTCTATATCTGTAAAATTATTCTTGAAAATGAGTGTAAAATTAAAATATTCCAAGATAAACGAACCTGAGAGAGTTTACTGCCACTATACCTACTCTACAAGAAATGTTAAAGGGAGTCTTCCAGGCTGAAATAAAAAGACACTAGACAATAACACAAAGCCATATGAAGAAATAAACATCTCTGGGAAGATAAATGTAAGAGGAAATATAAAATCCATTATCGTTGTATTTTTGCTTTGTGACTCCACTTTATATTTCCTATTGGATTTAAAATAAAAATGCACAAAACTAATTATAAATATATGTTACTGGGCACAAAATGTGATTTAGTAATTTGTAACAAAAACATCATAAGGTGGGAAGGAGCTGTATAGGAGCTGAGTTTTTGTATGTTATTGAAGTTAAGTGGATATCAACTGAACTAGTTTGTTATAAACTTAGGATTTTTATATAAAATCTCCATGTTAACCACAAAGAAAATATATTAAAAACTATACACAGAAGGAAATGAAAAGGTAATCCAAATGGTTCACTAAAAAAAATCAACTAAATATGAAAGAAGATGGTGATGGAGGAAGTGAGGGAAAGAAAAAGTTATGTTACAGCCAAATGGCAGACATAAGTCCTACATTATCAGTAATTGCTTTAAATTTAAAGGATTTAATTCTCTAATCAAAAAATAACTTTTGGGAGAATAATTTTTTTAATGTTCCAATAACATAGGGTCTACAAGAGATGCACTTAAGATATGAAGACTCAAATAAATTGAAGATGAAAGAATAAAAAATATATATTCCATGCATCTTTTTGGAAAAGAGGACTGGGATGGCTATAGTAATATCAGACAAAATAGACTTTATATTAACAATTTTACAAGAGACAAAGAAATACATTATATTGATAAAAAGGCAATCTAATCAAGAAGATATGAGTGTATATATGCACCAAAAAACAGAGTCTCAAAATACACAGAGCAAATACTGACAGAATTGAAGGAAGAAATAACCTATTCTACAGTAGCAGATGGAGATATCAATACACCACTTTTAATAATGGATGAAGCCTTTGGTCAGAAGATCAAAAAATAAATGTAAGACTTGAACAACACTATATCCAAATAGACTTAACAGGCATATAGAACAACCCACCCCAAGACAGCAGATATACATTATTTTTAAGTGCATATAGAACATTCTCTAAGATAGATCATATATTAGGCCATAAAACAATCCCCAATAAATTAAAAAATTTGAAATCATACAAAGTATCTTTTCTAACTACAATGGAATGAACCTAGAAATCATAGGAGTAATGGAAAATCCACTAATATGTTGAGATTAAATAATATACTATTGAATGACCAATGGGCCAATAGAAGATGTCACAAGTTAAATTAGAAAATACTTAGAGATGAATGAAAATGAAAATCCAACACACCAGAAATATAAGATGCAGCACAAAAACCTCAAATCAATAACCTAATTTTATACCTTGAAGAACTAGAAAAAGAAGAGCCAATTAAACACAAGCCTAGTGGAAAAAATGAAAAAAAAATATAGAGGTGACAAAATAGGCATAAGAGGAATAAATGCTGAGACTTGTTTCTAAAAAGGTGGTTTTCTTCATTGTACTTCCCAGTGAGATGATGAATAAGGGAAAAATTAGAAAACACATTTTTCAGGGGATCTAAGAGCAGAGACAACCTCTGCCTTACTTTCTTAGCGGAATTGTCTTATAGCTAACTCGACATTGTGTGAGTTTCATAGAGATTTGTGACTATGTAGGGTGTCTAGGCTTGGAGGCTTGAAATAGAACTCAAATAATTATGGTGCTTGTCATGGACTATGGAACAATAAAGTATTTTGCATTGCTATAAAGCATAAATATATATTTAGAATATGGGTTTGTGACCAAATAAAGAGAAAATTGACACTATAAGATTGACTAGAGGAGAAAAGAGATTAATGGAGGATTCCAAGGGGGTTGATGACACTATTCCTTGACCCTTTGTGATGCACTGAAATTGTAGAGTGAGAACATGAAGTGATTCAGATCATATTTGTTACAGGTGGAATTAAAATCAAGTCTAATGGCAAAATCAGGACCACATATAGGGAACAAAAATTTCAGAAAGTTCTCTTTCTGATATTTCATCTTTACACACACTGAAGGAGGTTGTCAGTGTGTGCTCTCACCCTCTGCCTAAGACTGCTGCAGTTTACTCTTTTTTTTTCAAATTTGAACATCTGATTTCTTTCTTTTGCTTTTTTTTAACATCTTTAATTGGAGTATAATTGCTTTACAATGGTGTGTTAGTATCTGCTTTATAACAAAATGAATCAGTTATACATATACATATGTTCCCATATCTCTTCCCTCTTGCATCTCCCTCCCTCCCACCCTCCCTATCCCACCCCTTTAGGTGGTCACAAGTCACCTAGCTGATCTCCCTGTGCTATGCGGCTGCTTCCCACTAGCTATCTACCTTACGTTTGGTAGTGTATATATGTCCATGCCACTCTCTCATTTTCTCACAGCTTACCCTTCCCCCTCCCCATATCCTCAAGTCCATTCTCTAGTAGGTCTGTGTCTTTATTCCCATCTTACCCCTAGGTTCTTCATGACCTTTTTTTTTTTTTCTTAGATTCCATATATACATGTTAGGAAACGGTGTTTGTTTTTCTCTTTCTGACTTACTTCACTGTATGACAGACTCTAGGGCCATCCACCTCACTACAAATATCTCAATTTCATTTCTTTTTATGGCTGAGTAATATTGCATTGTATATATGTGCCACATCTTCTTTATCCATTCATCCGATGATGGACGTTTAGGTTCCTTCCATGTCCTGGCTATCGTAAATAGAGCTGCAATGAACATTTTGGTACGTGACTCTTTTTGAATTATGGTTTTCTCAGGGTATATGCCCAGTAGTGGGATTGCTGGGTCGTGTAGTAATTCTATTTGTAGTTTTTTAAAGGAACATCCATACTGTTCTCTATAGTGGCTGTATCAATTTACATTCCCACCAACAGTGCAAGAGTGTTCCCTTTTCTCCACACCCTCTCCAGCATTTATTGTTTCTAGATTTTTTGATGATGGCCATTCTGACAGGTGTGAGATGATATCTCATTGTAGTTTTGATTTGCATTTCTCTAATGATTAATGATGTTGAGCATTCTTTCATGTGTTTGTTGGCAATCTGTATATCTTCTTTGGAGAAATATCTATTTAGGTCTTCTGCCCATTTTTGGATTGGGTTTGTTTTTTTTGTTATTGAGCTGCATGAGCTGCTTATAAATCTTGGAGATTAATCCTTTGTCAGTTGCTTCATTTGCAAAGATTTTTTCCCATTCTTAGGGTTGTCTTTTGGTCTTGTTTATGGTTGCCTTTGTTGTGAAAAAGCTTTTAAGTTTCATTAGGTCCCATTTGTTTATTTTTGTTTTTACTTCCATTTCTCTAGGAGGTGGGTCAAAAAGGATCTTGCTGTGATTCATGTCATAGAGTGTTCTGCCTATGTTTTCCTCTAAGAGTTTGATAGTGTCTGGTCTTACATTTAGGTCTTTAATCCATTTTGAGTTTATTTTTGTGTATGGTGTTAGGGAATGTTCTAATTTCATAATTTTACATGTACCTGTCCAGTTTTCCCAGCACCACTTATTGAAGAGGCTGTCTTTTCCACTGTATATTCTTGCCTCCTTTATCAAAGATAAGGTGACCACATGTGCGTGGGTTTATCTCTGGGCTTACTCTTGACTACTTAGATCAGGGGTCCCCAACCCCCGGGCCGCATACCGGTACCGGTCAGTGGCCTGTTAGGAACCGGGCGGCATAGCAGGAGGTGAGCGGCGGCGAGCGAGAGAAGCTTCATCTGCTGCTCCCATCGCTTGAATTACTGCCTGAACTCCCCTCCGCCCCTGGTCCATGGAAAGAGTGTCTTCCATGAAACTGGTCCCTGGTGCCAAAAAGGTTGGGGACCGCTGACTTACATAACCATTTCAAGCTCTTTCAGCTCCTTGCTTTCCACCTAATATTACCACTGTAGTTGAAGGCTCCGTTAGAGAAGAGCTGTGGTCTGAGGGGAGACACTGTTTTCATATCTGTTTTTTGCCATTTAAAGAGTGCAAGTCTGTAAACACGAGATCGGAGCTGGGTTGTTGGCTGGGGTTTATGGGTGTGGATGTGGGGTAAATCTAATTTGAGAGGCTGATACAGATGAGATAGAAAGGGCTAGCATAAACCATTCTCTCTATGCAACCCACCCCATCTTATAACTTTCTTTGGATAAACCATGATCCAACTGGAAAAGTGCCAAATAAACATAAGTTGAATGAATAATTCCTCACAGAGGTTTTACTTTATCCATGAATACATACTTTGGTTTAAAGCAGGAACTATATATGTGTTTGTGGGTATTCTGAATTATATATATGACTGACAATCAAAGTGCCTAATTTTTAACCCAGTATCTGTCTATCTTAGCTTTGTAATGTTTGATAAATCAGTTATCCCTTAATGACATTTTTTCATATATAAAATAAGGATAACAATTTCTATTTTCTCAGATTTTCTAAGGATTAAATAAAATAGTTTTATGTGACATCCCTAGCAAAGTGTGTGATATACAATATCTGCTTAATAAATTCTAAAACTTCCTTATTGTCAAACCAAGGCATATCTAGGTGGGTCCTTCCTGTCTTTAACAAGAGAACCTCTTCCCAGACCTTTTCTTTAGTTCAGTGTTTCTGAGTCTTGACAAATATTTCAGATTATATTTACATGTAAGCATATGACCCGTGATGATATCTTATCTACTCACTAGAGAGTACATTTGAATTATGACACGTTATAGGTATAATATTTAATCTGGTACAAGTTAATGAAGTGATTCATTCTTATTTTTATGCCACCATATATTACAAATAACATATACCTGTTATTTGTAACATTATAATTGATATACCTTATAATCAATATTTAAAGATAAGTTTTCCTGTAGACCATCCCATAGATAGCAAGTTAGTTTTATCATCTCACAAGACAGTTCCAAACAACTGGTAAGGACTGTCTTGATTTCAGTATGTTGAGGAATGGGAAGTGGCATATTAGTTCATTCAGAAGTAGGACTCTAATTGACTACAAATATCCACCAGTAGGACAAGAGGGACTATGGTGGCTTACACTCCAGGTTATTTGCCATTCCTAGATTATTTTGTTTCACTTTCTAACATTTTATTGAAATAAGACAGTTTATCAAATTAATGAGTGCTTAAAATCTGTAAAAATACTATGTGCTTTGGAGTAAAGAGCCACATATAATACACTTCAATTCCTAATGTGCAATAATATTTATGTTCTAACTTTTTTAAACTAAGTAGTCTAAAATTTACTCCAGTAAGCCATATTTCAAACACAAGGAACCTAAGCAGTAAGCAAGCTTTTCATTCAAATGTGCATAAGCAAACCTTTGCCTTGATTAGAGATGCAATAGACTTATTACTTTGCAGTGCTCTGTAACACATAAAGAACTTGATTAATGCATCCA
Organism: Monodon monoceros; assembly: GCF_005190385.1. Taxonomy (NCBI): domain Eukaryota; kingdom Metazoa; phylum Chordata; class Mammalia; order Artiodactyla; family Monodontidae; genus Monodon; species Monodon monoceros. Next base: position 74,608,525 of record NW_021703776.1, on the reverse strand, counting down.
TAAATGACATTGAGAGAACATATATTATCTATACATGTGCATGAATAAAACAGTTTTAATTTGAAGAAAAAAATATTTATGATTGAGGCTATTTATCTTCTTAAGGGATAGAGTTAAGAAAATTAATTATGTTCTCACAACGATTAAAAATAGAATTTCACCTAAATGACCTCCCTTGCTTACCTTTAACAGAAGGATGAGCATATATTTGAATAGTTTAATGCATCCATTCTTCATTACTTGGATATCACATAATGAAGTCTATTATTTTCTAGTAAATACATCATATGTGAAAAACAACCTATGAAACAAATACCTTTTTTGTTCAATAAAGCATCAAAAAAGTTAATGCTTTGTAGTTATGTGAAAAATTAAAGGAGGCATTATATTAGAGAATCAAATATTTAAATATAAATTTAAAATAGTTCTTAACATAATTAGCAAGAAGAAATGTTTCCAGCAAATGAGTATTACACAGTAACTTTGTAAAATGTATTTTATTCATACTAAGGATTTTTTTTATGGAAAAGACCAGATTAAACTAAAACTTAAAGTCCCAATACAGGATTTTTCCTTCATTGGGACACTTAAGCTATGAATAGCCCCATATGATTTGAAATTGTGCCACATAATATGTTTCTCTTTGTTGTCCATGAAGTTCAATGAAATCTGAATCATAACTTTCAGTATTATTTTACATGTGAATATTCAATTTTGCCCCTCTGCCCCTTCCCTCCCCCCACTGGTAACCACTAGCTTGTTCTCTGTATCTGTGAGTCTGCTTCTTTTTTGTTGTATTCACTAGCTTGTTATATTCTTTTAGATTCCACATGTAAGTCAGACAGAGAAAGACAAATACTGTATGATATCACTTATATGTAGATCATATGATTTTTATCTTTCATTCTATTAGTAGAGTGTATCACATTTATTAACATATATACATCAAATTATCCTTGCTTCTCAGGAATAAGAATGTGATATTTAAATAGAGGAAATGATAGGAGCAAGATTCCATGGTAGGGCAGTATGGGATTTGCTTAGGAGATCAGAATAATTAATTTTTGGAGTCATTTAAGGCTCTTAAGAGCCATTACATACATCTCTTACCAAGTCCTAGATAAGGGACATCATCTTGGTAGCTTAAAATTGAAAACGATGGGAATATTTACATCACAGAAATCATCAAATATTATAAATCAGTACCTTCCTCTCCACCCACCCAAACTGAGACCTGGTTTACCTGTACACCACTGAATCAAATAGTTTGGTTCAGATCCTATTTTTCACTACCTCCTAACAACAATGTGATGTTGGATATTTCTTGACCGCTATGACTTTGAGATTTGTCTATAAAATGGGGATAATAGTAAAAGAAATAGCTATTTTTAGTTGTGTTACGATTATTGTATGACATTATCAATGTAAAGCATTTAGAACACTGCTTGTTACTTACTGGATACTTGATAAGCATGTGCTAAAGTAACATTTATTATTATTTTGCTTGAAGATTTTCAGAGACTGCCATGCTATACTGTTAGATAGGGCAGTTGCAGGGCAACATGCTTTAGGAAAGTTAATTTGGCCCAGATGTGGAAGGTTCATTACAGCTTTACAACTCAGGGTTGTAGAGTTCAGCAATCCATTTATAATACAGTCAGTGTTCTTAAGGGCATTCTGAGCAGTCAAGGGCAGCCATGCTTTTGCAAAAATTTTGTTATTCATCACCCCAAAGCCAAATGGCTGATTTTGGCACACTGATTTAGTCATGGACACAAAGAGTAAAGACCCAGGAATAAGAAGACTTATTTCTGAAATGTTGTGTAGCTCTGATTACTCTGTCAATCCCATTATAAGCTGAGCTTTTTCTGAAGCAGAACTTGAATAGTAAAATAATATTTCCAAGCATAATTAAAAATTAAAATCCCAACAAATTAGATTTGCATTTGAGTCTGAATAATGAACCCAGTACCATAAATATGTTTGGGTATTCATTAAAAGTTTCAGGTGACTTAAATGTGAATACAACACGGTCTCTAATCTGAATGATGTTCAATGTGTTTGTGGTATGTGGATTTACACACATAAATTTAAAAGTAAACATGTCTCCTTAAGCCATGACAAAGGATGCTAAAGATTCAAAATCAGAAATTCAGCTTGGGTAGTAAAAAAGTCTTCTTAGAATAGATAAAATTTGATCACAATTTGACAGGTAGAGAAGAGAAACAAAACAGAGATATTGCCTTATGTGTTATGTCTTGGAATCATGAAAAGGCTGAAATTTAATGGGGAAAAGGTCATAAAATACATAAGAAAAATAATACTGAAAGGCCATGTAAGCAGGGATAAAAATATTTTTAAAAATCTTATTTAATTTATTTTATAGATTATCTTTCTATGTGCTAAAGTAAAATTTGATAAGAGAAAATGGTACCTTGAAATATTTCTTATAGCTATTTTTATACTTGGCAAAGTATGAACATTTTATTATGGTTATTATTATCATTATTATAAATATATTAATTACATAGGCAGGCAGAAATACTGCTTTTAAGCAGATAGGCACTATATGAGCACATCTCAAGGTTGAAAGCAGATTTTATGTGTATATTGTTTTTATGAGCAGTTGACATTTTATGGAGCACTTTGTTTTATGATGATAAAACTAGCATTTAATGGGTATATATTAATATGTGCCAAATTCATATATATCATATATTTAATGTATAATTAATATGCATTCTTAATATATATTAATGGATATATATTCAAGTGGAATGAAGAGTTTAGGCAAAAATTAGCAATAACTACATTTTTTAAAATCCTAGTATTCTACACTGTCCAAGGTGTGTAAGGAAAACTTTTAATGGACAAAAATCCCTTGGTGATCATTTTGTTACTGTCTGTTTTGTTATGAAATAATAAATTATAGGTTTTGTGGAAGCCTTAAGTTCATTTAAAATATCTATCTCATTCTTTTTTTGTTTTGTTTTTGTTTTTTTTGCGGTACGCGGGCCTCTCACTGTTGTGGCCTCTCCCGTTGCGGAGCACAGGCTCCGGACGCGCAGGCTCAGCGGCCATGGCTCACGGGCCCAGCTGCTCCGCGGCATGTGGGATCTTCCCGGACCGGGGCACGAACCCGTGTCCGCTGCATCGGCAGGCAGACTCTCAACCACTGCGCCACCAGGCAAGCCCTATCGCATTCTTTTTAAAAAATATACTTCACTCTTTAAAACTTGATGTGACAAAAACTTGCTATCTGGTAAGCAAGCCAGTCCATTATTCTAATAAAGGCCTGTGAAAATATTGCTACAGTTTTATGTAACCACCAGCAGTGGTAGTAGCTTTTTTTCCACCATTCTCTGGAAGTTAAATATTTAAGTGTTCCTATGTTACTGTTCCTATTTATAAAAGATGTGAAAATGTGAGCCTACATCTTATTCTCAGTCTTCATAAATCATTTACACTAATTTTGTTTTAGGTTTGAATCTAATTCCTACAAGCATTTTTTCAAACTCTTAGTTGAAATATAATTGTAAATTTTCACAAATTTAACACAATTACATACCAACATATATATCAAGAAATAGAACATTAATAGCATCCCAGTATTTACACTGGTTTTATTTCTTGTGTCTCAATTCTTTTAACCTCATTGTTGGCTATGTTATTTGTCTCTGTCTCTGTCTCTCTCTGTCTCTGCCCCTGTCTCTCTCTTTCTGGGTGAGAGCATGGAATCCAAGAAATATTGCTAACAGTGTCAGTAGGGGAATTCATCCTCCAATATATTTTGTTTTTAAAGTATTTTAGGTTAAAACTCAGCAAGGGGGCTTCCCTGGTTGCGCAGTGGTTGAGAGTCCGCCTGCCGATGCAGCGGACACGGGTTCGTGCCCCGGTCCGGGAAGATCCCACATGCCGTGGAGCAGCTGGGCCCGTGAGCCATGGCCGCTGAGCCTGCGCGTCCGGAGCCTGTGCTCCGCAACGGGAGAGGCCACAACAGTGAGAGGCCCGCGTACCGCAAAAAAAAAAAAACAAAAAACAAAAACCTCAGCAAGGAACTTTATATCAGCCATGATGCTAGAGTCCAAAACCAATTATATTACGCAGATGAAGAAAATATTTATTTAGCAAATACCCTGTTCTTTATTTGACAACTTCAGCTGACATGTTTCCAGAAGGTTAAGAAAGAGGATAATAATGAATAATGTGTACAATATTCTCTGAATTTAATATATTCACTCTTAATTACTGCAAATTATTTAATATGAAGAGATTAAATTTAAACCCTCATACCACACAATACTTATATTAGCAAGACCACTGGAAACTGATGCTATAAAGTATTAATACTTTTCCTGAGGCCCTCTCAGAAAGTAGAATGAGTCATTAACTCAGTTGCCAATGGATAGTTAATTGTTAATATTTATTCTAAATATTCAATATGTTTTGATTCTTTACTTCACAACTAGTGTTTTCCACAATTGTAAGGAATAATAGGCAAAAAAAAGTAAATTCATTTTATTAATTTTTGAATTTTAACTATTCAAGAACTATATTCAGTAATTTTTGGTCCTATTCATGTTTTTTATCTCTTCATTTGCCAAATTTTCCTTAGAAAAATGTCAAGAAATTGCATTGTGTTTCTAAATAATAGCAATGCAAAAAGTTCAAATAATCAGACAACTAGTTTAGATAAAAAATTTTGACCGATTCTTTTCTATACCAAATTGAACAATAATCCAGTTAAAAAGTCATTCTAATTTGTTATATGTACATATATTATGGATTTTCTAATCAAAATTGTTATTCGCTAGCTCTGTGAAGACGAGCTTGAGGTAAGCCTCTTTGGTAATCTTTGACTGGTGTAAAAAACTGATTTGAAATACTCAGAATGTTCAGGAATCTCTAAGAATCATACAAAAATGTCACTAAAATAAATCAAAACACTAATTTTAATAGCTTTTATATGAGAAGTTTAAAAAGTTAAACTTTTTTTAATGGTGTGCTTTTTATCCCCAGCTGTATTTGCTTAAAATTTCTTAGCTATAAACTGTTATTGATGTAACGTTTAAGTGTTCAGTGTAGATGCTGTGATGAAATTCTATAAATATGAATTATGCATTTTCTATATTCAGTCTTTGTTCTAAGAGCTTTTCATGTTATGTGTTATCTTTTTTTGTTCTATAAATAGATGGAGTTTTTGCTACTACTGGTAATAAAATGGTGTGTGTGTGTGTATGTATGGATGAATATGTATACATGTACTCATGTCTATACATACACATTTATATATATTATGTATAGACATGGATTCTATATATATATACACACACATTACATATACACATTTTATGCATATAGACAGATAGATTGCATTCATAACATAAATGGGCTATATTTGTTCTATGTGATTGGTACACTTTAGGAAAAATACATTTGCTTAGAGTACATTCGTTATATGCAATTAAAATCTTATTATATAGTAAGTATTACAAATACAAGTAAATTCTCAGTAGTTAAAATGTAGATAAAGACAATTATAAGTAAGACGTCTGACACATGAGAGGGTGAGAAGGAAGGTAAAACTCTAGCCTACATTATCATTAGAGGTGCGACTTAGGATAACTTCAAAAAGTATATATCCGAATAACATAACTAACATGCAGAATTTTACAAAGAAAAATCTGCAACAAGTACAAGGTTTTTCAAAGGAGCTTCTATATTTAAATTTAAAATCATTAAAAGTCAGTGACTTAATTTAGCTGAATTTAATTGTTTTTTGTATTTCCCCTAGTCAGAGGACCAGGTCACTTTGTGTCAAGGTGAGCAGAGAATTCTATAACTTAAGATTCTCAATAAAAATGAAATCATCTCCAGTTCTCCTCAGTTAGTTTCTCGTATTTGTCAGCAAGTGTACCTGAAATACTCTTTTCTTATTGTGGTAAGAACACTTAATATGAGATCTACCCTCTTAGCAAATATCTAAATGTACAATGCAGCATTGTTAAACATAGGCTTAAATCTGTGTATCAGGTCTCTGTGTCATCACAGATCCCAGGATATTAGACGATTTTCAATTGAAAATGAAAAAGTCTATTATTTAAATCACACATACATACACATGCACACACACACACACAATAGGCTAAAACTTAAATAATATTATGTACAAATTTACATTTTACATTTACTTACTTCCATGTTTGGCTATAACAAAAGTACTTATAACCACTTTCTCAAACATTTAGATTTATACAGCAATTGTCATATTTTTAGTTTATATTTCTCTAGTTCTCAATAATTCACACAGCTGTGTTCAAAATGATAAGCAATGTATCTCAGTGTTTCAGACAATAATTTCAGATTTATGGAATGTTATGAAGATTTAGAGAAGGTTTTTAAATTGATTAAAAAGTTTTAGATTAAAAAATAAGCTTCACTGTAATGGTAAAGATTGACAATAAGCTCTTAAAGTACCACTTCCGAATAATTCTTTTTCAACCTCACACAGGTCCATTAAGCCTTAGATCTTTAGGCCATTATTAAATTATTAACAAAATATTAAAAATTCTTACTCATCAATATGAATATAAATTTTATCATATGGATGTGAAATACACATCATATACCTTTCATATATATTATAGCAAATCTATTTTATGTCACACCTGTATTGATGCATTCTAAATTACATTAAAAATTGAGGCAATGATCTTGATAGTTCTGTCATATTTATTGTCCTATTCATCTATATCGCTATAAAATGTTAGAATTTGACTGGAATTTTTGAAAAGACTTAGATAAATTCCCACTTAAATTATGTCTACCAATGTACATTGAAAGCCATATATCTAATTTAGCAGAAATAATTTGATAAATATTTGCCTATAATTAGTCCTTACTTAACTTACGTATTTCATAACTAAGGTCAGAGAAGGCATGGGCTTGATGCAAATACAAGTTAGCAGGTGTAACTGTTAGGGGCGAGGTATTTCTTTCTGCTCAATGAACCTCTCAGAACCTAAACATTTTCCATCTTTCCTCACCTAGATACCACTTTGACTTTGGAAGAAAAAAGAAAGGAGAGAAAGGAAAAGTAAGCGAAGGTAGGAGATAAAATGTAAAATATGTCCAGAGTTATTTGTACGCACTCAGACTGGGGGTGAGATATAAAGCTAACATAAATATATAAGATGTTAATTTATTTCTCCTTTCTTTAGTAAAGAAGTAGTTCAATTAGAAATCAATAGTAGATAGTGGTTTAAGAGTCAATTCACATCTATCAATTCTTCAAGTATTCTGATTCAATTTTCATACAGAATTCTACTGATGCTTCTTTCCTATTTCCTCATTATCTTCCTGACCTACAAATACATAGTCTTCCCAGGAAATTATCCTAGAAATGTTCTTCTTCTCCATTTACCCCATAGGTAAAATATAGTTTTTATGCTGATCCCTCCCAAATGTATATTTGTTATCCCTAACTCCCCCTGAACTCTATTCCTATCTAACTCTATATTAGACTCCTGATTCTCTTCCTCCAAAAGTATTCCTTCATTCTAACCAGTTGCAATAAGTGGAAACCCATTCTTCCTATGATTAGAACATAAACCTTAGAAAATTATCAATTTATCTCCTTTTCTCATCCAAATAGACCCGCAAGTCTTCTTAAACCAAACTTCAACATCTGCCTGGAATTTGGCTACTTTCTAGCACTAACACTGTTTTTGTTCAAGTCACTATCATTTCTCTCCTGTATTATCAGGATCTCTCCTCTAAGATCAGGAACAAGACAAGGATGCCCACTCTTGCCACTTTTATTCAACATAATATTGGAAGTCCTAGCCACATTAATCAGACAAGAAAAAGAAGTAAAAGGAATACAAATTGGAAAGGAAGAAGTAAAACTTTCACTGTTTGCAGATGACATGATGCTATATATAAAAAAATCCTAAGTACACCACCAAAAACTATTAGAACTCATCAATGAATTCAAAAAGTTGCAGGATACAAAATTAATATATAGAAATTTGTTGTGTCTCTATACACTAACAACAAACTATCAGAAAGAGAAATTAAGAAAACAATCTCATTTATTAACGCATATATGTGGAATCTAGAAAAATGGTATAGATGAACTTATTTGCACAGCAGAAATAGAGACACAGATATATAGAACAAATGTATGGATACCAAGCAGGGAAGAAGGGATGGGATGGACTGGGAGATTGGGATTGACATATATACACTACTATGTATAAAATAGATAACTAATGAAAAACGGCTGTATTGCACAGGGAACTCTACTCATTGCTCTATGGTGACCTAAATGGGAAGGAAATCCACAAAAGAGGGGATATATGTATACGTATAGCTGATTCACTTTGCTGTACAGCAGAGACTGACACAACATTGTAAAACAACTATACTTCCAAAAAAAAAAAAAAAACAAAAAACCTAGGAATAAGTCTAACTAAAGAGGTAAAAAACTTCTACTCAGAAAACTATGACACTGGTGAAAGAAATTGACAACACAAACAAATGAAAAGTTATATCGTGCTCATGGATTTGAAGAATTAACATTGTTAAAGTGACCATCCTACCCAAGGCAATCTACAGATCCAGTGCAATCACTATCAAAATACCAATGGCATTTTTGATAGAAATTGAACAAAGAATTCTAAAATTTGTATGGAAACACAGAAGACCCTGCAGAGCCTAAATAATTTTAAGAAAGAAGAACAAAGCTGGAGGTATCACACTCTCTGACTTCAGACTATTTTACAAAACTACAGTAATCAAAACAGTGTGATACTGGCACAAAAACAGACACATAGATCAATGGAACAGAATAGAGAACTCAGAAATGAAACCACACTTATATGGTCAATTAATCTATGACAAAGGAGGCAGGAATATACAGTGGGGAAAGACAGCTTCTTGAATAAAAGATGTTAAGAAGAATGAATAGCTGCATGAAAAAGAAAAAACTGAACTACTTTCCCACACTATATGCAAAAATAAACTCAAAAGGGATTAAAGACTTAAATGTAAGATGTGACACCTTAAAGCTCCTAGAATAAAATATAGGCAGTATGCTCTGTGACTTTGGTCTTAGCAACATTATTTTGGCTATGTCTCTTCAGGCAATGGAAACAAAAGCAAAAATAAACAAATGAGACCACATAAAATTAAAAGGTTTTTGCACAGTGAAGGGAACCATCAACAAAACAGCACAATTAAAAATGGACAGAGGACTTGAATAGACATTTTTTTCAAAGAAGACATACAGATGGCCAATAGATATGTGAAAAGATGCTCAACATCACTAATCAACGGGGAAATGCAAATCAAAACCACAATAAGATATCACAACTGTCGAAATGGCTATTATCAAAAAGACAACAAATAACAAGTATTGGCGAGTAGGTAGAGAATACAGAACTTTGTGCACTGTTGGTGGGAATGTAAATCAGTGCAGACACTATGGAAAACAATAGGGAATTTCCTCAAAAAATTAAAAAATAGAACTACCATATTATCCAGCAATTCCACTTCTGGGTATTTTTCCAAAGAAAACAAATGCACTAATTCAAAGAAATATATGCACCCCTATGTTCATTGCAGCATTATTCATAATAGCTAAGATATGAAAGCAATCTAAGTGCTCACCAATAGAAAAATGGATAAAGAAGATGATTGATACATATATAGATATAGAACACACACAGTGGAATATTATTCAGCTATAAAAAGAATGAAATCTTGCCATTTTCAACAACATGGGTGGACATAGAAGGTATTACGCTAAGTGAAATAAGTCAGAGAAAGACAAACACAGTATGATTGCACACATATGTGGAATCTAAAATATAAAATAAATGAACAAAAACAAAATACATGAACAAATATAACAAAACAGAAATAGAGTCATAGATACAGAGAACAAACAGGTGGCTGCCAGAGGGGAGGTGTTGGGTGGATGAGTGAGACAGGTGAGAGAGTTTAAGAGGTATAAACTTCCAGTTATAAAATAAATAAATCACAGAGATGAAATGTACAGTGTGGGGAGTATGGATAATAATGTAATATTTTTGTATGGTGAAGAAAGTGGTCAAAAGGAACATTACTCAGATTAGTACCAAAGGCCTAGGGGAAGTGAAAGTTATAATACAGAGAGACACACGAACAGTTTCATTTCATATACCACAGCCTGAATTAGAATGTACACTTAAAGAAAAAAAAAAAAACAGATTTCTTTGTGACTGAAAGGAACTGTTACATATGCCATTATTTATACATGCACATAATAATGACATGCCTATAATTTGTGTGTATATATTTGCCATATTAAAGGAACTGTTTCTCGTATTTAACATAATTTTGTTAAGTATGTTTTGTCACTACTGTTAAGTATTACATTAAATTTAGTATTTAAAATATCATATATATGTACACACACACACAAAGCACAAACTAAAGTCACCAATCTGCATAAACATAATTAAATATCTATCTAGAAAATGGATTGAAGTTTTCTTATTAGAGTGGATGTTACTGTGGCCTCAACTAGCTATATATTTTCATGTATCAGTCACTATTTGGAGTTTTTTAAAGGCTGCGGAGCAACTAGGCCCGTGAGCCACAACTACTGAGCCTGCGCGTCTGGAGCTTGTGCTCCACAACAAGAGAGGCCGCGATAGTGAGAGGCCCGCGCACCGTAATGAAGACTGGCTCCCGCTCCCCGCAACTAGAGAAAGCCCTTGCACAGAAACTAAGACCCAACACAGCCAAAAATAAATAAATTAATTAATTTTAAAAAAATAGTAGTACTTTTTTTTCATCTACTACCTCATTTAGAATTTGTTAATTTACATAGGTCACTAAGGTCTTGCTATGTAATTTTTCTTTATACAATAACAGCTGATATAAAAGAAATCTGTATTTAGTAATATCCAAGTGCTGTTAGTGGTTTTATTGATATTTCACGGATACTAGAATAAACTCATCTTCTGTTTGATTTTACAAATTGTAAGATCAGTTATCAATAATAAGATACTAAGGAAACAACCATTTTCCTCTTTTTATTCTATCTTTGCTATTTAAAAATTGCATATATAAAAGGTCTGATGTAAAGGCTTCTTGGAAGGTCCAAAAAAGAACTGACTCCATAGTAGAAAAGGATTAAATTATTTCAAGTTAAACAACAACAAATATTAAAGGACAATTTATATCAACAGTGAGTTCACAGAAGAAACACAAATGGCTAAAAAAAAACAAATGAAAGATGCTTAGCTTCAATAGAAGCCAGGGAAATGCAAGTAAAACATCACTTTCCCCCTAATCAGACAAGCAAAAATATTTTAACGCTTTTTATGATCACTTTTGCTCTACGTGAGTGGACAAGAAAGCTGTTGAACACTTGAAGGTTAAAGACGTGTCAATTTTTATTTTGGTTGGCAAGTTGTCAGTTCCTTTCTAGTTAAAATACACACCCTTTGACACCAAACTTAAACTTCTATGCATCTATATTTATAAAATTTCCAATACAAATACACAAGGGTATATAAACTAGATAGTCAGTGAAGTTACATTTTAGTGTTTAGTGGTTGAGGAACAATTAAATAAATCACATGTCATACTGTAAATGATAATGATGTGCTTAACTAACATAGTGTATAAATATGTACACTGTGTATATCTATATACACAGATATATATCTATCTAGAATAGATATTCTATTCTATTTCATAAAAATATATCTAGATAACTGGTTAAGAAAAAACACAAGTTATGGGGGAGTATAAACATGAACTGTACTGGGCATTTAAGACTGAACTAATCATTGTATTATATTCATATAATACAGAGAAAAACAGTCATAAAGAAAATTAGAAAGAATCATACAAAACAGTGTTAAGTAATTATATCCAGAGTGTTGTAATATGATGAAGCAAAGGTTGAGACATTATTTTAAGTTTACAAACAGATTCTTCAGGGAAAGTCAAAGAAAATTTTTATGAAGTTAGAGTTTGGCAGGTGCTTAGGAGTCAGATTTCTCAGACATTGCTCCCTGTATACCCTTCCAAACGTTTTAAAATGTGAGGGTCTAACACTAAGAGAGAATGGTAGAGTGTGTATTGGTACACAATTAGCAGTCTATGGTACTGCTCATCTCACCCTTATCAGAATAGATCCAGCAGGTTAGGATAAATAATGTGGGGTGTCTCATCTTTTCACATACCAACTCTAATTCATCAGCAGAAACAGCTGGCTCTACTTTAAAAAATAAAACAATTTCTCACCTTTTCCACTGCTATAACTCTAGTCAAAGTCACCAACATATACCACTTGATCTTTCACAGCATCAATATCTTTACTGTTCTTCAAGCATATCATGTACACTCCAACAAGCCCTTGATTTTAACTAATTCTCTCAACTAAGTGCTATGCACTAGAAAACAGCAGGTCTTGGAGTCCCTTCCAGTTCCAGTTCAGATATGGAGACACCTCTACTATCAGAGATTTTCTTTGATTTTTCTCTTACCATCAGATTATCTGTCTCCAAATTAGGGAATATTAGAATTCTTATGACTTTGTTTATTTATCTTCTTTCATCAGTACTTTTATTCAGGGTGGTCATCGAGAAGAGCTATAAGACTATAGTGAAAGAAAATTGTTCCCCTCTTTCTTGGCACCCATTGCATCCATTTTCTTAAATTGATCATACTAAATTACTCTTCCTTCCAGACAAAATTTTGGAGAATATAGCTAGAGTCTGGCACAGAGTTAGTTGCTTAGGTGTTGGCACTATACACATATTGTACACACATATATATGTTTGTTATATACATGTTGTATATATATATACATATATATATATATAAACTAAAATTCCTCTTTAGTTTCAATTCTAGGAGTTAGGGTTCTGTTAAGAATCTATAGTACAGCTGAAGTCTGTCATTCCTTAATCAGAAATACTTTCTAGATTGAGCTTTTGTGTTTTTAAAAAAATTAGTCTTATGTTTAGATTGCATACCCATAAAAATAGAAACCAGGATACCACTGAATCACTGGATTCCTAATGACTGCCACAATGCCTTACACAAAATAAACACTCATTATACATTTTTAACCAAGTAAAAGGGGAAAGAAAGGAAATGCTTCTTATTCTTTGTATTTATGACTAAAAATAATTGTGCTAAATAATTGTCTTAAATAATAATTGTGCTAAATAATTCAAGCAAAGTTCTATGATTCTCCTCCACTGTCTTCAAATACATATATATATATACACATATATCTTCAACATATTAACAATGTGGTTGTGAACATGTTTGTTAAACAGTCCAGATATCATACAAATCATGTTTTAGCCATGATAGCTGTACAATGATATTGACTTACATTTGCATATAAAATTTTACATTTGCTTTTTTTTAAAACATTTGATCTAATTTTTTTCTATAAATAGAAATCACGAAAACAAACATAATCCTGCACAAATATAATCCTACACAAATAAGATAATAGGATTATAGATTAGGATTTATTTGTAGAATACAGATATGAGATGAAACTCAAAGTGTAAACTTTTGTATTGTAAAATAGTAAACGAACAGTCCTAAAATCTAGTTACTTTGGCTTTTTACCAAGTTATATAAAAATGAAACAAAGACAAAAGCACATTTCGTTTAAGGACAGGATGATAAAAAACAAAGTGAGTGTGGGTTCAAAAACTTGAAAAGAACAAAGTCCTGCATAACAAAACTTGCAGGAGAATCTACCTTAGCAGTTCTCACTGCTGCAGTGATATTATCTGAATTATTGAAGAAGGTAATTCAGATGAAGCATTATCTACAGGAGATTTTAACACTGATAAATTTATTTTGTTTGAAACACATTCCTCTTCGAACTAAAAGTAGAGGTAAATGTGCATGCGTGTGTCTGTCCATGTGTGTAGGCAATGTAACAGAGGGTGTTTATCTTAGATACATAGATTATCCCAGATAATGGTGCCTGCACAAGGAGGAGAAGTGGAAGAGATGGACCTAAGACTGGGAGAGGGGATGGGGTGTCAATTCCATCACTAAAAGAGACTTCATCTGGAGTAAAAGTAAATTTCCCAAGGTTTCCAAGTGCTGAAGAACAGAAAATACAAAAAAAGGTTTTCAACAGGATTTCAACTTTCAAATTGCTGTTCTCTCACATTGAAAAAGGAGTGTAAATAACAAAAGTTTTATTTGTTCACTAATACTACAAAAACTACATGATGCAGGTTTAGAATGCAGGAGATTCTGACATCACAAATTGTAGACCTATCTATTGATATTTTCTTATTTCCCAACCTAAAGATTCCTGTATGTCCTTGATCTTGAATTCCATAGCTTTATCAACCCTTTTCCTTTAAGGAACTTAAAAAGATCTTCATAGATAAAGTCCTTGGTATTTCAGCCTTAACATTGGATTTGTTGTTATAAAACAAATATAGGTAAAGGTTCTGCCTCCTAATAATAGAACTCGGGTAAGTGACTTTCTTTCTCTGATACTCTTTGCCATTTGTGTATAAGAGTTTATAATGCTTGGTTTGTAGGGTTATGGTTAGACTGAATAAAATATAAGTACATTCATAAACTTAAAGCACTGAACAAAAGCATTTAGGACATTATTAACATAATTTATTTTCATAGCCACTGATTTTTATTTACTATAATAGTGTTTTGATTATTTACTTTAAAAATTCACTACGAACATTTAGAATTAATTATTTAAAAAATTTTCAAATGTTCAGTACTTTTGTATCTAAAAAATAAATCTAAAACAAAAATTGTTTTGTAGGAATTCAATTTCATTGATAACAAAATAAATTATATCCAATTAATCTTTCTCCTAATGATGGTAGTAGACTTGTAAACTATGGATATATATAATATATTACATATAATTTTATATGTGTATATTTATAAAATTGTTTGAATACATTGATAAGAAACTAAAAGCTGGAAGAAAACTGGAGGGAAACAAAGCTTAAAAGAAAGAAATTTATCAAGCAGAGTAATAGAAAAAACTTTCCAATTTATTATATAAGCCATCTTACTGGATTGCAAAATCAGAACTTGAAGTTGGGTTTGCAAGAGTGGCTGCACACTGAGGAGAAGAATCTTAGCAAGGAGAGCAAAACAGAAGGGTGAACCACCAAATACACAAATTCATCTCGAAACTGTGGCTGACCCCTTAAACAGTGCAAAAGGAGGCTGAGACTATGCACTGCAGGAACACAGGTGGAAACCACATTAGGAAGGCTAAAATTACTGAACAGGGATAAAAGGAACTACCCCGGAGCTGTATAGACAGGATTAGGAGTACAAAACTTACTGAGTTAAAGGATCTTGGTGAAAACCTCACACTGTCAGTGAAAATCCAGAAATCATGCCTTAAAGATAAGGATTACATAACAGGATTAAGGGATACAGTTTGCGACTAAGAACAAAACTGAGATAAACCCACTACAATAAAACCTAAAACCAACTCTACTCTAAATCAAGGCAATTCACCTTTAATTACCTGCCTACTAGAACAAAATTCATCATTCTTGGAAGCAAATAAAGATGATCTAAACTGAACCATATATAGAAAAGTAATATTAAAAGAAATACACACCTAGGCAAATCACACTTAAACTGCTGAAAACTAAAAATACAATGAAATCTTGAAAACTGTTAGAGAAAATGGACACTGTTACACAAACACAAGATATGAATGATGGCTACTCTCTGACCAGTGACAATAAAGAAAAGACAATGAAAGAGAAACTTTAAACTGCTTTAAAAATATAATATGTTAACCTAGAATTTTATATCTAACAAAAATACTTTCAAAGTTATAGCAAATAAAAGCATTTTAATATAAAAGAGACCTGAAGGAATTTGGTACCAGTAGCCTCACACTACTAGAAATACCAGGAGAAATTCTTTAAAGTGAAACAAAAGTATACAAGATGGAAATGAAGATCTCTAGGAAAGCAGAAACAATGGATCACATCACAGCTGTGATATATCCAAATCAATTAGCAAAAGGTAGACAAACACAATTGTGTAAATAACTACCCTAAATATAAAATGACAAAGCACTGATAATAAATGAAGCTCATTTTTCAAACAGAAATTCCTAGGGCAATCTCTGGGTCATATGGCAAGTGTATGTTTAACCATATAAGATATGTATGTTACATGATCTTTGTCTCATTTAACATTCCTACCAACAAATAATTTAATTTCTGTGTATGTTGTGACATAATAATTGAGGCCTGTTCTTCACTATAAATATCCAGTTATTCTAGCATTATGTGTTGAAAATACTTTCTTTTCTTCTCTAATTACATTGGCACCACTTAAAGTAAATTGACCATATAGATGTGGGTCTGTTTCTTTATTTTAGCTTTATTCCGGGATAATTGTAAACTAATGAGTCTATTTCTTGATTGTCTATTCTATACCATTGATATACATATTTATGAAAATATAAATATCTTACTGTCTTGATTATAGTAGTCTTAAAGTAGGTCTTAGAATCAAATAGAAATATTTTCCAACATTTTTCTCTTGGCTATTTCTAGATCCTTCAATTATATATATATATGTATCTAATACATGGACTATATGTATCTATCATATAATATATGTCTATCTCTACTTTTACCTCTAACTCTTTGTTCTAGCCCTGGTTCACTCTATAAAACCTTCATTTTCTACAGAGTACTAGGTGAATAGGGCTTTGTTTGATTGAGAGTGTGTTAAACCTATAGATCAATCTGGGCATAGTTAACTTATCAATAGTAAATATTCCAATCCATGAATATGGTATATTTTATACTTTTTTAGGTGTTCCTAATCTCTCTTAGCAATGTTTTATAGTTTTCCTTGTTCCAGTATTATATATATTTTGTTCAGTTTTGATATTATTATAAATGTTTTAAAATATCATTTTTCAGTTGTTTACTGTTAGCATACATAAATAAAATTTTTCTATTAATCTTTTATCCCGAACCTCATTAAATCCACTTATTAGTCTAGTAGTAGTTTTGTGAACACTTAAGGACTCATTCTTTGACTAGACTTAGAGAGATTTACTCTTTCAATGCGATAGTTATTATTCAGCCAAAGAATCAACAGGACCCTTATGTATGTTTTTGTAGCTCTTTCCCGCCTCTTTAGTTCTCTGCTCCTTGGACTCCAGACACCTGATTACTGTCTCCTCAACCCAGTGAGATCATTGTGTTCTGCTAAGAATATCATTCCTTAAACTTCTGTCCATAAAATACTACCAGGCAGAAATCTATTGTGATCATGGACTATGCCTCATTTATTTACCTTCTTTCAGGGATAATAGGCCTGTACTGCCTTTAATTCAATATATATAAACAGTTTTGATATATTATTTTCAGTGTTTTACTTGTTTAGAGAGAAAGTGGGAATCCATTACTAATTAGTTCCTCATGGTCAGAAGCAGAGTATAATTTGTTTCTTTAGTATTCTATTGCTCTAGAAAATAAATACTATGTCCTGTAAACTGCTGGTTTTCAGTTTCTTGTTATATCTTATAATTTTTTGCTGTGACCTGAAAATTTTAAATAATATAATGCAACAATTCTGCAAATCAGATTCCCTCTCCAGGGTCTGTTGTTGTTATTCTTTGCTTGTTTGACAACTTTTCTAAGCTAATTTTGTAAAGAGTATATTCTTTGCCATGTTTGGCCACTAAAGTCTCTGCTTAGTTAGTTAGTTAAGATATTTCCTTAAATGCCTAGGATCTGTATGTATCATCTCTTATGAAGGGCTCTGTGTGTGTGTATTGGGGCATGCCTTCAATATTCAGCCAGTCAGGTAACAATTCTACTTTTGTCTTTACTTCCTGCTTTAGCAGAGCCTCAAAGTCTGGCTAACGTGAAAACTTAAGGCTGCCTCAAGTCTTTCCTGGCCATAAACACAGACTTATCCGTGTGTGGTCTTATAGCTTCGCAAGAATATATTGGAGGTTTGCAATGACTCTATAGACATCTTTTTTTCTCAGCTTTTCCTTTTAAGACTTTTTGGTTTGCCTATTGTTTGCCCCAACTCATATTTTTTACCTTGGGCCAACAAAAGTTAAACAATTTCCTGTAATTGTTTTTGACAATCACCCATGGGGAAAAAAATACTCCTCTAGAGGAATTCCAAGTCAGGTCAAATGTAGACAATCTTGCAAGTGCGGTCTTACAGAGAACCACAAGATTGTTGAAATAATAATAATTCTTTAGGAATGAATCTTAAAAAAGTTGTAATCCCGTTTTGTCTCCTGCAGTGGCTACCAGACTATTGGTTTCACTAGGATTGTGGCCGGTTAGTTTTTAAGTCCACTGTAGGGCTGGACAAAGTGATATAGGTACAGGCAAATTAAAACATCATGAAGCTGTCATATCAAGACTCAGCATTTTTAAAAATAAATACTCCCTGAACTCCTGAAAATATCTGGCTAACTTCCAGAGTTCTGAAAAAGTTGATTCTGACATTTTATTTTGTCAGTTTTATCATTGCTTTTATGAAGGAATTTTCAGAGTCCCTTACTCCACAATTTATACTAACGTTTCATGGGGATTACATTTTAAATTGCATCATTTCATCCCTTTTATTTAGACCTTCTCATCATTTTTTAATAGAAAAATATAAAGTTTTTTATTGTTTTCTTAGTGGCAAGACTCAAGATTTGACAAATATGTCCAGCAAATAATGTATTACAATGGAAATAAATATAAGATAGGAACAAGAGAATCACAATTTCACAGTTCTATCATGATCATCCTACAAGAAAGTGTGCCCTGGTAGTTGTTTAGGAGGTCTACCTGACATTTATTCAAAGGCAATGAAAGTATGTGCTACTATTTTATTTTTATCTATTTCTGTTTAGATTAAAAGATCAAGCTGGATAATTACATATATAAATATTGTATTAATTGGGTTTGTGAATATGCATGTGTCAGAAGTAGAAGCAAAGGGAAGGGCAAATTTGATAAATATGCAATTTTAGCCTTTTATGAATAAAAACTATATTAGTTTGTCCAGTCTTAAAAGATAAGGTCAATTTTCTGGAAAAATAAGGAAGTGATGAAATTACCAAGGATTTAATGTTCTTTACATTAAATGTTTAAATGTTCATTAAAAACATTTTAGTCTTTGAATTTCATTTTTTCATGAGCGAACAGTAGAGTTTTCCAGAAGTTACACAACAGTGTGTTTAGGTCACTGCTCTGACAACTATTGAAATGTATACATGCATATTATTTTATTTTAAAAATTCTTATGACTTGATTTTTAAATTACCTCAACTTTATTTGAAACCATACACCATTTTGGTCATATTTAATGATGACAAAAGTTATTAAATGGTACTCTTAGTATTTCTCATAAAAAGAAAAACTCATTTAAAAAATTCAGAAATACAAAAATCATACATATACTATTTCAAGAAACACACTTTCTTACATCAAGTAGGTAAATTATATACTAAATCCAGAAAGCATCTGTTTAGATACTTTTAGAAAATTGTGAAATTAATCAAATATGAAGAAATATAACATTTTATAATAATTTTAATAATTACATGTTAAAGGTTCGAATGTAATCCTGCATGTCATTCATTAAAGCTCCAGTATTTTTGCAAAAGCCATTTTAAATTAAAATGGAATAACCGGTGAATATAATTACAAAATAACTCAAGTTTTATTCTAAATTGTAGTAATTGATCCTATAGTGAGGTTTATTCTGTAATCATGGAAGTCAATGGCATTTATAACTAGAATAAATTAAGGTAAATGAAGAGGAAGATTGAATTCTGTGTAACATTTAGTTCATTATAGGCTTAAACAGCTATGTCAATCCACTTTCATCAATAGAAATTATGGTGCTTGCAGACATAATTGAATCAAAACATTATCTCCAAGAAACAGCCTATGGTACACAAGCATAGAAATTATTGCTGTTTTTTTTTTTAACTGATTTGATTTTCAAGTCCTTACTAAGAGGGATCAAGAATGTGGGTAACTTGCAACACTATTGTATACTATCTTTTTTGTGTTTTAATATAAAGAAAAAATTTGAAATTGTACTCTGTAGCTCCAGGGAAACTTGTTCCTTTAGGATTGCATTTAGAATTTATATTGTGCTTATCTCTATTAGTCAGTTTAATTAGAATCCTCATGATTAATTTGGGAGACTGAACATAGATTGAGGAAACTATGCCAATGAGATTTATAGAGTCTAATTCTGAATGCAAGATTAATACTTACTAATAGGTATACATTATATTTACAGAAACTAACAATATTAATTATAGTAGCAGTAGTATTAATAGTAGTAGTAGTAGCAGTAATATTGTCAACTCTTTGAAAAATATCCCTTGAAGCAGAACCCCCTGTTTTGTGAGAGAATCTCTTCTTCTCTAAGAAAAGGCAGGATGGGGTAATAAGTCAGCACCTAACTGTGCATTACTCTAGTTTTAAATTATTACATTATCATCAATAGAAAAATTATTTAATACATATTCTCTCTCTCTTTTTTTTTAAATGGAGTATAGTTGCTTTACAACGTTGTGTTGGTTTCTGCTGTACAACAAAGTGAATCAGACACACACATACATATATCCCCTCTTCCTTGGATTTCCTTCCCATTTAGGTCACCACAGAGCACTGAGTAGTTTCCTGTGCTACACAGTCAGTTCTCATTAGTTATCTACTTCATACATAGTAGTGTATATATGTCAATCCCAATCTCCCTATAGTATAAATGAATAGGGAAATTTCTTGTCTATTCAGCCACATTCTCACTTCACCTTAAGAATACAGTCTTCTTCTTCTTCTTATTTTTTTTAATTTCTAGAGGTTATATTTGCTTCTTTATTAAGCATGTTTGATCATTCCACAAAGGCTACAGTTGCATGTAGAAACAGTTTAGCATGTCTATTATTATATCATATATAATGAGGCTCCATTGCTGGAAAAAGGAGCCAGACTGAAGAAAAATTTTGCCAAATGTAAGAAACATTTTAAATACAACTTTAAACTGAGCATGGAAGAGAAGGATGCTCTTTCTTCTAGGCCCTCTATCCTGACAGAACAAAGGAATGTATGCATGTATGTATAATAACTTAAGTATATAAACACATGTATAAATAAGTCTATATGTAAATATCTGTATCTATATTAATTTGAACATCAGTCTTTACTGATATCTCCAACTCTATTACCACATTGATCATTCTAGCCTCTTCCGTATGCTTATATCTAACCTCCCACTCTGTGAGAAACTTTGCTCTCACCATCTGCCATTCATTTATATAACTGTTTAATTCAAGTAACCATTTATAGTGGTTTCAGAATTGTTAACCTGTGCCACCATGGGAAACAACTTTATTAACTAGATACAGTGCTATGTACAATTATTTTTGCCTTTGGTTTTACAATCTCCAATCATTTCCAAGGTTACTTGGGACAGCATCTTATTCTCCCAACACACTCATTACATTTGAAATACATTATAGTCTTTTTTCATTTAATGCATTCCACCCTGAGATTCCCCAACTTCATTTATGATTTTTTAAAATTTCCATATGGGAAATGTTTACTTTTTGTGTTGTAAAGTTCTAGGGAATTTGATAAATGCTTAATAGCTTGTGCTTGCCATTACAGTATAATATAGAACATTTTCACCACCCTACACAATCCCTTTTGTTTCACCTATTCAGTATTCTCCCAATCCCAAAACCCTTGATCACCACTGATAATTTACACCTCTCTGGTCTGCCTTTTCGAGAATGCATTCATAGTATATAGTGGTTTAAGACATGCTGCTGTCACTTAGCACTATGCTTTTAAGATTCACCCCTGCCTTCATTGCTTGACAGCACAGTGCTTTTTATTGCTAAATATGCTACTGCATATAAACAAACTACAGTTTGTTTATACATTCACCTATTGAAAGACATCTTTGTTGCTTCCATTTTTTTTTTGGTGATTATACATTAAGATGCTGTAAACATTTATGTGCATATTTTTGTATGAATATAATTTTTAAACAGCTGAATAATTACTTAGGAGCATGATGGCTGGATTGTATGATAAAACTATGTTTAACTTTATAAAAACTGACAAAACATTTCCAAAAAATGTTGTACCATTTCACATTTCCACCAGCTATGAATAAGTCTCTGTTCTTCTGCATAATTGCCAGCAGTTGGCATTATTAGATTTTTGGCTCTTTGTCATTGTGATAAGTGTGTAGTAGTGTCTCGGTTTTGCTTTAATTTGCAATTCCCTAATGACAGGTGAAGTTGAACATATTTTTATATGCTTATTTAGTATCTGTATATGTGCTTTATGTGTCTATTCAGACCTTTTACCCATTTTAATTTTTTTACTATTGATTTTAACATTTATTTGCATATTTTGGACATAAGTGCTTTATCAAATATACGGTTTGCAAACATTTTCTCCTAGTGTGTGACTTGCCTTTCATTCTTTTCACAGCAGTATCTGAGGTATAGAAATTTATAATTTTAATAAAGTCCATCTTATCCTTTTTCTTTTCTTTCATGGTACATGCTATTGGTGTTGTATCTAAAAACCCATCGTCAGATCTAGGTCATGCCAACATTTTCCTATGTTTTATTCAAAAACAACATATCTTTTCATTTTACATTTAAATCTATGATCCATTTTGAGCTCATTTCTGTGTAAGTTGTAATATCTGTGCCTAGATCAATATTTTTGTGTATAGGTGCCCAGTTGCTCCAGAATGATTATGAAAGCTAACCTTCCTTCATTGAATTACCTTTGCTCCTTTGTTGAAGAATAATTGACTATAATTACAGTTTAAGTCTGGGGTTTCCATATAATAATCTATCTATTTTTTCACCAGTGCACATAAGCTTACAGTAAGCATAGAAATTAGGTAGTTTGAGTACTTCAGCTTTTTTCCACTGTAGTGTTTTTGGCTATTCTAGGTCCCTTTCTTCTCCATATTAATTTTATAATCAATTTATTGATATCCACAAAATAATCTTCTGGATTTCTCATTGGTATTGCATTGAATCTATTGATCAAGTTTGGAAGAATTGACACCAAAATAATACTGTGTCATCCATTCTGTGAGGATGGAATGCATTTCCATTTATTTAGAATTTCTTTGAATTCGTATCATTGTTTTATAGTTTCCCACATAGGGCCTATACTTATTTTGTTAGATTTACACCTAAGTATTTCATTTTATTGCATGTTATTTCATGTATTTTTTTTAAATTTCAAATACCAATCTTTGATTATTGGTATATAGGAAAGTGTTCTTTCATATATTAAGCTAGTAATCCTTTGATCTTGTTTTACTCACTAGTTCTGGGAATTATTTGTCAGTTTGGGGGATTTTCTATATAAACATTCATGCCATGTACAAATAAAGCCTGTTACTTTTCTCTTTATTTCAATCTATAAATTTATTTTTCCCTTACTTGTTTTATTGAACTAGTTAGGACTTCCAGTGTGATATTGAACAGAACTGGTAAGAAAGGATATTTGTTCCTTGTTACTGCTCTTTGGAGTTAAACCACTGCTCTCTGGTTTCTCACTATTACATATGGTGTCAGCTGTAGGATTTTTGTAGATGTTCTTTATCAAATGGTAGAAACTTAGTTCCCTTCTATTCATAGTCTGCTGAATATTCTTATCATGAATTGGTGTTGGATTTTGTCTAATGCATTTTGCTGTCAATCAGTATGGTCATATGTTTATATTTTTAAAGTTTTTTGATGCAGTGGATTCCACTTATTGATTTTTGAATGTTTAGCTGGACTTGCATACCAGAAATAATCCCACATAGGCATTATTTTATGTATTGCTGGATTTGGTTTAATAGCATTTCGTTGGGGACATATGAGTCTATGTTCGTATGCAATATGGTATATAGTCTTCCTTTATTTTAATATCATTATCTGGTTTTGATATTAGGGTAATGTTGAACTCATAAAATGAGTTAGAAGTTTTCTCTAAGTTACTAATTTCTGGGAGAAATTTGTAATATTGTTAGCATTTGTAAATATTTGGTAGAATCATTGGTGAGTCTATCTGGGTCTGTCGATTTCTTTTTTGACAGGTTGTTAACTATCAGTTCAATTTATTTAATAGACATATGACTATTCACATATGTTTCTCCTGTGAGAGTTCTGGAAGTTTGTATCTTTGATGGAATTGATCCATTTCATCTGAAGTATCAAATATATGGGCATTAAGTTATTCATAGTATACTTTTTATTACTCTTTGAATGTCCTTAATAGTAACAATACCTATTTAATTTCTGAAATTGCTCATCATTTGAATTTGTTTGTTTGTTTGTGGTTAGCCTGGCAGGAGGTTGATCAATCTTATTGATATTTTCAAAGAACTAGCTTTTGGTTTTGCAGATTTTCTATTATTTTATGTTCAGTTTGATTCATTTCTACTCTGATTTTTATTACTTCTTTTTATTTGCTTTCTTTAAACTTAAATTCTTCTTTATTCTCTAGTTTCCTAAGATGGAAGCTTAAATCACTAATTTTAGATCTTTATTGTTTTTCACAATGTGAGCATTTAATACTATACACTTTCCTCTATGCACTGCTTTGGCTACATCTCACAAATTTTGAAAGTTGTATTTTCTTTTACTTTGGAATATTTTTTAAGTTTTTCTTGAAACATTTAATCCATGTGTTATTTAGACATGGATTGTTTAACTTCCAAAAACTTGGAGATTTTCCAGCAAGCTCTGTTACTTATTTATTGTTGAATTCTATTATGGTCTGACAACATACTTTGTATGATTTCTATTCTTTTAAATGTGCTAAAGTGTGTTTTATGAATCAAAACATGGATATTGTGGTGCATTTCACATAAGCTTTAGAAAAATATGTATTCTTCTATTGTTAGATGGAATATTTTATAAAAAACAATGAAATCAAGTTGATTGTAAGAGCAGTTCAAATAAACTTATTGATTTTATGCCTGCTTTATCTATCAGTTACTGACAGGGGAGGTGCTGAAGTCTTGAATTACAATAGTTGACTTATCTATTTCTCCTTCTGCTTCTATCTATTTTGATGGGCTATTATTAAGTGCACATACATTTGGATTGTAAAGTGTTCCTGGAGAATTTATCCCTTTAATATTTGTAATGCTGCTCACTATCCCTCATATTTTTCCTTTTACTGAAGTCAGTTTGCTTTGTCTGAAATTAATATAGACAAACCAGCTTTTAAAAATACTGTTAATATGGTGAATCTTCCTCCATCCCTTTACTTTTAAACTATCACAGTCTTTATATTTAAAGTAATTTCTTATAGAAACCATTGTTATTATTCACAATTAAAGTCATCACTGGTATATGTGGATTAATAGCTTGTTTGTAAATGTATTCCAATTGTTATGACAGTTTTTTGTTTCCCTATCACCACATTTTATGTGTTTCTGGTTTTAATTGAGCATTATATGATCCCATTTTATCTCCTCTCTTAAAGTTGATATCAATTATACCTGTATTGACAAATTTAGTGGTTGCCCCATAGTTGACAGTATTTTTGTACTAAGATAATTCTACTTCTAAATAACATTATTACTTTTCATGTGTACTACATGTAAGTTATAGCATTCCCATTTCCACCCTCCTATCCCTTGTGATATTTCTCTTATTCATTTTAGGTATCCATATGCCATAATCACTCCATAGATTGACACTATTATAATATTACCTTTTAAAAAGATGTTATCTTCTAGATCAAGAAAAATAAAAATGAAAAATTTTATTTTACCTTTATTTATTCCTTCTAGGATGCTCTTCTGTCTTTATCAGACCCAAGTCTCTTACCTACATGATTTTCTTCTACTAAAGAAAATGTTTTAGTGATTTTTGCAGGGCAGATCTGCTGACAATGAATTCCCTCAGTTTTTATTTGTCTGAGAAAGTCTTCACTTCTCTTATACTTTTGAAGATAATTTTGCTGGTTATATAGAATTCTATATCAGTTGTTACTTTTTCTTTAAAAACTTTAAATATCTTACTCTACTCTTTTCTCCCTTGCATAATTTCTGGCAAAATGTCCACTGTCTCTCCATCAGTCTTTTTCCAAGAGCGTCTCTCAGTCTTTGGTCTCCCACAGTTTAATTATGAAATGCCTAGTTGTAGTTTTTGTTATTTATTCTGCTTGAAGTTCTCTGAGCAACCTAGATCTGTATTTTGGTGTCTTATTAATTTTGCTAAGTTCTAAGCCATTGTTACTTCAAATATTTCTTCTTTTCCATTTTGTCTTCCTTCTACTTCTGATATCCCAGTTACATACATGTTATAGCTTTTGAGATTGTGTCACAGTTATTGAATATTCTGTACTTTTCCTTCCTCTTAAGTTTGGGGAATTTCTATTGATTCTATCCTAGGTCATCTCTAGTCAACTGATGAGTCTGTAAAAGGCACTCTTCACCAATGTTACAGTGATTTTGATCACTAGCATTTCATTTTGATTATATCTTAGAAAATTTATCTCCCTACTTAAAATAAGTGTTTATTCTTTCATATCATTTAATTTTCATTAGAGTTGTTAATATAGTAAAGTTATTTTATATTCCCTGTGTGATGATCTCAATAACTGTCACATCTAAGTCTCATTCTGAAGATTTATCTCTTCAGACTGTATTTTTTTCTTGCATTTTGGCATGCCTAATAATGTTTTCTTTGGAAAGCAGGACATGTTGTATTTGGGTAATAAAAAAAGAGGTAAATAGGTTTCTAGTGTGAGGATTCACATTCACCTTTGTTCAATTTTTTTTTTTTTTGATAGCTGTAAGTACCAAATCTTGAAATTACTTTAGCGTTCTTGTTTTTCTCTCCCCATTGACTTTGGGCCTACCTAAGTATTCCGACTCAGAAGGAGTCTATGCTTTGCATCTCTTTCAGCTGTAATCCACTGTTATACTGGAGCACTGTTGGTATGATAGTGAGGTGTAGAGGAAGAAAAGTTTTCTACAATCTTCTGATTAAATCTCAGTCCTTTGGCAGGCTGCATCTCTGGCCTGTGACTTTCACAAGTATTACTTCTTATATGGACTCCCCCACTTCAGTTTTACAAACTAGAGGGGCTGGAGTTAGAGAAATGCCCTTTCACCAAAGCTCTGAGACAAGGCTTGGCTAAAATCTTTCCCCTTAGAGAGTATGCCTTTGTTATCAAAAAGGATCTATGTATTTTTCATAAGGATTATTCAGATGCTTCCTCTTTCTGAGCCATGAGAGACACTTTCTCAGAACTTACTTTGAGAACCTGGTTGGGTCCCTGAGATAAAACCCAGAGAAGTGTTAAGGAGCTGCCTACAACTCAAATTTCTTACTTGATGCTAGTCCACAGCCAGCCTCCAGCTGTGTGATTTGGATGATTTGTCAATATTACCATTTAAGTGTTCCTATCAGTTTATGGCTCCACTGAACTCTGCTCCAGATGTCAGCCAGGACTCTTTGAATTTAACTGTCTCTAAAGTTCAAGATGACAATCTGCTCTGTAGACTAATTTCTAAAAATTATTTTCTCTTTTCAGTTTGTCCAGCTTTTTCGTGTTGTAATGTGGGAAGGATAACTTGAAAGCTCTTTATGTGTTGTAATTGAAACAAGAAGTCTTGCTTTACTTTGAAAAAAATGCTGATGTTAGTTTATATAATGGAGTAGAATACTATTAAAATATTAAATATTATAAATATTTCATCTCTTTAAGATTATAGTTTTCTAAATTTTATATTGTGCTATTAAAATTATCGAGAAATTTTGTGATTTTTTTTCTGCATTGTAAAAGTCTTGAGATTCAGATATGATCTACCACTTTTACTTGTATAAAAGAAACCAAAATGTGAATCTTTGAGTTATTAATTTATATTTATAATAATAAAGATCTCTACTTTGCTGTAAAGTAACCAACCGAATACATTATTATGTACTTTATTTAAAAAGTTTAATTTTAAGAAATTATTGAAAATGTATCTTATACATTCTCAGTACTTAAATTATTTTTATTAGTAATAGTAAGGGTAGGAGTGGAGATATATTTCTATGTAAGATCTAATTTATATATTCAATTAAAATACACCATGCTATCTAAGATCAGCCCAAAGGTATATAAATAACTTGGTTAGTCATAATTTTTATTAATTTATAAAATTACTATAGCTAACATATTAATTTCTATGCATTTATCCCTAAGAAAAATTCAGCCAATTTGTTTGCAAACTTATATTAAATTTTCTGTTTTCACTTATATGTGGAATCTAAAAAATGAAATAAATAAATGGATATAACAAAACAGAAACAAACTCAGAGATAAAGAGAACAAACTAGTGGTTACTATCACAGGGGAGAGGGTTTGGGGAGAGGCAAAATAGGTGAAGGGGATTAAGAGATACACACTACTAGGTATAAAATAAATACGTTACAAGGATGTAATGTACAGCACAGAGAATATAGTCAATATTTTATAATAACTTTTTATGGAGTATAGCCTATAAAAATATTGATTTAAAAAAATTCTAGAAAGTACTTGATGCTGTCGGACAAATAGCTGACCTTATCATCATAAAGATTACACTATTTCATTTAAAGAATAGAGTGAAAAGGAAAAAGGAAATGCTATATAACAATTTATATTATTTTATTAATGTATTAAATAACTAAGTTCTTACCACATACCCCCAAAGACATTGACTTTATTTTAAGAAATCCAATGGCTCTTTTTTAAGAAAATAAGATGTTTGGGCTTATCAATAACTTTAAAGGATTAGATGTTGAAGGTATAATTTTTATACCATATTATTATAGCATAGTGTAAATTTTTATACTAATAATATTTTTAAAACTGTGAAAGTTGTTATGTACTTTTTATTGTACAAGATATATTTTACGTTGATATAAAATTGAGAGAAAAAAATTTATTAAGTATAATGAATTCAATGAATTGAAGACTTAGAGATCACTTACCAGTGGTAGACTAAATATTTTTAGAGGGTAAAATTTCTGCTGAATTAAAGTCTTTTAACAAGCTATGCTAAATGTGAAATGGTTTACATTCAAATGTCTATTGTAAGCTGATGGACATTTATATGTGCAATGGAAAAATAAATCTGATCTGAATTTCAACAACCAAGAAGGATAATAGGGTATGTGAATAAAATAATTACACATTTACATACTTCAATACTTTGAATATGACTTTATGGAGCAAATCCTGAAAGTTCATTTATAATTTGGTTATTTGTACTTATAAAGTTAGAGCTATTACTTCTTGGTGCCCTTTAGCTACTAGGAGAAGAGCAACCATTAAAAGTTAATGTAGTTCTTTGTGACTTTTGTAGGCCTCTGTAACCAAGAAAGAAAAAGAGAAACAAAACCCATCCCTTAAAATAGGATGGTCTCACTGCAAGAACAAGGTAGGCACCTTGTTATTGCAGGAAAATGTCTTTAAACAAAACAGATTTATTGTACAGACTTCAAAAAAATGAAAATTTACAGAGAATTGGGAGAAGAGCTTTTTTAACAGAGTGATTGGTAAAGAAACTGGCAGATCTTCAACTTTTATTAGTGAGAATATTGTAAAGAAATCAGGGTCTAGTATTTACTGGAAGGCATTTAATTTCAAATACCTCTATTCATCTCTCTGGAAATACAATAATCATAAAGGTGAATAAATCTAACAACCTACTATTTACCCATTAAAGTATAAGTGAAAAACAGGATTTACAAATGTTGATGGTAAGAGGGGAAACAAGCATCTGAAATTAGCAGGGCTAGATACTAACCATAGGAGAGAAAAGTGACAGAAATAAATAATGCAGGAAGAAGGAAGAATGTAGCAGTACCCCAGTGGTTGTGGAAGCAAATTTTTAAAATTAAAAACAAATTGAGTTGAAATAGAGAGAGTCACACCTTGAGTGGGGAAATACTGACTACATTACTGAAACCTGAGAGAAGAGAGTACTGGTTATTAGGAAAACAGAAGTAAGGAATTTGAAAGTGGATGATCACAGTTAAAGTTTGGCTCTTTGCTTCTCTAGTGTTATTGCTTCTTGGATCTTTCACTGGCGAGAATTAGGAAATACATCTTTTCATATTTCATACATAGATAAATGTGTATCTTCAGTTTGCAGACTCAGTTGCCCATAAATTTGTGTATATGCCCCATAAGTATCATCTTTTTAAGGTCTCACAATTTGAAAACTTTATCTCTACCCATGAAAGAGTTCTCATTTATTGAGCTCAATGTGTTTTCTCTAAGACAATGTCCCAATTAAAGCCTTGTTTCTAGAATGTGGCTTACCACTGAAATTCCTCCCTAGTGCAAGAGCTTCAATAAACATTGTAACTAAACTATAAGAAGCTATAGCATAAAAAATATAAACTTGAAGTGTTAATCCTGAGATGCGAGTAAAGATGGGAGAAGTTATACTAATATATCACAAAATATAGGCCAAATTTAGAAATTAAATTGATTTGATTACATTGAAACTGCTTCATCTTACAAAACTTTAGATTATAAGGCTGCATTTTTCAAAGGCTGGTTTACAGACCCCCTTCTTCAATCAGAATTGTCTGGGGTAGAGGTCTTTGGTACCACTCAAATCTTACTATATCAGAATTTCTAGAGGTAGAATTTAGGAATCTGTGTTTAAGATTTCTAGATGATTCTTCAGGATTAGAAAGTTGGAAAATGTGGTATATTCCTTTTTGAGTGCCACTCAGACACCTGTCTGGCTTCAAATGAGGAAATGGCTTGATAACTGACAACAGGCTATGCAGAAGTTAGAGGGGCTTGTTTGTAATGGAAGAAAAGTGAAAAACTCCTAAGAAAACTCTCTTCCTAAAGAGAGGTACTATGACTGATTTTTCCTAGAGAGCTGATACTATTTGAGGAATAATGAATCAATGCCTAGAATTGAGTTCTTTCTGCAATGTATTAAGAATAGACATTAACTGAATCCTTTCTCAAACAAGCGTCTCTTGCACACTTTAGTGGAGACAGTAATGGATTATCATTAGTCCACCATTTGACAACATCTCCTCTCCCACACACAGGCCAAGAAGACATAGGAATTTGGAAACCAGGCACAATTTATAGTATTGTATTATAATCTAGCATTAAGCCATTAGCCTAGTCATGCTACAATTCTGCTCAAATATAAGGAGGACTGTTTTACGACAAATCACACCTATTTGGAATAAAGTTAACTATTATTAATGCTTTTCAAAAATAACAATTGTTCTGAAACATTGGAACTACTGCAAATCTATACCCTGAATTTCCTGAATACAGCACTAACCATCTGTTTCACCTGCAGATACTTGTCCCAGTCTCTTGCCTAATGTCTAAAGCCATGACTCTAGGTATAACTGGTAGTCTAAAGTTCTAACACTAAGCAGCAGCCAATGTAAATTTACTAAGAGCCCAATGCCAAATCTTTCCCATCCCAATTCATCTATATCATTAAGTTCATTTACGTTTCTTTCCTGGGCCCATCTTACTTTTTAAAAATAATTTCCAACACCCTTTTTAAAAAATGTGTTAGATTGTCTTATCCTCAGCTTAGAATTCTCCAGCGGCATCCAATCTCCTCAATGTAAACCATATGAGGTCCTCCATGACCTGGCCTCTGCCGTTGCTCTAACATTGTTTCCTACTACTTGTTCCCTCTGCTTTAGCTACCTAGGTTTCCACATGTCTAGGCTGTTCCTCAAATATTCCAGTCACACTTCTCCAAAAGATCTTAGCACTTGCTGTATCTCCTGCCTGGAATGTTCTTTACTCAATAGGCACATGACTCAATTGCTCGCTTCTTTTTTGCTTAGTGAGAAACATAACATTTCCTTTTCCTCTTCTTAGTACTTAGCACTATCTAACAGATGGTGGTGATGATGATGATGGTGACGAGACACTGACGAGACAATGGAATATAAGTTCCATTAGGGCAGAGAAATTTTCCTCTTGCCAAATTTTTTTTTGCCTTATCTCAAACACACAAAGCAATGTCTGGCACATGATAGGAACTCAAGAATTATTTGATGAACAAGTGAATGCTATAATTTCAGATCACACAATGAATTATTCATTGGGGTATATGGAGGAAGCTAGGATCCCCAGTAATTTTATAGTAGATAGAAACATTTTCAGTCTTCAACAAATATCCATTGAATTTTTGTTTTAAGAGGCATTTAATTGAAAGCTGTAATCTCTATTAATTTTCTTTTTTCTCCATAATTTAATTGTAAGTCATGTTTATTAAACTAATCAATTCTATCATACCAAAAATGAACAGGGTCAAAAGTAAAATGCTTTCTCTGGCATGTTCACCACCACCTCTCTGATCTCACCCAATTGTTTCCCACTCCCCAGAAGTAATCACATTAGAAATATGAAGGACAGCCTCCAAAATCAAGGTATGGGCAAGGCTGCCCTTGCTACAGAGGCTCTAGGGGAAAATCTGCTCCATGCCTCTTATAGATTCTGGTGGTTGCTGACTTCTTTGGTTTGTGGCCACATCACGAAAACACCTGCCTTTGTTCTCATATAACCTTTATTGTGTTTGTCTTCTCTGTGTGTCTCTTATAAAGTCACATGCCATTGGATTTAGGGTCTATGTGGATAAGCCAGGATAATCTCAAAATCCTTAACTTAATTACATCTGCAAAGGCACTTTGTTTAAATAAAGCAGAATTTACAGGTTTCAGAGATTAGTATCTGGACGTATCTTTTAGTGAGGCCATCATCCAAACCACTACAGAAAGTTGTTAAATAAATTTGGGCTAAAGGAAATTAGGAAGTTAGCAATTTGGCTGATACACTCATATCTGATAATGCAGGCTCTACAGATGAAGATTCCACATATAATGATATCATACAGTATTTGTTTTTCTTTGTCTCACTTATTTCTCCTAGCATACTATCCTCTAGGACCATCCATATTGTCACAAATGTCAAGGTTTCCTTCTTTTTTCTTTTTTTCTATCTTCCTCTCTCGGTTCCTCCTTTCCTTCCTTCCTTCCTTCCTCCCTCCCTCCCTCTCTGATCTCACCCAATTCCCTCTTCCCTTCCTCCCTCTCTCTCTCTCTCTGCTTCTTTCTTCCTCCCTCCCTCCTTTTCTTTCTTTCATCCAATGGCAGGTGATTAGTTTATGTCCATATCATGCCTATTGTGAGTAATGCTGTAATAAACATAGGAGTATAGATATATCTCTGATATTCTGTTTTCATTTCCTTTGGATATACTCAGAACTGGGATTGATGGATCATATGGTGATCCTATTTTTCACTTTTTGAATAACCTCCACACTGTTTTCCATAGGGATTGTACCAATTTACATTCTCATCAACAGTGTACAAGGGTTCCCTTTTCTCTATATGCTTGCCAACACTTGTCTCTTGTCTTTTTGGTGAAAGCTATTCTAACAGGTGTAAGATGACATATCTTCATGTGTTTTTTTGGCCATCTGTATGTCTTCTTCGGAGATATGTCTATTTAGGACTTCTGCCCATTTTTTGATTGGCTTGTTTTGTTTTTGATATTGAGCTGCATGAGCTGTTTGTATATTTTGGAGATTAATCCCTTATCAATTGCTTCATTAGCAAATATTTTCTCCCATTCTGAGGGTTGTCTTTTCATTTTGTTTATGGTTTCCAGGTGCTCAACATCACTACTTATTAGAGAAATACAAATCAAAACTACAATGAGGTATCACCTCACACTAGTCAGAATGGGCGTCATCAAAAACTACAAATAATAAATGCTGGAGAGGGTGTGGAGAAAAGGGAACCCTCTGGCATTGTTGGTGGGAATGTAAATTGGTAGAATCACTATGGAGAACAGTATAGAGGTTCCTTAAAAAACTAAAAAGAGCTATCATATGACCCAGCTATCCCACTTCTGAGCATATATCCAGAAAAAAACATAATTCGAAAGGGTGCATGTACCCCAATGTTCATTGCAGCACTATTTACAATAGCCAGGACATGGAAGCAACCTAAATGTCCATCGACAGAGGAGTGGATAAAGAAGATGTGGTACATATATACAAAGGAATATTACTCAGCCATAAAAAGGAACAAAATAATGCCATTTGCAGCGACATGGATGGACCTAGAGACTATCATACAGAGTGAAGTAAGTCTGAAAGAGAAAGGCAAATATCGTATAATATTGCTTATATGTGGAATCTAGAAAAACGGTACAGATGAACTTATTTGCAAAGCAGAAATAGAGTCACAGATGTAGAAAATAAACTTATAGTAATCAAGGGGGAAAAGGGGAGGTGGGATGAATTGGGAGATTGGGATTAACATATATCCACTACTAAATATAAAATAAATAACTAATGAGAACCTACTGTATAACACAGGGAACTCTCCTCAGTGCTCTGTGGTGACCTAAATGGGAAAGGAATCTAAGAAAGAGTGGATATATGTATATGTATAACTGATTCACTTTGCTGTACAGCAGAAACTAACACACCATTGTAAAGCAACTATACTCCAATAAAAATTAATAAAAAATGATATCGTGATTTTTTTTAACATCTTTATTGGTGTATAATTGCTTTACAATGGTGTGTTAGTTTCTGCTGTATAACAAAGTGAATCAGCTATATGTAAACATATATCCCCATATCCCCTCCCTCTTGCATCTCCCTTCCACCCTCCCTATCCCACCCCTCTAGGTGGTCACAAAGCACAGAGCTGATCTCCCTGTACTATGCTCTGCTTCCCACTAGCTATCTATTTTACATTTGGTAGTGTATATATGTCAGTGTCACTCTCTCACTTCATCCCAGCTTAACCTTCCCCCACCCCATGTCCTCAAGTCCATTCTCTAGAGGTGGATGGACCTAGACTCTGTCATACAGAGTGAAGTAAGTCAGAAAGAGAAAAACAAATACTGTATGCTAACACATATATATGGAATCTAAAAAAAAAAATATTCTGAAGAACCTATGGGCAGGACAGGAATAAAGTCTTACTGTCATTTTGATTTGCATTTCTTTGATGATCAGTGATGTTGAGCATCCTTTCATGCTCCTGTGGGCAATTTGTATGTCTTCTTTGAAAATATGTCTATTCAGATCCTCTGCCCATTTTCAATTGGATTGTTTGGGTTTTTTTTTTTTTGGTTGTTGTTATTTATTTCTATGAGTTCTTTATATATTTTGGATATTAAGCCCTTATCAGATACGTGGCTTACAAACATTTTCTTCCATTCCATAGGTTATTTCTTCATTTTATCAATTGTTTCTTTCCCTGTGAAGAAATGTTTTAGTTTGATATA
Source organism: Monodon monoceros (assembly GCF_005190385.1). Classification (NCBI taxonomy): domain Eukaryota; kingdom Metazoa; phylum Chordata; class Mammalia; order Artiodactyla; family Monodontidae; genus Monodon; species Monodon monoceros. The sequence goes on along the minus strand of NW_021703776.1, from coordinate 74,573,138 downwards.
GTCACATTTTTATTTTTGCCTTTGTTACTTATACTTTTAGTGTCATATCCAAAAAATCACTGCCAAGACTTAATTTTCTATGCCTAGCTACTGGCTTGTACATAATCTAAAAGGTCTAAATATTATTAGCATTTTCTGAATTGTAGCATTCAAATAGGAAGTTTATAGAGTCTTTAATATTGCTAGGTAGCCTCAGTCTCACCAGGTAATGTAAGAAGTGATGATTCAACACAAACAAAGATCTAAATCTGGTTAAAACATATGACCACACATACTTTGACTAGTAGTGCAGATCTGAACTGAAAATCACTAATAAAATGTGGTGTATGTATACTATAGCCATGGCTTATCACTGACCAAAGGGAACTTAGAGAAGGAAAGCTAAAGAAATACTGATTTAAAAATACAGACAAACTCCCTAAACTCAATCTCTTTCAGTAACAGATTGCCAGGACTCAGGAATATTTCAATATTTCCAGAAGCTTTGAGCACAAACTGTTTAAGCACAGATTGTTTCATCATCCAAGCACCTACATATACTGCAATGATCAAAGATTCCCAGTAAGTTTTTATTAATCATTTATTAACTATAAGCTTATTAACTATAGCCAAAAACTATCCTGTAATAAGAGTCCCCCTAGCAAAATTCTATAAAACTGTTCAGCAAGTCCATTTAAATTACTTTAATTTTGCTGTTGTTAAATTTCTAATCAATTCTGTTTGTTGTTATTCTTTGTTCCTTCAGTCCAAACACAAACACACATGCACACACACAAACACACAACACATGACAAATGTCTTTACCAGGCTATTAATGATTTAACACTTCACTTCTAGGAAATTAAATTATGTAAGACTTGTTTATAGTTACAGTTTCTGATTTTTAAAAAATCATTAAATATGTTACAAGTATAACAGAAATGTGTGCATGTGTGTGTATGTATATGTGTATTTCATTTCTAACCCATTTTAGAGTAAGTGGTCAACCCAGTGACCCACATTCGTGACTCATGTCCTTGATAATTTCATCTAATACCCTGGCTTTAAACTCCATAATGACTCCCTATATATATTATGCATTTTTATTTATCTATATCTCTCTATACTTTTAAGCCACCCTTTCCTCTTCTAAAACTCTAAGTCATACCGAGACAATCAAGACAACCTCCCTTGAGAATATCAGACTAATTACATTATGTCTTTTGTCTCTATCTAAGTTACTTACCATGTATTCACAGTTTATATTCTGTTCGTCACTTCCCACTCTCTCCCTATGCCTGAAATCCTTCATATTTTTTTGCTAGAACATAGCCATTCTTGATATAACTAAAATCGGTTTTTCCCATGAAATATCAGCATTTTCTGGAACCTTCTCAATGGAGGCTACATTTTCTCCGCAGCCCCTCTCCTGCCCCACTAGTGGCTTATAGATGAGGTAAGTGTCCTCTTTGAGTCATCTTATTAGTTTCAGACCTTTATATTTTCTCCCTCCTTTACATCTCCAAGCTTTGAATCTCAAGAGTGTCACCTGACTACAGAAGTTCCAATAGAGCCTTCAGCATCTTCACTTTTGTACAAATCCAGACATGACTTGTCTTCTTACTTGTCTGGTCTCTGATTTCTTTCATTCTCTCTTCCCACCCTGTTTTCTATTTGAGTTTTTCCTTCCACAAATAGATTTTCTCCATATGGCAGTAAGGAAAGTTATAGAATCATAGTGTCAAAACTTACGTCATCCCAAGTCATCCCAAGTTATGGAAATATTTTATTGGAGTGGGGCACTTGTTCTTTCCAGAGACAATCCTTATGACCAAAGGTTATTTTAAATCATCCTGCCCAAATTTTGGATCAAACAAGAGGGCAGTGTGACTTCTACTCATGCCAGAACCAGATTAAATGGGACAGAATAATGTGTCTGAAAGAAAGATGTGTGCTTTTGCCAGAAGAATGCAGAGATAGACAGAAGTCAGGCACAAACAGCAGTTGTCTACTCCAGGGTCCAAAACTCCCATAATATTTCAGTATTTAGGACACATAATTCTGGTTAATATATATGCCACCACAAATACTACAGAATATTTGTTATTCTATAATTTTAATTTTTTTAAGTTCTAATGGATGTTATAACCTTCCCTTTTTTTCTATATTAACTGTTGTCAGAAATTATTCATCTTACATGTATGTATTTTGGGTTTTACTCCTTAAGTTGTTGGATTGCAATTGATGGATTAATCTTGAAAGCGTAGACCACTTCTCTAGTTAATCATAGTTATTTTGAAATCCATTTAAGATATCAGTCACCTTTACCCAATTACTATTATCAGCAAAACTGATGAGTATGGTTTCTATAGAATCACATAATTACTTGGTGAAATAAGTTAAACTCTGAACTGATTTCATACACTTCTTGCAAGGCAATTCTTTAGAGAAAGCAAAGAATACTAAATTATAGAGAAATAATAAGAGCAAATATAGTAATAAACCTCTGATGATTTTGCAAGTAAGCATCCATTTCCCTTCTTCTAACAAGTCCCTGGATTTGGGCTGGACTCTGTCATTTCCCATTGAGTCAAATCTTTAATGCACTGGTCATCAAAAAACAACTGGCTTTTGCTTGAAAAAGCAGCATATCTGCGTCCCAAGATAGGCTAATCAGATGCTCAACTCCTCAAGGTTGAAAGTTTAATAAAGTAACATAAAGAAAAAAAAAGATTTGAGCTGATTTTTTTAATCCTATCTTCACTGCCTGATCAAACTATCTGTTAATTCTTACATCAGAGCTGACAGAGCTTCCATCCTTAATAAGTTTGATTTTTTTGACTTTTATTTTGTGAGCTATCAGCAGTGAAAATTTATTTTATCATATCCCTCCCCAATATTATATGGCTACCATGCAGATTGGTGTATATTAGCTCCATCCCATGCCCAGGAGTAGCATCTAGTTGTTACAGCTAGAGAAATCTCCTCCCATTGTCCCAATGACTTGTTGATTTATCCAAGCCTAAAATCATCAGATCATGGAAATTCTCCAGCCACAGAAGTTGTCCCTAGGTTATTCCAATCCATGAAAGCTAAGAACTCATGTAAGAAAAATAAGAGTATATGCTTTGTCTCCTTCTGGATGGCATCATATAAGAATACAAAGCTTGAAAATTCTGTATCCACTTTTTCTAGTTGTAGAGAAAAAGGCTGAGGATAAAGCTAACATACAAAAGTAAAAAATGTATAGAGGATCTCCTAGAGACTGACCCAACACCAGACCAAATGTCAGGTAAATCCTGCTTATCTCCTTTTTATAAAGTGAGGTAGTCCTACATTCCCTATTACATTTGCCAGCTGTTAATTTTTTTAATTGAAAGAATCCTAAAATATAAATATTTATCATATTTCCAAAAAGTGTTAGTGTTAATTAATTTAGAAAGTATAAGTTTCTATTCTGAGTACTATATGAGTAATATATGAATTAATACCATAAAACAGACTTTAGAAAACAGTTCTCCAGATCTTACAGTATACTTGAAACTATCTGAAAAGATTGAGTGAAAAAGTATCATCTGGGTGGAAATACACAGCCAGTGATGTGCAGTGACATAGTTCATTCAATTATTGTGCTTAATTTAATACTTAACTAATATATATACTATTTTGTATTTAGTGTCATCACTTTGTTAGTTGTATTCTACCATCTAATAAAAATATAGATAAAAGAGTCTACAATAAATGCCAAAAGGCTAGAAACGCTATGGATGATGTAGGGGAAATAATTAATTCCAGAGGACTGGGACGTGTTTTTAATAAATGGGTAGATTAGTGAGTAAAGCACCAGATTATTTAGAATCATTTTAGAATGGCAATTCTGGTAGGAGGAACACAATCTAAATTGCTTTAGAATCATATTGGGGTGATGGCAGATGGAATTCATTTCATAAAATTACAAATTATTTTTCATTAGAGATGAAAAATATCTCAGACTGTTAAATACAGACCTGATTTGAGCCTCTCAAATACAAAGTTTATGCCCTCTCCCAAAGCCGCAGACATGAATTAGATCTTAATCTAAAGCCCTTCTAAAAATAAGAGCAGGGTACTCTTGAGGAAATAGCCTTCCATAACAAGTGCACCCACTTAGTCTTTCCCAAGATGAATATTTTGTAGGGCAACTATACACTGTATAAAGCAATTACCCAAACTTTTGTAGGCTATTGGATAGTCACTCTAACCTAAACTATTTCCTGGAAAATCTTTCTGGCCCAGAAGTCGAATTGGGGGTTTATGCTAGACAGATGGTTAAAATAATATCAAGTAGAAAAAAAGCAGAATTGATGATTCTGCTATAACATCCCCATTATAATTTATAAATTATGAAGACTGATGACACTGTTATGCAGTAAAGTTAACCAGGTACTGATATCTTTTGATATCAAAATATCTTGATATGGAGAGTTGATGTGACTGTTCCAGAAGTAGTCTCAGAAGTAGATCCTGGTATGGAGTTTTAGTTCTAGTAGATTGCTTTTCTCTGTTCTAATAAACAGAAGCCCCCCGTCGATTAGTTATCACCTGGCAAGAACAGTACTACATCTTTTTATACTTTCTTGATGGCAGGTACCTTGCATGCATTGTAAGAATTTCATTTCAAGATTTCATTCATAGGTCAGTAAATGAGAAGCTTGTTGAGCCAGACACTGTTGTAGGAGCTTAAGATACAACTGAGACTAAATAGAAGAGGATTCCATGTCCCATGGAGCTTAAAATTCTACTTAGCATAAACCAACCATGAATAGGACACGTAAATAATATTTTAATTAAAATAATAGTTATTAAGTAAAAATGTTAAATTTAAATTAAAGAACAGAATGATGATGGAGGGCCCTGTTGCAATTTTGAAAAGGGTGGTCAAGGAAAATAATGACTTGAACAATGGCTTGAAGGAGGAGAAAGTTAGCCATACAGATATTTAGAAAAATATTTCAGGCAGAGAGAACTACCAATGAAAAAGATGCAAGGTAGTAGGATGCTTGGTGCATTAAAAACAAATACTAATAAGAGCATACACATACACTCACCAACAAAGAAGCCAGGGCAGCTGGGCTGCAGTGAGTTAGTGGAATAGTAGTTGATGGTGATGCAGGTGACCCAGATGATACAGGGTATTGAAAGCCATTGTAAGGACTTTGCCTTCTACTTTGAAAGAAATGGAGAGGGACTGAAATGTTTTGAGCATGGAAGTGCCATGATATATGTTTTCAAAGATCACTCTGGCTTCTGTGTTGAGAATAGTGAAGAAAGGGAAGAGCAGGGAAACTACTGAAATATAATTATGGTACTATTTGAGTGGTAGCAGAGAAAATTGTGAGAAGTGGTCAGTACTAGATATAATTTATAAGGACAGCCTATGGGATTCACTAGCAGAGTGGATGCTCCTGACAGAACCGTGTATGAGACACAGAGAGTAATCAAGGAAGTTCCAAGATTTTTGGCTGAAGCAGTAGGATAATAAAGAAAAAATAAAGAAGAACGATAAAAAAAGAAAGTTATCAATAAGTGAGGGGGAAACACTCAAAAAGAGCAAGCTTGAGTGAACACAGACACAATTGTAAATTTAGAGTAGAAAGTTGGAAATATTAGATTAGAATTCAGGGTAGAGATTGATGTTGATAATGTGAATTTGGGGATAATATGAATTTGATATCTGATAGACATAGAATTACATATCATTGTGGTCTTTAATTGCATCTTTCTGATTCTTAATCAAGATTAACATATTTTCAAATGTTTACAAGCCATCTATTTGATTCTTTTTCTTTCACTTTTCAATTTTTCTTTCACTTAATTATTTATAGAAGTACCTATATATTTGGATTCTTTGTTATATCACTTCAAACACCTTTTACAAATTAAAAAAATTTTCCCATTTCTGTCATGATGTTTGATGAATAGAGGTTTTTAATCTTTAATGTTGTCAAAGTCATCAATATTTTACTGTATGCTTTTTTTTTTAACTTCTGGGATTTCTATAATTCTCTGTCCATTTAAACTTTATAATTACAATATTTTGTACATTTTGCTTATTAATTGTAGGTGATTTTCACCTTTCATGAAAGCCCCCATCTTAATCCATACAATCTGTCATATTATTAGAAATGAATCTGAAATTAGTTACATTTGAAAGGAGACAACTGAATATGTTTACAAGATGAGAGAAAGCATAAAGAGTTAAATGTAAAATAAAAACAAAATTATAAAAGCTATTTGTAAATTGGATAGATATGTGTTAGAACTGTGGTGTGAAAAAAATATTAAAATTGGAAGCACCAGAAAATCACAAAAAAGATTTTAAACCTCTACTGCATGAATTACAAAATTTTAATGGATCATGTAGTCGTAAGGTGAAACAAAGTGAAAATGAATGGTGTGCAAAACATACTTGCTTACTGTATATTGTATATAAATAATATATTCAATTTACAAGAAAACATTAAGACCACAAAGGGTAGTGGGGAAAGTTGAATGAAAGTTCATTTCATACAAAAATTTTGAATGAACATGAGGAAACATGTTCACCTCTCACAGTAGTCAAAGAAATGTAAATTAAAACAATGATGTTGGAGAGACCTTCAAGATGGCGGAGGAGTAAGACCTGGAGATCACTTTCCTCCCCACAAATACATCAGAAATACATCTACATGTGGAACAACTCCTACAGAACACCTACTGAACACTGGCAGAAGACCTCAGACTTCCCAAAAGTCAAGAAACTTCCCATGTACCTGGGTAGGGCAAGAGAAAAAAGGAAAAACAGAGACAAAAGAATAGGAAAGGGACCTGCACCTCTGGGAGGGAGCTGAGAAAGAGGAAAAGTTTCCACACGCTAGGAAGCCCCTTCACTGGTGTAGATGGGGGGTGGCGGGGGGGAAAGCTTTTAAGTTACAGAGGAAAGCGCAGCAACAGGGGTGCAGAGGCCAAAGCAGAGAGATTCCCGCACAGAGGATTGGGGCTGACCAGCACTCATTAGACAGAGAGGCTTGTCTGCTCACCTGTGGGGGCGGGTGGGGGCTGGGAGCTGAGACTCAGGGTTCAGAGGTCAGATCCCAGGGAGACGACTGGGGTTGGCTGCGTGAACAGAGCCTGAAGGGGGCTAGTTCGCCACAGCTAGCCAGGAGGGAGTCCGGGAAAAAGTCTGGAACTGCCTAAGAGGCAACAGACCATTGTTTTGGGGTGCACGAGCAAAGGGGATTCAGAGCACCGGCTAAATGAGCTTGAGAGACTGGCGCGAGCTGCAGCTACCCGCATGGACACCAGAGATGGGCATGAAATGCTAAGGCTGCTGCTGCAGCCACCAAGAAGCCTGTGTGCAAGCACAGGTCACTATCCACACCTCCCTTCCCAAGAGACTGTGCAGCCCACCACTGTCAAGGTCCCATGATCCAGGGACAACTTCCCTGGGAGAACACACGGTGCACTTCAGGCTGCTGCAATATCATGCCAGCCTCTGCCTCTGCAGGCTCCCCTCACATTCCGTACCCCTCCCTCCCCCTGGTCTGAGTGAGCCAGAGCTCCCTAATCAGGGGCTATTTTAACCGTGTCCTGTCTGGGCGGGGAACAGACGCCCTCAGGCAACTTACAGGCAGAGGCAGGGTCAAATCCAAAGCTGAACCCTGGAGCTGTGCTAACAAAGAAGAGAAAGGGAAATTTCTCCCAGCAGCCTCAGAGCAGAGGATTAAAACTCCACAATCAACTTGATGTACCCTGCATCTCTGGAATACCTGAATAGACAACATATTATCCCAAAAATTGAGGCAGTGGAATTTGGGAGCAACTGTAGGCTTGGGGTTTTGCTTTCTGCATCTAATTTATTTCTGTTTTTATGTTTATCTTAGTTTAGTATCTAGAGATAATTATCATTGGTAGATTTCTTTATTGATTTGGTTGCTCTCTTCCTTTTTTTTAATATATATATATATTTTTTTGTTTGTTTGTTTTTTTGTGGTACGCGGGCCTTTCATTGTTGTGGCCTCTCCCGTTGAGGAGCACAGGCTCCGGACGCGCAGGCTCAGCGGCCATGTTCACGGGCCCAGCCGGTCCGCGGCATGTGGGATCCTCCCAGACTGGGGCACGAACCCGTGTCCCCTGCAGCGGCAGGTGGACTCTCAACCACTGTGCCACCAGGGAAGCCCATATATATATATATATATATATATATATATATATATTCTTTTTTCCTTTACCTCCTTTTGTGAGTGTGTATGTGTATGCTTCTTTGTGTGATTTTCCCGGTATAGCTTGGCTTTTACCATTTGTCCTAGGGTTCTGTCTCTTCATTCTTTTTTTTTTGTATAGTTTTTAGTGCTTTTTATCATTGGTGGATTTGCTTTTTGGTTTGGTTGCTCTCTTCTTTCTTTACTTACTTTTGTTACTTTTTAATTTTTAATATTTTTTTATTTTAATAACTTTATCTTATTTTCTTTATTATTCTCCCTTTTCTTCTGAGCCATGTGGCTGACAGGGTCTTGTCAGACCTGTGCCTCTGAGATGGGAGAGATGAGTTCAGGATACTGGTCTACCAGAGACATCCCAGCTCCACATTAATATCAAATGGAGAAAGCTCCCTCAAATATCTCCATCTCAATGTTAAGACCCAGCTCCACTCAACGACCAGCAAGCTACAGTGCTGCACACCCTATGCCAAACAACTAGCAAGACAGGAACACAAACACACCCATTAGCATGCAGCCTGCTGAAAATCATAATAAGGTCACAGACATCCCAAAACATACCACTGGATGTGGTCCTGCCCACTAGAAAGACAAGATCCAGCCTCATCCACCAGAACACATGCACAAGTCCCCTCCACCAAGAAGCCTACACAACCCACTGAACCAACCTTAGCTACTGGGGGTAGACACCAAAAACAGCGGGAACTACAAACCTGAGGCCTGTGAAAAGGAGATCCCAAACACAGTAAGTTAAGCAAAATGAGTAGACAGAGAAATACACAGCAGATGAAGGAGCAAGGTAAAAACCCACCAGACCAAACAAATGAAGTGGAAATAGGTAGTCCACCTGAAAAAGAAATCAGAGTAAAGATACTATACTATTCAGATAGTAAAGATGACCAAAATCTTGGAAATAGAATGGAGAAAATACAAGAAACATTTAACAAGGACCTAGAAGAACTAAATAGAAAACAATGATGAACAACACTAAATAAAATTAAAAATTCTCTAGAAGGAATCAATAGCAGAATAACTGAGGCAGAAGAATGGATAAGTGACCTGGAAGATAAAAGAGTGGAAATAACTACTACAGAGCAGAATAAAGAAAAAAGAATGAAAAGAAATGAGGACAGTCTCAGAGACCTCTGGGACAAGATTAAATGCACCAGCATTCGAATCATAGGGGTCCCAGAAGAAGAAAAATAAAAAGGGACTGAGAAAATATTTGAAGAGATTATACTGGAAAACTTCCCTAATATGGGAAAGGAAATAGTCAATCAAGTCCAGGAAGTGCAGAGAGTCCCATAGAGGATAAATCCAAGGAGAAAAACGCCAAGACACATATTAATCAAACTATCAAAAATTAAATACAAAAAAATATTAAAATCAGCAAGAGAAAAACAACAAATAGCATAAAAGGGAATTCTCATAAGGTTAACAGCTGATCTTTCAGCAGAAACTCTGCAAGCCAGAAGGGAGTGGAAGGACATATTTAAAGTGATGAAAGGGAAGAACCTACAACCAAGACTAATTTACTCAGCAAGGATCTCATTCAGATTTTATGGAAAAATTAAAACGTTTAGAGACAAGCAAATGCTAAGAGAATTCAGCACCACCAAACCAGCTTTACAACAAATGCTAAAGGAACTTCTTTAGGCAAGAAACACAAGAGAAGGAAAAGACCTACAATAACGAACCCAAAACAATTAAGAAAATGGGAATAGGAACATACATATCGATAACTACCTTAAATGTAAATGGATTAAATGCTCCAACCAAAGACATAGACTGGCTGAGTGGATACAAAACCAAGACCCATATATATGCTGTCTACAAGAGAACCACTTCAGACCTAGGGACACATACAGACTGAAAGTGAGGGGTTGGAAAATGATATTCCATGCAAATGGATATCAAAAGAAAGCTGGAGTAGCAATGCTCATATCAGACAAAATAGACTTTAAAATAAAGACTATTACAAGAGACACAGAAGGACGCTACATAATGATCAAAGGATCAGTCCTAAAAGAATATATAACAATTGTAAATACTTATGAACCCAACATAGGAGCACCTCAATACATAAGGCAAATGCTAACAGCCATAAAAGGGGAAATTGATAGTAACACTATAATAGTAGGGGACTTTAACACTCCACTTTCACCAATGGACAGATCATCCAAAATGAAAATAAATAAGGAAACACAAGCTTTAAATGGTGTATTAAACAAGATGGACTTAATTAATATTCATAGGACATTCCATCCAAAACCAACAGAATACACTTTCTTCTCAAGTGCTCATGGAACCTTCTCCAGGATAGATCATATCTTGGGTCACAAATCAAGCCTTGGTAAATTTAAGAAAACTGAAATCGTATCATTATCTTTCCTGACCACAACGCTATGAAACTAGATATCAATTACAGGAAAAAGTCTGTAAAAAATACAAACACATGGAGGCTAAACAAAACACTATTAAGTAACCAACAGATCACTGAAGAAATCAAAGAGGAAATCAAAAAATACCTAGAAATAAATGACAATGTAAACACGATGCCCCAAACCCTATGGGATGCAGCAAAAGCGGTTCTAAGGGGGAAGATTATAGAATATGACCCTACCTCAAGGAACAAGAAACATCTCAAATAAACAACCTAACCTTACACCTAAAGCAATTAGAGAAAGAAGAATAACAACAACAAAAACAAACAAACAAACAAAAAGCCAATGTTAGGAGAACAAAAGAAATCATAAAGATCAGATCAGAGATGAATGAAAAAGAAATGAAGGAAACAATAGAAAAGATCACTAAAACTAAAAGCTGGTTCTTTGAGAAGATAAAAAAATTGATAAACTATTACCCAGACTCATCAAGAAAAAAAGGGAGAAGATTCAAATCAATAGAATTAGAAATGAAAAAGGAGAAGTAATAGCTGACATGGCAGAAATACAAAGGATCATGAGAGATTACTATAAGCAACTATATGCCAATAAAATGGACAACCTGGGCTTCCCTGGTGGTGCAGTGGTTGAGAGTCCACCTGTTGATGCAGGGGACATGGGTTCATGCCCTGGTCTGGGAAGATCCCATGTGCCACGGAGTGGCTGGGCCCATGAGCCATGGCCGCTGAGCCTGCATGTCCAGAGTGTGTGCTCCGCAAAGGGAGAGGCCACAGCAGTGAGAGGCCCGCGTACAGCAAAAAAAAAAAAAAAAAAAAAAGAGGACAACCTGAAAGTAATGGACGAATTCTTAGAAAAGCACAAAATTATAAGACTGAACCAGGAAGAAATAGAAAATATCAATAGACTGATCACAAGCACTGAAATAGAGACTGTGATTAAAAATCTTCCAATAAACAAAGGCCCAGGACCAGGTGGCTTCACAGGCGAATTCTATCAAACTTTAGAGAAGAGCTAACACCTATCCTTCTCAAACTCTTCCAAGATATAGCAGAGGGATGAACACTCCCAAACTCATTCTACGAGGCCACCATCACCCTGACACCAACACCAGATAAAGATGTAACATACACACACAAAAATACTGATCAATATAACTGATGAACATAGATGCAAAAATCCTCAAAAAAATACTAGCAAACTTAATCCAACAGCACATTAAAAGGATCATACACCATGATCAGATAGGGTTTATCACAGGAATGCAAGGATTCTCCAATATATGTAAATCAATCCATGCGATAAACCATATTAATAAACTGAAGGAATAAAACCATACGATCATCTCAATTGAGGCAGAAAAAGCTTTTGACAAAATTCAACACCCATTTATATTAAAAACCCTCCAGAAAGTAGGCATAGAGGGAACTTATCTCAACATAATAAAGGTCATGTATGACAAACCCGCACCAACATTGTTCTCAATGGTGAAAAACTGAAACCATTTCCATGAAGATCAGGAACAAGACAAGGTTGCCCACTCTCACCACCATTATTCAACATAGTTTTGGAAGTTTTAGCCACAGCAATCAGAGAAGATAAAGAAATAAAAGGAATCCAAATCTGAAAAGAAGAAGTAAAGCTGTCACTGTTTGCAGATGACATGATACTATATATAGAGAATCCTAAAGACTCTACCAGAAAACTACTACAGCTAATCAATGAATTTGGTAAAGTAGTAGGATACAAAGTTAATGCACAGAAACCTCTTGCTTTCCTATAAACTAATGATGAAAAATCTGAAAGAGAAATTAAGAAAACACTCCCATTTACTATTGCAACATAAAGAATAAAATACCTAGGAATAAACCTACCTACAGAGACAAAAGACCTGTATGCAGAAAACTATAAGACACTGATGAAAGAAATTAAAGATTATACAAACGATGGGGAGATATACCAGTTTCTTGGATTTGAAGAATCAACGTTGTGAAAATGACTATATTACCTAAAGCAATCTACAGATTCAGTGCAATTCCTATCAAACTACCAATGGCTCTTTTCACATAACTAGAACAAAAAATTTCACAATTCGTATGGAAACACAAAAGACTCAGAATAGCCAAAACAATCTTGAGAAGGAAAAACGGAGCTGGGGGAGTCAGATTCCCAGAATTCAGACTATATTACAAAGCTACAGTAATCAAGACAGTATGGTACTGGAACAAAACAGAAATACAGATCAATGGAACAGGATAGAAAGCCCAGAGACAAACCCACACACATATGGTCACCTTATTTTTGATAAAGGAGGCAAGACTATACAATGGAGAAAAGACAGCCTCTTCAATAAGTGGTGCTGGGAAAACTGGACAACTAGATGTAAAACAATGAACTTAGAATACTCCCTAACACCATACACAATAAAAACCTCTAAATGGACTAAAGACCTAAATGTAAGGCCAGACACTATAAAACTCTTAGAGTAAAACATAGGCAGAACACTCTATGACATAAATCACAGCAAGCTCCTTTGGGACCCACCTCCTAGAAAAATGGAAATTAAAACAAAACAAAAAAAATGGGACCTGATGAAACTTAAAAGTTTTTGCACAGCAAAGGAAACCATAAACAAGACCAAAAGACGACCCTCAGAATGGGAGAAAATATTTGCAAATGAAGCAACTGACAAAGGATTACTCTTCAAAATTTACAAGCAGCTCATGCAGCTCAATATCAAAAAAACAAACTACCCAATCCAGAAATAGGCAGAAGACGTAAATAGACATTTCTCCAAAGATACACATATTGCCAACAAACACATGAAAGGATGCTCAACATCCCTAATCATTAGAGAAATACAAATCAAAACTACAGTGAGGTATCATTCCACACCAGTCAGAATGGCCATCATCAAAAAATTTACAAACAATAAATGCTAGAGAGGGTGTGGAGAAAAGGGAACCCTCTTGCACTGTTGGTGGGAATGTAAATTGATACAGCCACTATGGAGAACAGTATGGAGGTTCCTTAAAAAACTAAAAATAGAGCTACCGTACCACCCAGCAATCCCACTACTGGGCATACATATACCCTGAGAAAACCATAATTCAAAGACAGTCATGTACTACAAGGTTTATTGCAGCTCTATTTACAATAGCCAGGACATGGAAGCATCCTAGGTGTCCATCAACAGATCAATGGATAAAGAAGATATGGCACATATATACAACGGAATATTACTCAGCCATAAAAAGAAACAAAATTGAGTTATTTGTAGTGAGGTGGATGGACATAGAGTCTGTCATACAGAGTGGAGTAATCAGAAAGAGAAAAACAAGTACCGTATGCTAGCACTTATATACGGAATCTAAGAAAAAAAGAAAAATCGTTCTGAAGACCTAGGGGCAGGACAGGAATAAAGACACAGACAGAGAAAATACGCCTGAGGACACGAGGAGGGGGAAGGGTAAACTGGGACGAAGTGAGAGATTGGCATGGATATATGTACACTACAAAATGTAAAATAGATAGCTAGTGGAAAGCAGTCGCGTAACACAGGGAGATCAGCTCAGTGCTTTGTGACCACCTAGAGGGGTCAGATAGGGAGGGTGGGAGGGAGATGCAAGAGGGAGGAGATATAGGGATATACGTATATGTATAGCTGATTCACTTTGTTACAAAGAAGAAACTAACACACCATTGTAAAACAATTATATTCCAATAAAGCTGTTAAAAAAATATTTACCTGCTATATAAGCAGACCATTTAGATTAATATGCAGGTTGAAAGAAGTATAGCGATAATTATAAATTAATATACCCCATTTGGAAAACGACATGGCAATCATGAACCATAAAAATGCTAAGCTTTGTCTTATTAATCAAACTTCTATGGGTCTATTCTGAAATAAGTAACCCTACACAAGGTTAAAACAGTAGAATGTAGACATACCAATTTATTTATGGTAGTTTAGACTATCCTAATAAAACTTAGAAATCATCTACATAGTCAGTACAATGAACTGACCCAACCTAGGGAACATTGGCTGAATGCTGTCCTTATTTTGCTGCATATCGATTATCTTTTGGATGTTAGAAGTAGGGAGAGTAAGGTTCATGTGTTCCTCCTCCCATATCCTCGCTTTTAAGTGAGTACATCATGATGAAAGCAAATTCCAGACTGAATCAATCTCCTCAAGGAAAAAAAAAGAAAAGAAAATCAGACATTTACAAGCAAACAGACAACATCATTCAACTCACTGAATCTGTCTGTACTTATAGGAAAAATTCCTTTTCTACCGTCCAGTACAGTGATAGAGAAATTTCTATTTCTGCCCTCCAACACACTCATGAGATCACTGCAGATAAGTCTTCCTTTGAATCAGATGGTGAATTCTTAGATATCAACATGGAGGGACAATTGGTTTTGTCACTCCACAGTTAAAGAAGTATATACGAAAACACCATGCATTTCCCAATCAAAATTTGTTTTAAAATTCATTAAGCTAATTTGGTAACAATCTGGTATTATAACAGAAAACAATATTTATGTTAATTATCCACACAAATTACTAATTTAGATTAAGTTTTTGTATATACACATATATTGCACTACTCATGCTCTAAATTTTAAAGTAAATCACACAAATTCATAATTAGGAAAATTATTTTAAATATCAAATATTTTATATTATAATATGTGTGTATATATGTCAATTATAATGAGTCTTAATTTTCCTTAAATTTTTTGATCTCTTAATTGAAAAGACAGAATGACAAAGCAAACTATGTTTCTGACAATAAGATATATTTTAAGGAAATTACTAAAGTGAAAATTAGTTTTTACAGTACAATAGTATTTTCTGAATGATGATTTCTATTTAAAATATTTTATTTAATGTTGTAGTTATGCTGAAAAGTTGAAGAAAAGTAACCTTAGAAACACCCTTATATAGAGAGTCACATAAATCTGGTTGGAAACCTTCTGATATAGAGATGTGAAGAACAGGGTAACGATTTTGAGGAAAGGTTCAGGTTAACAATGAGTTTAGTGCTCTATGTTTGGGCATTTAAACAGATTCTACTGAATTGAATCATTCATCATTTGGTTTAGTTGATTACTTATCTGGCTGTGCCTGTAGATATGACCAGTTGCAGAATCTTTTAAAAAATAGTGGGACTTTAAAACAACAGCCACAAAAGAAATGCACCAAAGAAGTACACATGTGTAATCACATGAGCGAGATCACTTTCAAAGAAATTATTTGGTATTATTTCATTTCCCTTTATTATTTTATCATGGAAACATAGCATTTCTAAGATTATGTCCACTGAAATCACCAGTTAGAGATACTGTGAATGATAGGTTTAGTTCAGTCAAAATTGCATGCAGAGTTTACCAACAGTTTCACTATTGACCTCCAAAGACAAGGGATGATTTATAAATTTTCTTCTCCACCTAAAACACTATTTCTACTTCTTGACTTATTTTCTTGTTGACTCTGCCCCCATAAATCTGACTAGTAAGATTCATTTGACATTCCCTAGTAGATCATTACTTTGTACACTAATAAACACTTGTACTGTCAAAGATCAGTGGTGATATTTTTAGGAAGTGGCAACTTGGTTTTAGCATGTTTTGAATATACAGAACAGATGGGGGAAAACTAAATGTTACTATTTATAATACTTCCATTAAGGAGATAAAACAACAGAGAAATAAACTGCTACTTGATACATATGGTTGCAGTAACATGTTACTATACATATATATTGTGCACAGGTGACACTTCATATATTCCACATATATTTTCCTTGCTGTATTAGTATGAAAATGATTCAGTATATTAACTTGATTTTTCAGTAATTAGTAATTTTAGCTTGAACTGAAGATTATGCAGAAGGAACAAGCTTATCACAAGGGACCATCATCAGTATGAGCTACATCTGGTTCAAAGACAATTCATTGAACAGTTCATGAAACTTCAAAGACAATTCATTCTTTGACAATGCTTATGGCTCTATTATTCCCTTGAAAGAAAAATACAAAGTTGTGTTCTTAAAAAATATATATTTTTTTATATTATATATTTACATGTAAATATAAGTTAAGCAATAATGTTAACTATAAATGACCATATAACAGAAAATGTACAAATACTAATATTTCAATATATTTCTATAAAAAATAAAATATATAAAAAACTGATTAATGTACTAAGCATATACAGTTTACTATTTTACTAAAATATCTTGAACGCAGCCTTTTCATGATGTTTAAATAGGACGCTTTAAAGTGAGTGAAGTGCCCTAGTATCCCAATTTTACTATTCTTTCTACTCTGTAATTAAACGTGAGCTACACATAATTAATTTTTCTAAGATCAGAACCTAAGTTAAGTTACCAATAGAAAGATTATACAAACAGATTCTCAAGCTTTGTCTTAAAAATGTCAAGAATCACTTTTAAACATTCTGCAAGCAGAAAGGCACTAAAATAAAGGCTGTAGGATTTTTATTTTCTATTTACATTTTTTAGTGAATAGAAAAAATTTGACCATCTATTGAATATATAAGATTTCTTATATGTTTTATGAAAAATACAGGCCTCCTTATATTCTGTTAGAGTTAGATGTGTTTTCTTAATGAATAAAACATATAACAGATGCTCCAAATTTATTGATTTTCCCCTTTTAGATGTGTTTATTAAATAAAAGCTTTGGTGACTAGGAATTTAGAATCCGGTTACTCCTCTTCAGTATTTTTTAAACAGGAATGTTTTACATTTAGGGACATTTAGGGAAAAACTTATTTTGGTGTAAGTTAAAATATATATTCCCAAATATATTGAATTTAAAAGTTTGATTAATTGATATTTAAATTATATGAGCTGCACCATTTTGCTGCTTATACACATTTTATTTGTTATTTTAGTGATAAGCTAATATGATAGTGTAGGGGATGAAAAACTCATAAATTTTTTCTAACAGTAGAATCATTTTAAAAACATTTATTTATGGCAAAAACAGGACTCGAAATATGTTATTTAATTTTATTTGTATCAAACATATAATTAAACAGCACTGATTTAATTATAATTAGAAAAATACACTATATTTTTGGTTTTAATTTGTTTTGTTTAATTTTCTGTGATCAAGATGAGTTTAAACATAAACATATTTTATGAATTGGCAAACTGTATCTTGAAATATCAAAAAGCTTTATCAAAAGTGATGTGACCATTATGTCATATTTTTATCATATGGGACTTCCATGGGTTTCTTCCTTACACTTCCCTATTTCTATTATCCTTCATAAATTCAAGTATTTCTTTAACAAATATTTAAATACTTATATTTAAGGTGTACAGTATTATGATCAGTACAATAAGCAGTCAAGTGTCTGGTCTTTTCTTAGGCATGTCTAAAGTTCCAGTATAACAGATACATACATTGTATTTCATTAAATCTGAGATACCATCAATTATAGAATGCACTATTACAATATGACTAAAAAGAAAAATAATTCCCAATTTAACCGTGATGTGTTACTTCTTACTCCTGATTTTATTTTATTCTTATCAAAAAGCTGTTTTGTCTAATTGATTTAGACAGACATTTTTATCAACGCGTTCTTGTGCATATGTTAAATCAAACACATGACAAGCAATGCCAACTAAGACATTCCTGCCATCAGGCCAACAGCAAGTATAAAATATATAATAGTTTAAAGATATTAACTTGAGGAAGTACAGAAAATGACCCAACATACTTAAGCAGAAGAGGAAGAGATGGGGAATCACTGAGTGCAAGTCAAAATTAGACCTACTCAAATTTTCACTTCCAAAACCAATATTGATATTATTGTGTGAGAATTACTTCCCTCTATTTAAAATAATATTGTTATGACTATATGTGAATAAAAAATATAATTCTTGGTACTCTTAATGAAGTTATAAAAATATGTAGAATATTTGTTTTTCTTTTTCTGACTTACTCCACTCTGTATGACAGACTCTAGGTCTCTCCACATATCTACAAATGACCCAGTTATCGTATATTAACGCATATATGTGGAATCTAGAAAAATGGTACAGATGAACCTATTCTCAGGAATAGGAATAGGGCAGGAATAGGGATGCAGATGTAGAAAACGGACATGTGGACACAGGGGGAGGGGGAGGGGGGACAAACTGGGAGATTAGGATTGACATATTTACACTACCATGTATAAAATAGATAGCTTGTGGGAACTGGCTGTATAGCACAGGAAGCTCAGCTTAGTGCTCTCTGATGATCTAGATGGATGAGATGGAGGTGGGGTTGGAGGGAGGCCCAAGAGGGAGGGGATATATGTACACATATAGCTGATTCCTTTCATTGTACAACAGAAACTAACACAACATTGTAAAGAACTATACTCCAATAAAAAATATATGGAATACATACCTACATACATATTCCATATATTTCTCCAATTATTATTAACAGCAGTAATAAATATCATACAAAAATGTTGAAATTAAACAGTTAACTCAGGGAATTGAAATATACTATGAAATAGCATTGCTCTATGAAGGAACTCATTAAAATTTCCCTAACTATATATCGGCTACAGTGCCAATAGTGATTTTATTTAATTATCATTTAATATATACTCAAGATTTTATGAACTTTGCAGATGACATGATCTTATACATAGAAAACTCTAAAGACACTACCAAAAATACTGTTAAAACTACTAAATGAACTCAGTAAAGTTGTAGGATACAAAATCAGCACTGAAAAATCAGTTGCATTTCTGTACACTAACAATGAATTATCAAAAAAATTAAGAAAACAATCTTATTTAACAATAGGAAAAAAAGAATAAAATACTTAGAATTTAATATAACCAAGGAGGTAAAAGCATAACCAAGGAGGTAAAAGCTCTGTGATCTAAATACTATAGAACATTGATGAAAGAAATAGAAGATATATAAATGGAAAGACATCCCATGTTTGTATACTGGAAGATTAATATTATTAAAATATCCATTTTCCCCAAACAATCTATAGATCCAGTGCAATAGAGTGCATCAGTAAAATCATCTGGGCCTGCATGCATTTCCTTTGTTTAGAGAGGGAGGATGTGGGAGTTAGGAAGTTTTAAACTACAGATTCAATCACCTTAATGGTTATAAGATTAGTTCAGTTATCTATTTCTCCTTGAGTGATTTTGTAGTTGTGTGTTTCAAGAAATTCGTGCTTTTCATTTAAGTTGTCAATTTCATAGACACTGAGTTGTCCACAGAATTTCTTTTTCCTTATTACTTTTTTAAGATACATGGGATTGATAGTGAGGCTACCTTTTTCATTCCTGATATTGGTAATATGGGTCATCTCTTTTTGCTTTTTTCCCCTATTAGACTGTCTAGAGGTTGTGAAATTTTATTTATCTTTTCCAAGAATCAGTTTTTGGTTTCCTTCATTTTCTATTTTTTTAATTAATTGTATTGGCTTGTATTTATTCTTTATTGTTTTCCTCCTGTTTCTTTGGGTTAATTGTTCTTCTTTCTCTAGTTTATAAGAAGGAAGCTTAGGTTACTGGTTTTAGATTTGTTTCTTCTTTTTTTTTTTTAAATAAAAGCACGTAGTTCTACAAATTTCCAAGTATTGTTTTAATAAGTTTTGATATAATTTATTTTATTTTTTATTATATACATTTTTTTTCTAAATTTCCCTTGAGACTTCCTCTTTGATACAAGTGTTATTTAAAGTTTTTTTTTTTAATTTCCCAATATTTGGAAATTTTCAAGTTATTTACTATCATTCAGGAACTATTAGAAAGGAACATTGTTAGGAATGTGAACATATAAGAGGCACTTGGATTTCAGAAACTTAATAGTAATCCACGATGACCTTTACATTTATATATATTAGAAATCTGTGATTGTTCTGAGGCAAGAATTTGAATTATAATGTAAGATCACGGTACAGAAATTATTTAGCTAGTGAGAGTCTAGCAGACTGTCAAACTCTACATCTTATCTTGATTTTGTTGTTTAGAAGAAGTCACATTTTCCATTGATATTTACAAAAACAGTGTTTGTAAATACACTCCAATTAACTGTCACTGATCTACTGTGGTGAACTCAGAATCAACCCCAACTGTATAAATTGCTTAATAGTTAGGGAAATAATAAATTTCCGATAGTAACACAAAAAATTTTAAGAAAATACAGGGAAAATATAGCCTAACTGGTTTGGAAGGAGGAAAAAAATACATCAGAAAAAGCCTGACATTTTATTATTGAAAAACAATGTACATGA
Source organism: Monodon monoceros (assembly GCF_005190385.1). Lineage (NCBI taxonomy): Eukaryota > Metazoa > Chordata > Mammalia > Artiodactyla > Monodontidae > Monodon > Monodon monoceros. The sequence goes on along the minus strand of NW_021703776.1, from coordinate 74,552,209 downwards.
GAAAGGATTGAGATAGAAAACAAAAAGCAGGTTCCTAAATTTGCCTGTTTTTATAGGGAAAGGAGAAGTATTAGTGAAGGAAAGAAAACAAGAAAAATAATGTCTTCTGTCCTCTTATTGTGATTAGAGATGGAGAGAAGAAAGATCTCATAAGGCATCAAATAAGGCAGATAGGTAGTGAGGTTTGCAAAGCATGTGTCTCAGAATCACCTGAGGGCCTGTTAAAAATGCAGAGTTTTGGGTCTCAGTCCAAGCCTACTGAATCAGATCCTCTGGGACATTTGGCCTAAAATCTGCATTTTAACAAAAGTAAGGAGTTTAATGTGTGCTGCAGATCAGCACATGGGTTTAATTTACTTTGGATACTATCAGGAGAAGAAAGAAAAGAACTAACAGGAAAACTGGGTATTTTCTTCAAATGAGCTGAGTTGAAGTAATGTTCTTTTTTCTTTGGAATAAGATAGAGGTTAGAGGAATTGTTTTGTTCTGCTTACAAACTTACTATAATAAACTAAGAATATCCATAAAAACAATACATTGGCCTTTGCATTTAATTAAGCAATATGAATAAGAACTTTTACTGAGGCAAGGAGGCTGCAACAAGATATGAAATATGGGCTAAGATAATCTGTTTCCAACTTTGGAAACTTCAGTTAAAAGCCCCAGGGCTCTCAGTCCAGCCCAGAGCCTCTCTTTAGTTACTGTTTTTTCCCCACCAGCCCAAGGATGATTTAATGCCCTAAATGGGCATTGCTACCCAATTTCCCACCAGATTCCTCTGTAGCACAGTATGATGTGGAAAGATCCACTGTACTTCCAACCCTGCCCCTTCCTGCTGAGTCTGAAGAAATTCAGAATCTCTTAGTTTTAAAGACTAGTAAATATAAAGGACCTAGAAATTTTTAACAAAAGTAACAAATGATTGATAATTTAGAGAACCATGAACAAAAGTAAAACAGATTTGTTCTCCTTAGATGTCACCCAAATTAAAATGGAATTAGGATTTCTCTTCATACCTAAACTAAATTTATTCACATTGATTTCACAAATATTCACTTAGTAGGCAGCAGGATGATATCTCAAGGTGTTAATAGTAATTTGTTGCTGTACATATTTCCCTTACATTCCCCCAGCATACTCCACTTCAATCAGGTAGCCAGATTTTGTGTTGTCTCAATGAAAGGGAGATTAGAAACAGAGATGGAAATAAAGCTTTGTGACCACCTAGAGGTGTGGGATAGGGAGGGTGGGAGGGAAACGCAAGAGGGAGGAGAAATGGGGATATATGTATATGTATGGCTGATTCACTTTGTTATAAAGCAGAAACTAACACACCATTGTAAAGCAATTATACTCCAATAAAGATGTTAAATAAATAAATAAAAATAAAGGTTCTTGAAGGACAGTCTCCTTCTATGATAGCTGTTATGCTCAGTTCTGAGACCCTAGGTGTAGGGTTATTCTAAAGTAGATGGGGGTGGGTGATGGGAAAAAAGCAAGCAGGAGAAAGAGAGGAGATGTCTTCATACTGGGAAGGAAAAAAAGTTTGATAGGTCTTATGATTACCAGCCCTACACACCTCTTTATTTGCATGGCTTAGGCAAGGAGAAATGACAAAGAGAAATGGATGGCTCAGTGGTTGTTCTATTAGGCTGGACCTTGGGCATCATGTTTCCTGCATTAGCCACCAAGCACGACATAGGAACCTCATGCCTTAGCACTTAAAAGGTTTATGTGTGCTAATATCATAGGATTCTCAGAGGCAAGAGATTGGAAGAGATCTGGGGGCATCAGTCTTTGTTTTGCTGTGCAGATCTTTGAAGAACATTGAGTGAGTGTAGGTAGAGAGGAATCTCTATTAAATATTTTATAATATATTTCTAGTCAATCAGTATTATGCAAGCTCAGAGTAAAATTAATTTTACTTCATGGAACAAATGTAACATTTTACACACTCCAAACCGTGGTTAAATTCCATACCTTTGCACATCAAAGCATTATGTAAGGTAATACAGGGAATGAAAAAGCATATTCCTCATTCTCAAATAAATAACATAAAAAAGTGGATGTTTGTTATGGCATGGTAAAAGTATAAAAAAATATGAACCAAACGTTATAGGGACACAGTGAGAGAGGGAACACAGATATAGTTCTATAGAATAACATGTTTTTTGTCTTGAGAAACAACCCAACCAACTCTTGTCTTTGGAAACATTACAAATAGGTTAAATGAAGCTCAATATATATTATAGTTTAGTAATTTAAGTTGAGGTCAACATACCTTTTATTTATCTAAGAGAATGTCTTTCCCAGTGTTAGAAATAGGTGAAATTCAGCCCTTTGTGGAACCTGTTATCTAATCATTTCTCCAAATCATTTCTCTCAGATGTCAATACTATATCATTACAATTTCCTCTATTTCCATCCCCACCTCAAGCAGCACCACCAATACTAATGTTCTCACTACCACTAACACCATTACGAGCACTGCCAGCACTGTTATCACTCCTACCATCACCACTGTTACCACCACCACCACCACCCCACAGTCTAACAACATGATTACAGACTATCCTGGGCCTCTATGCTTAGAATAACACAGAAGTCTTAGAGGCCACCATAGCTTTTGCTTCCAGTATACGAGAAGCTTTGAAGTTTAATCTGAAAATGTCCCTTCATTTTTGTCTTGATATTTGTGCTATTAATCGAATTTAGCTCACACAAATGTTTCTATTACTTAGTACAACTGGAAGACAATTCTTTTCAGTCTTGTTCAGCATAGTCACTATTTCGTTGTTCCTACCTGTTTATTTATGCAGTTGATATAATGTTCTGCATATATTAGCCCACAAATTCAGATGTGCAACAAGGAATTTATGCGACTTCTACATTTGACTATGACCATATTGGAATACCCCCTGCAGAGAAACACCTATAAAACTGGAACACAATAAAAAACAACTATCTGAAAGTACTGGGACGTGAACAAAAGCAAACTGCCTATTGAAGAATGAGTACATGAAAGAGACAATAGAAGGAGTTATACAAGTAAATTCTCCCTGCACAGTTTTAGCCTATAGCTAGCAGCTCATGAGGAAGACACAAAGTTTGTGGAAGCACATATGGGAAAAATGTACAATATTCCTTGAATGAGGAGAGAAAAGTTTGAATACCATGAACACTGAAGGGAGTGAAGGAATTCTGGAAAAGAAAGGACCAGAGAAGAAAATATCAAGCTCAGCCAAGAAAATTATCTTCTGAAACAAAGAAAAGAGCACTCTTGAAGAACTACACAATACAGAATTTCCCCAGTCTAATATTCATAATGTATGGGATACTATGCAAAAATACATTCTCAAGAAAAAAGACAATCTATAAAGTGTGACTGTGTGATGAACCAGATGTTTCAATAAACTCCCAAGGATTTAAAAGCATCTATTTTAACTATCCCTAATGTAGGAAAATAAAGCATGTTTAATACATGGTAAGCTCAACAGAGAGATAGTGGATTTCAGCTGATAATTACAAACAATTACAAAAAAGAATTCTATAAGTGAGAAATTTTAAAAAGGTAGGTGATTTTACAGCCAAATTGAAATAATACAGTAAAGAGAAATAGAATTTGAAGATAGATTAATAGAACTTATAGAAGTAAACACTAGACAGAAAAAATAAAGAACAGAGCCTTGGGGGCCTGTTAGATGATGGCAAAAGATCATTGGACATTTTATACACACATGGGCATTACACATATGTGTAACTGGAATACCACAAAGAAAAGAAAGAGTAAGAGAGAATGGGGCAAAACAATTTAAGATAATATTCTGCAAACTTTTCCAAATTTGACAAGAAATTTCCATATCCAAGGTACTAAACAAATATCAAACATAATAAACAAAAAGAAGCTCAAAGTTGTCAACATCACAGTCACACTGTTGAAAGCCAGAGTGGAAGAGCAAATATTAAAAGTGGCAAATGAAAAATGACACATACATATGAGGGACAGCGATACGATTAATTGCTAAGTTTTCATCAAAGTCCATGAAGCATAGAACAAGTTAATGTGTTAAAAAGATAAGTCAGTGCAGAATTCTATATCCAGTAAAAATGTATTTCAAGAAAGAAGATTTATTATTCATATTTTCAGATAAAGAAAACTAAGATAATTAAGTTTCAGCAGACTTGAACTATAAGAAACAATGCAGGAGGCCTTCTACGGACAAAGGAAAAATGATGCCAGATACAACTCTAATCTTCAAAAAATAAAGAATTTTTTGTAATGATAAATATCTGAGTAAATCCAGAAAAATATTTCTTTCTTTTGGTTTTTTCCCTAATAATTATTTCTTTTGTGACCATACAGCTGCTAAAAATTATACTATCATACTATTATCTTGTTATGTTTATAATTTATGTAGGGGTAATGCATGTAAAAATATGTTAAGGTATCAAAGTAATTCATTCAGACAAGAGATATTGTGTGGGATAACTAGATGGAAAATAATGAACCTTGACTCTCCTCACACCATACAAAAACTTAACTCAAAATCTGTCACTGACACATTTCTCCAAAGAAGACATACAGATGGCTAACAGGCACATGAAAAGATGCTCAGCATTATTAATTATTAGAGAAATGGAAATCAAAATTACAATGAGGTACCACCTCACACTGGTCAGCATGGCCATCATTAAAAAATCTAAAAATATCAAATGCTGGAGAGTGTGTGGAGAAAAGGAGACCCTCCTACATTGTTCGTGGGAATGTAAATTGATGCAGCCACTATGGAAATCAGTATGGAGTTTCCTCATAAAGCTAAAAATAGAGTTTCCATATGACCCAGCTATCCCACTTCTGGGCATATATCCAGACAAAACTGTAATTTAAAAATATAGACACAACCCTACGTTCATAGCAGCACTATTTACAAGAGCCAAGACATGGAAACAACCTAAATGTCCAGCGACAGATGAATGGATAAAGAAGATGTGGTACATATATACAATGGAATACTACTCAGCCATAAAAAAGAATGAAGTAATGCCATTTGCAGCAACATGGATGCAATTAGAGATCATCATACTAAGTGAAGTAAGTCAGAAAAAGACAAATACCATATGATATCACTTATATGTAGAATCTAAAATATAACACAAATGACCTTATCTATGAAACAGAAACAGACACACAGACATAGAGAACAGACTTGTGGTTACCAAGTGGTAGGGAGGTGGGGGAGGGATAGATTGGGAGTTTGGGATTAACAGATTCAAACTATTATATATAGAGTGGATAAACAACAAGTTCCTACTGTATAGCACAAGGAACTATATTCAGTATCCTGTAATAAACTGGAATGGGAAGAATAAGAAAAAGAATGTATATATATGTATAACAGAATCAATTTGTTGTGCAGCAGAAATTAACACAACATTGTACATCAACTATACTTCAATAAAATGAATTTAAAAATTGTCACTGACCTAAACATAAGAGCTAAAACTATTCAGGAAGAAAAGGCAAGTAAGTGTTTGTCACATTCGATGAGGCAATTTAAAATAATTTTAAACCAGGGAACATAAAACCAATCTATAAAGGAAAAAAATAATGATAAAATGGTCTTGATCAAGTTTAAAACCTTCTACCTCCTCTTTCTCCTCTCCTACCCAATAGGGCTCACTTATATTTCACAGCAAGAGGTATACCAGGTTTGTCACCCGGTGTCTTCATGGATACTTTTATGGGTCTTATGTGGGAAGCCATTTCTTTAAATAATTATTGTAGAATCAGAGGTTCTTGTTCAGAGAAAATATATCATTTACCAGTTGATGTGTTCCCTTTCATCTGCCAGACTATGCTGAGCAAAAATGTACCAGGGCAGTAGAATCATATTTCACTTCATTTATTATAATAATTCAAAATATAATAATAAGCCTGACATTTTTAAAGCACATATGTCAGGCTGTGTTACACTTTTATATTAACTATGTCTAATCATCACAAAAATTGTATGAGATAAATGTCCTTATCCAATTATAGCCTGAATTGTGTGCCTCTAAAATTCAGATGTTGAAGCTCGAAACTCCAGTACCTCAGAATGTGACTACACTGGGAAATTGTTTTCTTAAAAGAGGTAATTAATTTAAAATAGGGTCAAAAAATAAAAGAAAATAGGTTCATTAGGGTGGGTCCCTAATCTTGATCTTGGACTTATAGTCTCCATAATTGTCAGAAAATAAATGCCTGTCTTTAAGCCATTTAGTCTGTGGCATTTCATTATGGCCACAGCCCTAGCAAACTAGTACATTCTCATTAATAGAACAAGTATAAGAAATATAAAACAAGGGTCAGTTCAAGATGGCAGTGTAAGAAGAGCCTGAACTTACCTCCTCCCATGGACACAACAAATATATAGCTACATATGGATCGATTCTCTCTGAAAAGAACCTGAGAACTAGCTCCACAATGCAGGAAGAAAAGGACCACATGGAGACAGATAGGAGAGGCAGAGAAATACTCCTACCAAAAACCTTACCCAAAGCAAGGTGGCACACAATAGGGAATGATCTCAGCTCACAGGACTTCTCTCAGAGGAATGATGTATTGGCATCTAACATCAGGCACCTCGGCCCCTGGGATCTATACTGGAGAAACAAGCCCCCAAAACATCTGGCTTAGAAAACAAATGAAGATGATGTCCAAGGATCCCAAACCATTTCTGCTAGCACAGGTGGGCAAGCTTGGACCCAGGGGAAAGCAATCATGACACTATCCCACTGCAGTGCTGAAGCTAACAAGCTCTAGTGGTTACAGTACTCTCCTGCTCCCTGGCTGAGGTGGGCAAGCACAAATGGCTGAGGCATTCTCTTGTTCCTTAGCTAAAGTCTGCAAGTATGGGCAGCTGACATGCTCCCTTACCCTCTGGCTGGCGGTCTTGTCATTCTCCTGCTCCAAGCCTAAAGCTGATGTGGGCATAGAAAAGGCATCCTCATACTACATTGCTGAAGTCATTTTCCCTGCTGCCTTCCTGAAGCAAAAGAGCAAGCCCCACCCTTACACTCCCCAGCTACCTGCCTAAAGAGAGCAAACATGCAATCCACACAGAGGATACTCCTTGGTCACCAGGCCTTGGTGGCCAAGGGGGCTGGAATTCCTATCTCCTTGACACTGTAACAATCTAAAAATAAACAATTCTTGACAGGCCACCATGAACAGGTTACTGCAAAGGGAGCACAGTGAAACACGACCCAGTCTTCCTGTGAAAAATGCTTGTTTATTTACCCTTAAACTTCACCCTAAAGGGGAGGCTTCAGGTTTCCCTCACATCTAGAGGCCAAGGAGGTGCTCCTAGAGAACAAATGCAGGGAGGCACCATCCTTGTGTACGCCCTAGCCCTTGCTAGAGCTCAATGAGACTCCCCAGAAAGGAGCTTATACCCTGGCCAGAAGCCCCCCCTTTTTTGGCAACTATTGCCCAGGTGACACCTCCAGATATCCTGGAGGCTGGCAGGGATTAGGATTGAAGCCCCACAGGACTGTATGTATCTGCATGTGTTACTAGCTGCTACCTGAAGGTCTGGCATCCAATCAGCCTGACACTAGGCATTAAATGAGATTCCTCCCCTTGGAACATGCATGGGTCTTGGCAAACCCCTAACAAAAGGAACATATCAAGAGTAAATCAGGTGGAATTGACAACCACAAAGATTTGAGAGACAACCAAGAGCTAAGAAAATGTGGAACGAGAAGGATCATCACATAAACAAGGCCACTCCTTAAAGACTGAGAGAGGTAGCAGTTTTGTCTAATACATAGAAACAAACACAGAGAGCCAAGAATAATGAGGAAATAAAGAAATATGTTCCAGAGGAAAGACAAGACAAAACCTCAGAAAAAGACCTTAATGATGCAGAGATAAGTAATCTACCTGATAAAGAATCAAAAGTGATGATCATAAAGATGCTTACTAAGCTCAAGAGAACAATGAATGAACACAGTGAGAACTTCAACAAAGTGTTATAAAATATAAAAAAGAACCAATCAGAGATGAAGATCACAATAACTGAAGTGAAAAATACACTAGAGGGAGTCAACAGTACATTAGATGATACAGAAGAGTGGGTCAGCAATCTGGAAAACAGGGTAGTGGATATTACTCAATCAGAATAGAAAAAAAAGGAATTTAAAAAATGTGGATAGCTTAACAGACTGAGAAAACATCAAGCATACTAACATTGACATTATAAGAATTCCAGAAGGAAGGGGTGCAGAAAACTTATTTAAAGAAATATTGGCTGAAAATGTACCTAACTTGGGACAGGAAACAAACATACAGGCCCAGAAAGCACAGAGAGGCCCAAGCAAGATGAACCCAAAGAGATTCACACCAACACACATTATAATTAATCCCCCACCCCCCAAAACAAAGTCCAGTATCAGATGGCTTCACAGGTGAATTCTACCAAACATTTATAGAAGGGTTAATATCATTCTTCTCAAATTATTCAAAAAATTTGCAGAGGAAGGAACACTTCCAAACTACTTTTATAAGGCCACCATTACCCTGATATCAAAACCAGGCAAAGATACCACACACACAAAAAAATGACAGGCCAACATCCCTGGTGAACATAGATGAAAAGCTCCTTAGTAAAATATTAGCACACCAAATTCAACAACACATTAAAAAGATCATATAACATGATCAAGTGGGATTATTTCAAGGATGTAAGCATGGTTCAACATCCACTAATCGATCACTATGATATACCACGTTAACAAAAAGAAATATTACAATCATCTCAATAGATACAGAAAAAACATTTGACAAAATTCAGCATCCATTTATTGATATGATAAAAACTCTCAAAAAAGTGGTTACAGAAAAAAAGGTACCTAACATAATAAAAGCCATATATGACAAACACAGCTGACATCATAGTCAATGGTGAAAAGCTTTTCTTCTAAGGTCAGGAACGAGGCAAAGATGCGCACTATCTCCACTTTTATTCAACATAGTATTGGAAGTTCTAACCACAGCAATTTGGCAAGAAAAAGAATAACATGCATTCAACTTGCAAAGAAAGAAGTAAAACTTTTGCTATTTGAAGATGACATGATACTATATATAAAAAAAAAAACCCTAAATATTCCACCACAAATACTATTAGAACTAATGAATGAATTCAGGAAAGTAGTGGGATACAAAATTAATATCGTCATCCATCAATACCCATGAGGTTTCATTTTGGATACCAAAATCTGTAGGTGCTCAAGTCCCTTATATGAAATGGCATAGTTCAGTGGACCCTCTGTATCTGTGGTTGCAGAACCAATGGATACACAGAAACAACTGTATATAGAAATCAGGTGTGTCTCTATACGTTAATAATGAGTTTTCAGAAGGAGAATTTTTTTTAAAAAATCCAATTTCCAATTGCATCAAAAGATAAAATTCTTACTAATAAATTTAACCAAGGAGGTGGAAAATCTGTGCTCTGAAAACTAATAGACACTGATTAAAGAAATTGAAAACGATGAAACTAAATGGAAAGATATATGGTACTTATGGATTGGAAAAAGTAACATTGTTAAAATGCCCATATCATCCAAAGCAATCTACAAATTAATTGACATCCCTATAAAAATACCAATGGCATTTTCCACAGAACTTGAACAAAGAATCTTAATATTTTCATAGAACCACAAAAGACCCCAAATAGCCAAAATAATCTTGGAAAAAAAACAAATCTGAAGGTATCACACTCCCTGATTTCAAACTATACTATAAAGCTATAGTAATCAGAACTGTATGGTACTGGCATCAAAACGGACACATAGATCCATGGAAGAGAATACAGATCCCAGAAATAAACCTGTGCATATATGGTAAACTAGTCTATGACAAAGGAGGCAAGAATAAACAATGAAGAAAAGACAATCTCTTCAATAACTGGTGTTCATAAAACTGGACAATACCTGCAAAAGAATGAAAGTGGACCACTTTGTTACACCATATAAAAAATAAATTCAAGACGGAGTAGACTTGAATGTATGACCTGAAACTATAAAACTAGAAGAAAACACAGGCAATGAGCTCTTTGACATCAGTCTTAGCAATATTTGTTTGGACATATCTCCACAGGCAAGGGCAACAAAAGCAAAATTAAGCTAATGGGACTACATCAAACTAAAAAGCTTTCTCACAGCAAAGGAAACCATGAACAAAATGAAAAGGCAAACTACTGAATGGGAAAAGATATTTGCATATCATATATCAGATAAGGGGGTTGAAATCCAAAATATATAAAGAACTCATACGACTCAATATCAAAAAACAACCTGTTTAAAAAATGGGCAGAGGACCTGAACAGACATTTATCCAAAGAAGATGTATGGATGGCCAACAAGCACATGAAAAAGTGCTTAACATCGCTAAAGATCAGAACAACGCAAATCAAAACCACAATGAGATATTATCTCATACCTGTCTGAATGGCTATTATCAAAAAGACAAAAATTAACAAGTGATTGCAAGGGTGTGGAGAAAAGGAAATCCTCATGTACTAGTGGTGGGAATGTAAACTGGTGAAACACTATGGAAAATAGTATGGAGGTTCCTCACAAAACTAAAGATAGAACTACCATATGATCCAGTACTTCCATTTGTGGGTATTCATCCAATGAAAATAAAAATCCTAACTCAAAAAGATATATGCACCCCCATGTACATTGCAGTATTAACAATAGCAAAGATATGGAAACAACTTGTGTCTATCAATAGATGAATGGATAAATATGTGAGATATATATATATATATATATATATATACACACACACACACACACAATAGAATATTATTCAGCCATAAAAAATAAAAATCTGCCATTTGTGACAACATGGATGGACTTAGAGGATATTATAAGGGAAATAAGTCGGAGACAGAAAGACAAATGCCAAATACCATATGACTTTACTTATATGTGGAATCTAAAAACAAAACAAACAAACAAGATAAAACCGAAACAGACTCATAGGTACAGAAAACAAACTGGTGGTTGCCAGAGGGGAGGGGGTTTGGGGGACAGGCAAAATAGGTGATGGGATTAACAGGTATAAACTTGCAGTTATAAAATAAATAAGTCATGGAGATGTAATATATAGCATAGGGAATATAGTAAATAATATTTTAATAACTTTGTATGGTGACAGAGGTAACTAGCCTTATTGTGACCATTTCAAAATGTATTTAAAGATTTGATCACCGTGCTGTATACCCAAAACTAATATGATTTTTTGTCAATTATACTTCAATTTAAAAAATAAATATAAAGCATCTTGCCAAGTGCATGTCTTCAGAAAACATCTAATTTGGCCTTCCAATTCACATCTGAGATTTCAAAGACAGTATTTATTTTAGTATACTGTCTGCTACCTTTCTTCAGCTCCTTCTTTCATAATAAATATCACTTTAAAATTTTATACTTCATTGTGAATTTTTTTGTTAAATGTGATGACAGATTAAAATCATAATGAAGTAATCATAGTTCAGACATAAAAAATTGACTCAGGTAGCCTCTGAGGATTCTGTCTCACACATGTCCCTGTACCATTTGAGAACTTGAACTTTCTGTGGACTATACCAAACCAAGGACACCAACCATTTTTAAAACAACATCTGTTAGCTGCAACCTTGTGGCCTCAAGGTCATTCCCCTTGTGACTATGCAGCCATTTTGGATCCCAACCTTTCCTTGCTTAACAAGCACCCTTACTCTTTGCCTCCAATTATAATCCTTAATAAACAACTCATGTAACTAACTGTGGCCTTAAAGTTTTTGCCTGCATAAACTTCCTCCATTTTGTAGTCTGGCAGAAGAACACAATTCAAGTGCTTCTTGAATCTGTGTCTCCTGGGCTGCAGTCCTAACAAAGCCCAAATGAATGCCTGTTTCAATCAGGTCTCCATTTCTGAAATTTTGGTTAACATATGAGAATGGTGTAATAAACAAGATCCCCCACTCAACCTACAATGCCTTCCTTTTCCTCCACCCTGACAATGAGGCTAAATCACATATGGTGGGATGACTGAGAAATTAATCTATGATTTGTTCCCACTGTTCTAGGTGTATGGAAGGAATAAGAGATGATCTTCAATCTCCTTTCCTAAGGGGCCTGATAATGTCCTTAATCCCAAGAAGAAACTTTCTAACGTAAAACATTAGTGTCTCAATAAAAGGGAAACTTAGGCTGGAATTTGTAGTAGCAGGAGGAAGGGTGTCTAGATAGTGCCCAGTAAAAACCTGGAAGAGGATTAAGATTTTGTGGGTCATACTTCTTCATGAGTCCCTGAGAATGACTGCCTTGTGCTGCCTCTTGGGTGGCTGTGTTCAGGGTGCTTTGGCCATCAGCCTTGAAAAGATTACTAGATTTAATCCAGGGAAAAGGTGGCAGAGAAGCCATATTCAAGGTGGCTTGGATCAACTAGCACATCACCGGGGACTTGTGTGATAGACTGAAGGAAAGTCTCCCTTTTGGGTTCTTTTTTGGTTTGTTTTTATTAATTTTTATTGGAGCATAGTTGCTTTACAATGTTGTGTTAGTTTCTGCTGTATAGCAAAGTGAATTAGCTATACATATATCCCCTTTCTTTTGGATTTTCTTCCCATTTAGGTCACCACATAACACTGAGAAGAGTTCACTATACAACAAGGTATCACCTCACACCGGTCAGAACGACCATCATCAAAAAATATACAAACAACAAATGCTGGAGAGGGTGTGGAGAAAAGGGAACTCTCTTGCACTGTTGGTGGGAATATAAATTGATACAGCCACTATGGAGAATGGTATGGAGGTTCCTTAAAAAACTAAAAATAGAACTACCATATGACCCAGCAATCCCACTCCTGGGCATATACCCAGAGACAACAATAATTAAAAAAGACACATGCGCCCCAATGTTCACTGCAGCACCATTTACAATTAACCTTTGAGTTCTTAAGTAGTATTCTAAGGAAGAGAAAGTTTTCTTCACTTCATCCAGTATTATGACTGAAAATGAATTTCATTGCAGCCTAGAGAGTGGGTACATGGAGCAGCTTGAATGGGGTTTCAAGAAATAAAACAGATATGGTCTTTTTTTTTCACCATGGTATATTTATTGAATATATACTTATTGCATGATTAAGTTTCAATTCCTTTGATTTGTAATAGCCTTCTGATTCACCCACATAGCATTGTGTAGTAATATGTGGAGAAAAAAGGAGAAGTCAGTAAAGTGAAGTGTGATTTCTTTAAATTACCTTTCCCTTTGTCCTCTGAGGAAAGTGAGATAGATGTTTCTGGCCAAGTGGCAACCAGCAGTCAACTGGGCCATGGGTCACAGCAGAGGATACAAATAAGGATATTAGACTCATCAAAGTGTGTAGGAGGAGTAGGTGGCAGAAAGGTCAACAGTTACTTGAGAGATGTATAGATGAGTCTTATTACTACCAAAATATTTTTAACCAGTATACCTTATTGCCTGGCTATGACGGATAGTAGTTTAATCTATACGTTTATGCTTAGATTTTCTTTAGAAAATCCTAAATTTTCTGACTTTCACTGGACAGTAAATCATGCAATAGCCTTGGGTACCAGAGGTAGTCAGGTAGAGTGTTTCAGACTAAGCTCAAGGTTTCTAATGTTTTGGTTTTTTTTTTTTTCTATTTTAGCACTTGAGAAAATGTATACTTGTCCATTAAATCATTAAGGCTGGGTATTTAAATATACAATGCAGTTCATTCTGTTATTCCATTAGCCCACCATTTACTAAGTTAGAGCCATATAACATTTGGCTAAATAAGAAAAAAAAAAGAATAAATTAAAATGCTTGATGTGAATAGATGTGATGTAATCACAGCATTCAAAAATCACTTCTGTATTTCTACAAATCTACTAGATTTTTACTTTTATAATATTGAAAATGCATTGATTCATATTATTTAAATCTAGAAAAGTCTATACTAATAAGTTAGTCAAACCCCCTCATTTTATAGTACCAGGAAATGAAACATAATACATAGTGAGGCTATCAATCAACTTTATAATATACTTTCCTTATGGTAAATTCTCCATATTTCATCTATTTTAATAAAAAAAGCATATTGAACACTATTGGAAGGAGTTTGGGTACTATATGTAAGTTGGATATTATAAATTAGATGCATGTTTAATCAAACCTAGCAAAGGATCTAATATTTTACATTATATTTACACTTAATTTTTTTAATTGAGAAGAGATTTCTAAACCACATTCAGCAGAAGTCTTTTTGTATTTATAGCAAGAGAGGTGGTAGGGACACTAGACAAGAGAAGCTTCAGGCCCTCCACTCACACTCTAAAAACACAACAGATCCATAGATATTCAATATTTGGATAGTTATATGTTACAGTTCTGATGATTACTTTCTTATAACCATATTAGCTTGAATGGCCAGTCTTTGAACCTCTTGTTCTTGTCTGTTTTCTATAATGAATTTTCTTGCCTATTTCTTCTTGTAATTTTTAATCCCTGGAAATTTTCTTATCATTTAATTTTGAACAGGGCTTTATAATCAAAAGTTCTCAGTTCTTTTTAATCCTTTTAATTTTCATAAAAACCTGTATTGTTTCATTTTTTAAAAAAACTTCTTATATTCTTTGTCATCTGATATTAATAAGATAAATTGCTTGCCATACCCCAAGGAAGTGCTTCTCTTTTCTGCTTCTGTGTTTCACTGTGTTCGGCTCTTTCCCTAGAATCACTTGACACTTCTCTAGTTAACACAAAAGTTACCTCCTCCACCATGATTTTCCCAGTGCCTTTTAGGTTTAAGTACCTGCTGCTCCATCGGGCATTCCTAGTCTCTTTGCTCTCAGCTTTACCATTACATCAAATTACCCAAACCTATGATGAAGTCCCTCACAGCACAGTGTCTGACACTAAAACACATACTATATTGACTATAATATGTCAACATTTGATTGCTATCACAAATTCAGAAACTGTATGTTGACCCTTCTATATATTATTTTTAGATTATGCTGTCTTTTCAGTGTTGATAGGTTTGTTTTGAAGCTGGAAGAGCAAACTAAATACAAAGTACATAAAATAAATATACATTTAAAAGTAGTTGATATTTCAATTCAATTTTGACCAAAAATGGACAAGTGCCACAGCCATAGCCTGAGGAGAGATCAGGGACTCGGACCCCTAATTCATGAGGGTATGAATCACTCCATTAAGTAAGCTTATAAATTAAAAGAATGATAGCTGGGCAAGGGAAATCTTGAATGCATAGTGGAAGAAAGAGAAAATAAACGTTTGTTGAGAATTTGAGACTGGCTACAGTGATGGGGCTTCAGGTAGTCCCACTAAGCTAAAGATTCCCCCCAAAATTTATAGTTTTCCTACATGACTTGCTCTATGAAATAAATGCATCTAAAGAGTGTGACTGATGCATTATAGCAGATGCTGCATTATGCCAAAAGTATCTCTTCGGGACCCAAATATTCATTTCCCAGCTGCCATAAATGTGATTACTGACAATTCATGGAGTCTCTCTTAGGAATTACCCTCTGCCAATTGGAGCTGCCTAACCTAAGTTTACACCACATCTCTGTGTGTGGATTTGCCAATGACTGGGCAATACTGGAAATGTGAGGGCACAAGACCCCTTACCTCAATTCTTAGCACTCATGGCAGCTCTATGGCTCCCCGCTGTGGCATCTCCAGAGGCCCCTGTTGTCACCAATGACCATTTTACTGATTCCTACATCACCCTGCTTCCCTCATTCCCTTACAGGTAATGTCCCAAGAACACTCCTCAGTAAACTCCCTGCATGCAGATCATCATCTCAGAGGTTGTTTCCTAGGAAAATTTGCGACTTTACTTGACCAAAGCACTTTATGAAAGAATGTGTCAGTAAGTCAGAAAACCTGCTGAGCCTAGCAAATGCCAGTACCTCCTCAGGATGGTACTATTCAAGAAGTGCCTTTTGAGTTACACTCCCATTTTTTCATTCTCCCTAACTCCTCTCATAGCATCCTGCAAAGTCCCAAATTGGCAAATTTGGCAATAAGGTAGAACTTCCAGTTATAAAATTAAAGCAAAACAAATAGAAAAGTTCTCCACCTTTCTTATTGCAAGAAACAGTTTAAAGTGCTTTAGAACAATGAACGTCAATTTGTAAATGTATGTTAAAGCAGTCATATTAATTACAAAATGAGATCATTTTAGGGGTCAATGTGACCAGAGGACTTTTCACCTTCTGACCAGTGAAGTCATGGCTTTCCTGGGATTCAACCCAAGCAGAGGTAACAAATTTTCAGAGAAAGTAAAACGATCAAATTGTGTTCTGTTGCGCTCAGCACCCAACTTATTCAATCTTGTGGATGGCATCTGGAAATAAAAATGTAGTGATGGTATCCATGCAAATTATAGTTGTCTCTTTGCTGAGATACTAATTCTTGAACATTCTATTTTTTCCGGCCCAATTACTGTGAATGAGGTTACTTGAAATGTTTTACAAAGTTCTTGAGCGGTGAAGAAAGACACACCAATTTTCTAAACAAGTAGATTAAGGAATTACATAATGTTTTTTTTAAGACTGTGGAGATAAGGAATAGGTATTAGCAGACAGTGCTAGGGGAAATTAGAACCATTCAAAGATTTTTAAGTGACTTTTATCGTGAAACATTCTTCAGAAAAAGTGTTTAATTCTCCCACATAATATCCTCTTATTCACATTTGGAGACCTAAGACTATCTCAGTACTTTGCATGACATATTTCTAAGACTTACAGAAATAGAAGGAAATATTTATTAAGAACCCACAAGACAAGGCATACTAAGGTGCTGTTGTTAAGTTCCTCTGAAATACAGTTACATGTATTGGCATCATACTTCTGACCCTTAACTGCATGCTAAAGTAGACTCTGAAATAGGCAGCAAATTCAAATTAATGACTGAAACTTAATAGAGGATTGTTCTTATTCTCTTAAACCCAAACTTATATACTTTCACTTTTTTATAGGTTTATAATATTAGAACCAGATGTAAATCATAAATTCAGAGAAGATTAACCATACTGAAATTTTAGGCTCTGAAATATGTTTTCCCACCTATCCAATTGTCTCCTACTAAAAAGGCAATTACTAGTTGTGGATATGAAAACTAAGAAAAATAATTATCTTAGTGTTAATACAAGTCCTATTCTGATAGTTGAATAAAATAGGAGATTTGACAACAGCTTATTTTAAACCAAATACTCGAGTGATCTCAAAAATCTCCTTAGGTATGTGCTTAATGGGGGAAAATATCTTTATTTTCTGTGAAAACAATTCTGCTTTACTTACCAAAAACTTCACTCTTAATCATTGGTGTTAAGAGAAAATATCATAAAGAGACATCAAAGCAAATAGAAAGAAATTTATCTTTATTTACACTCTCAGAAAAAAACCTTCTTCCTTTACTTGCCCTTAACTCTGTATCAAAGAACATAAATCAATCTGGCAAAAACAGTCAACCCCAAATGGATTACCCACTATAATATATATAATATATGTGTGTGTATGTATGTGTTGTGTGTGTGTGTGTGTGTGTGTGTATACTTTCCTCAGGGCAAAGATAAAATTAAAGTAACTAATTATTTATAATATATGATAGTTAAAATTGCTAAATAACAATATCAACTAATTTGTTTTTAATCCATTATTCTGGCTTTATAAGGAGAATGCTATAAAATTAAGGAAGATAAATGCTGCAGGTGTTGAATCAACAGCACAGTCCCCTTTTTAATCTGTGCTTTGGCTCTTTTTCTCATCATACATCATCATAAAAGGTGGATTTAGTTGGAAACTTTCTGTTGACACTCTCAGATCATTATTGAAGTGAGGGTGTAACCGAAGCGTTTTCTCCAGACAATCCTCAGCTCTGCTATACTCTTCCCCTTCTACTTCATTGGCTCTACCCAGTCTTAATGTCTTGACCTTTAAGGCATTATGCCAGCTCCAACTGTTTACCCAGGCCGTTCTGAGATTGTGAGTAAAATTTGTTTAAACATGAGTTTACCTATTAAGGGATTATCTTTCAGTTGCTGATGATCATTACTAGAGAACAGTATTCATCTGTGTCTGTGTTCTGAATGTGTGTATTCAGATGTTTAAAGGATGGAAAATAGAATATATGTTTTTTTTAAAAGGCAAGAAAATTTACATCAATTAATTTGACATGTGGTGTCAGAGTCCAGCTAAAGCCAGGGTTTCATTTCTCCCTAATGCCAAGGAAGGAAATGAGCAAATCTGTCACTGAGTATTTTACCAACTTAAAAACAAAGTATTATGGTGTCTTAGTAAGAAGTAAGCTTCATATGTTTTATAACTTTATAGCTTTTTAAAATATAATCATGTCCCCTTCATATAATATAGTATTTTGCCTTAAAAAAATAAGTCTACAAAAGCAAATAATCTACCCACTTGTTAATGTTAACATCTACATCAGGGATAACTGACTCTCATAATTCCTGAGATGATTTCAAAGAATACACACACACACACTTCAGTCTCTTTTACAAAATGAAAGTAAACATTTAAAAAATTATATTAAATGCATTAGTAGAGAGGAAAGACAAGATTCAATTAGAAAAATGCTAATGAAAGGTTCTAATTACAACAGTACCACAGCTGCATTGCTCAGAAAGAAAAACTGACAATCAGATGGCAAACTGCCAGTGTCAGTATTGGTGTTAAATAATGGCCGCCGTGCTACCAACATAAGCAGGTTCACTCTAAACACTTAAATTTTAGTGCTCTGTTATAGTATAACTGAGAAATCCTTAAATATTAAAGAACATCATAATGATTAGATGATTAGATGTCAGATGCTATTATTTTCTGTAGTCTTAAAAATATGTTTGGGATAGAAAAGAAGGAAATAAAGTCAGTCAGGCTGGCTCAGAAGCAGTTCTTGCAATGATATTATCTAATTATTTTATAATAATACTTTCTGTTCTAATTACTGTATTTCTAAACATAAAATTATTATTTTTTTTAACTTTTTATTTTATATTGGAGTATAGCTGATTAACAATGTTATGGTAGTTTCAGGTCCATGGCAAAGTGACTCAGCCATTCATATTCATGTACCCATTCTCCCGCAAACTCCCTTCCTACCCAGGCTGCCATGCTATGTTTTTGTTTGTTTTCTTTCTTTCTTTACAGAGCTTGAACAACTATAAAATGCCAAGTCAATGAAATTCTCTCCTGAAATATTGAAAGTGTAGAGAATTTTAGAAATCTAAATTACCAACTCTGAAGTATTTTTAATTTAAATAGCATTTATATTATATAAATCAAATATTTGTATTATAAAGTTCATAAATATATTCATACATCTACAACTCTATTTATCTAAGTACATGAAGGTAGGATGTTGTAGTATCATTTATTCTTCCACTTAGCTATCCCAAAATACTTAGGTGAGCTATGGTAAGTCATCTAACATTTTCATGTGTGTTCACCTGCAAAATGGGAGGATTAGGTGAAATGTGTTTTAAGGTCCTTTCAACTCAGAATTTAAATGATGTTAAATGATAGAATGTGACGTTAGATTTCTATTTTTGTAACTCAGATGTTGGAATGAGAGGACTGTACTCATTTAGCCACAACATCAAGGTTAAGTTTACCTCAAATATACTGCCTGCAGCTTCCAGATAATCTGACAGACAAGATCCTTTATTTCAATAAATGTGAAGTAGCATTTCAGATAAACATTGTTAGTCAGTCACTCTTTTATTGACTGCTTTTTCCTTTACAGACTTATTTCCAAACTCCAGAGTTTGTTTTTATTATTCTTTCCTTAGCAAGGGACAAAGTTAAAACAAAAATGATAATAGAAGTGATTTTAAACCTGACATTCCTCCAAAGTTAGGAGAGAGAAACAATCAACACTTTTCCATTGGACAAACTTTCCTTTCCAAAAAAAATGAAAACCTTCTACGGATTAAGCTTTTCTTGCCAGTATTTAAAAGTTCAGCATTGGTGGTAGAAAGGGGACTTTTTGTCAGATTACCTTTGAATTAAAAAAAAAAATGAATTTCTGTGAACACAAGTAATATAAGCCTCCCTGACAGGTGGAGTGACAGTTCATATACTAAAATATGTCACACTTATATATTTAAATCTAATTTAATTTTTCCTCTACCAGCAGGACATCCTGAAAGAGATGTTTTTAAGAATATCATACACTTCTACTCTGTTTACCTCACATTGCTTGGCTGCCTTTTTTCTTTTTTTAAATTTTTATCGATTCTCTCAACCTAGCAGGAATCTTATGATTCCTAGCCAGTTCAGTAACTCCATGACTCATCACATAAATTACTCTGTAAGATTGGTGGTACAGTCAATTTTTACCCTTTCTAGGTGTTTCACATATTAGGGTTGAAAAATGAACACTATCACAGAAATATATTTAGGAATCTAAGTGTAAGTTAAAACTCTTCTAAACAAAACTGTATTTTAAGAAATAAGCTTAGCTTATTTAAGAAATAAGCTGAGCTAAAATCATTAATTTAATATTTCCTGGTGCACTTCTTACCTGAAAAATGTGTGGTTTAAATAAAATGTTAGTTTAAGTCTCTTGAGTCAGAAATCATTTTATTAAATGTTTTAATTAGAGGACTGTGCCCATTCAAAAATAAATTCAAAGTTATTAGTTAATTTTCTCAAACTTGATTTTTCTACTCTCTACTTTATTATCTATTTCATTTTATATTTACAAATATTTCAATATGTGAATATTTCAGAAGACAACATAATTGAGTAGCATCACCCATAGATCCCATTACTATGAGAAGAAACCAGATAAGGGGATTAACTCAGATAAACATTTTGTCCTTACAAGGGTCAATGGGCAAACATCTTACTGCACAATTACTTTCTGAAACTTTAGGGGAAGATTTTATCTTTTAGCTATCCATCCACTAGAAGATTGTGTTAAAACTGATTATTTGTAAAAAGAACATTTATTCTCACTCCCAATAAAAATTCTAAGAAACTACATATTGAAAATTCATATAGGTTCCAACTATATAGAAAAAAATATATAGATATATTTTTAAAAAATTCCAAATCAAACCAGGGTGAAATCTGAACCACCTGAACAGTCTTAATTACACCTAGTTATAATCCTTTCTTAAAATCTCCTTTCAAAGGCAATCTGAAATATACTAACAAACTTGCATTAGTGACTTGGAGACAATTGTTTCATTTTTATCATTTTACCTTGTTAACTGCCTCTTTAAAATATCATAGAGCTTAAACATCTTTAAAGGAAAGAGTCTTGTATACAGTGCCTAGTCAAAAATCAAGGGCAATATTAACTAAATACAGAGAATAAGGGCATTTTGCTTACATTTTGTATGGAAGAAAACCTCATAGTCAGTTTTATAGGCATAGAATTTTCTAACAGCCTTTAATTTACTTACACTCTATTTTTTAGTCTCAGAAAGTAATATAAAGCAGCTATTTCCTACCATGAGAATTAGGGTTTCTGTAAGCATTAGCACTGCAGAACTCATGTATAAATGCACATTTTCATTATAATGCAATGAATATATAAGGGTATGTCTCAGGTAGAATATGTGTTCCATAATTACCATATTTCACTGACTTAATGTGAAACTTAACATCACCACTGGTGTTATATGTATATCATGACTATTATGTGTCATGTGGATGCTGTAATATGAAATAGTGATATAAGCTATCAGGGTTCTATCCAAAAACTTATAACAACACTCTAATCATAAAAAAAAATAGACAAACCCAGATTATGGGCATTCTACAGAATTTCTGGCCAGGGTACTTTAAGGTAGTCATAATAATAGAAAAAAGAAAAAGAATGAGGAATTCTAACAGCCCAGAGGAGACTGGGGACATATGGCAACTAAACACATATTACCCTGGGTTGGATTCTCACAAAGTAAAAGGACATTAATGGAAAGTTGTTAAAATCTAAATAAACCAAGCAGCAGTTAATAATAGTGTAGTAATATCAGTTTCTTAGTTTTGATAAATATGCCACAGAAATGTAATTTGGTAGTAATAGTGGAAACTAGATCAGAGGTACACAGGAACTCTCTGTACTATTTTTGCAAACTTTTCTGTAAATCTCAATATATTCTAATTTTTAAAAAGTTTATTTAAAACCAATATAAAGCAATATCCACAAATCAATGAATGTGATATACCACATTAACAAAATGAAAGTTAAAAATCACTTGATCTCAATAGATACAGAAAAAGCATCTGACAAAATTCATCATCGATTTATGATAAAAACTATCATGAAAGTTGGTATAGAGAACATATCTCAACATAATAAAGGTCATTTACGACAAATCCACAGCTAAAATTATACCAAATGGTGAAGAGCAGAAAGCTTTTTCTCTATAAACAGGAACAAGACAAAGATGCCCACTCTCACCACTTCTATTTAACACAGTATTGGAAGTTCTAGCCACAGCAATCACACAAGAAAAAGAAATAAAAGGCATCCATATTGGAAGGGAAGAAGTAAAGCTATCACTATTTGCAGATGATATACTATATATAGAAAACCCTAAAGTGTCCACCAAAACACTAATAGAACTAATAAATGAATTCAGAATTCTTGTATTCAGTTGCAGAATACAAGATTAATATTCAGAAATCTGTTGTTTTTCTATGCACTAATAATGATCCTTCAGAAAGGGAAAGCAAAAAAACAATACTGTTCAAAATCACATAACAAGAAATAAAATACCTAGGGATAAACTTAATCAAGGAGGTGAAAGACCTATACTTTGAAAACTATAAAACATTGATGAAGGAAACTGAAGATGATACAAAAAATGGAAAGCTATCCCATGTTCATAGATTGGAAGAATTAATATTGTTAAAATGTCTATACTAACCAAAGCAATCTACAGATTTAATGCAATCCCTATCAAAATACCCATAATATTTTTCATAGAACTAGAACAAATAATCCTAAAATTTATATGGAAACCCAAATAACAAAAGCAACCTTGAGAGAAAAGAACAAAGCTGGAGGGGGTCGTGCTCCCTGACTTCAGACTACACTACAAAGCTACAGTAATCAAAACTGTATGGTACTGACACAAAGACAGACACATAGATCAGTGGAAGAGAGTACAGAGCCCAGAAATAAAATCATGCACATATGGTCAATTAATGTGTGACAAAGGAGGCAAAATATATAATGGAAAAAAAGACAGTCTCTTCAATAAGTGGCATTGGGAAAACTGGATAGCTACACATAAAAGAATGAAATTAGAACATTTTCTCACACCATATACAAAAATAAACTAAAAATGGATGAAAGATCTAAATGTAAGACATGAAACTCTTAGAAGAAAACATAGGCAGAACACTCTTTGACGCAAAATGACATACATTGTAGCAATATTTTTTCGATTTGTCTCCTAAAGTAAAGGAAACAAATGCAAAAATAAACAAATGGGACCTAATTAAACTCAAAAGCTTTTGCACAGCAAAGGAAACCATCAACAAAATGAAAAGACAACCTATTGAATGGGAGGAATTATTTGCAAATGATATGTCCAATAAGGGGTTAATATCCAGAATATTTAAACAGCTCATACAACTCAGTATTAAAAAAAAAAAAAATTAAAAAATGGTCAAGGGCTTCCCTGGTGGCGCAGTGGTTGAGAGTCTGCCTGCCAATGCAGTGGACGCGGGTTTGTGCCCCGGTCCAGGAGGATCCCATATGCCGCGGAGCGGCTGGGCCCGTGAGCCATAGCCGCTGAGCCTGCGCGTCCGGAGCCTGTGCTCCGTAACGGGAGAGGCCACAAGAGTGAGAGGCCCGCATACTACAAAAAAATAACAAAAAAACAAAAGCAAAAAAACAAAAAATGGTCAGAAGACTTGCATAGACATTTTTCCAAAGAATACACACAGATGGTAAACAGGCAGATGAAAAACTGTTCAACATCACTAATCATCAGAGAAATGCAAATCAAAACCACAGTGAGGTATCATCCTGCACCTCTCAGAATGGCTATTATCAAAAAGACCACAAATAACAAAAGTTAGGGAGGATGTAGAGAAAAGGGAACCCTTGTACACTGCTGGTGGGAAGGTAAGTTGGTTTAGCCACTATGGAAAACAGTATGGAGATTCCTCAAAAAGCTATAAATAGAACTACCATATGACCCAGTAATTCCACTCCTGAGTATATATCTGTAGAAAATAAAAAAACTAATTAGATAATGCACCCCCAATGTTCACAGCGGCATTATTTATAATAGCTAAGATATGGAAGCAGCCTAAGTGTCCATCAACAGATGGATGGATAAAGAAGATGTGGTATATTTATATAATAGAATATTACTCATCCATAAGTATTGAATGAAATAAATAATAAAATTTTGCCACTGGCGACAACAAGGATGGACCTGGAGGGTACTATGTTTAGTGAAATAAGTTGGACAGAGAAAGACAAATACTATATTTTATCACCTCTATGTGGCATGTAAAAAATAAAACAAAGAAACAAATATAACAAAAAAGAAACAGATTCACAGATATAGAGAACAAACTAGTGGTTACCAGTGGGGAGAGAGTTGGAAGAGGTTCAAGATAGAGGTAAGGGATTAAGAGGTACAACTTACTATGTATAAAATAAATAAGCTACAAGGATGTATTGTACAACACAGGAAATATAGCCAATATTTTATATTAACTTTAAATGAAGTATAATCTATGAAAATATTGAATCACTATGTTGTACACCTGAAACTAATATAATATTGTAGATCACATATACTTGAATAAAAAGAAAATAAGTAAAAATAAATAAAAAGGCAGCTTTCCAAAGGTGGCAGAAGAGTAAGACGTGGAAATCACCTTTCTCCCCCAAAATACACCAGAAATACATCTACATGTGGAACTCCTACAGAAAACCTACTGAACGCTGGCAGGAGACCTCAGACTTCCCAAAAGGCAAGAAACTCCTCACGTAGTTGGGTAGGGCAAAAGAAAAAAGAAAAAACAGAGACAAAAGAATAGGGATGGGACCCGCACCACTGGGAGGGAGCTGTGAAGGAGGAAAGGTTTCCACACACTAGGAAGGCCCTTTGCGGGCAGAGACTGCGGGTGGCGGAGGAGAGCTTCGGAGCCACGGAGGAAAGAGCAGCAACGGGTGCGGAGGGCAAAGCAGAGAGATTCCCGCACAGAGGATCGGTGCCGACCAGCACTCACCAGCCCGAGAGGCTTATCTCCCTGGCAAAACTGCCAGGGCGGGTGAGGGCTGGAAGCTGAGGCTCAGGCTTCAGAGGTCAGATCCCAGGGAGAGGACTGGGGTTGGCTGCGTGAACACAGCCTGAAGGGGGCTAGTGCGCCATGGCTAGCCGGGAGGGAGTCCGGGAAAAATCTGGATCTGCTTAAGAGGCAAGAAACCATTGTTTCGGGTTCCTTAAAAAACTAAAAATAGAACTACCATACGACCCAGCAATCCCACTAATGGGCATATTCCCTGAGAAACCATAATTCAAAAAAAGTCATGTACCACAATGTTCATTGCAGCACTATTTACAATAGCCAGAACATAGAGGCAACCTAAGTGTCCATCAACAGATGAATGGATAAAGAAGATGTGGCACATATGTACAATGGAATATTACTCAGCCATAAAAAGAAATGAAATTGAGTTATTTGTGGTGAGGTGGATGGACCTAGAGTCTGTCATACAGAGTGAAATAAGTTAGAAAGAGGAAAACAAATACTGCATGCTAACACATATATATGGAATTAAAAAAAAAAAAAGGTTCTGAAGAACCTAGGGGTAGGACAGGAATAAAGATGCAGACCTAGAGAATGGACTTGAGGACACGGGAAGGGGGAAGGGTAAGCTGGGACGAAGTGAGAGAGTGGCATGGACTTATATATACTACCAAATGTAAAATAGGTAGCTAGTGGGAAGCAGCCACATAGCACAGGGAGATCAGCTCGGTGCTTTGTGACCACCTAGAGGGGTGGGATAGGGAGGGTGGGAGGGAGACATAGGAGGGAGGTGATATGGGGATATATGTATATGTGTAGCTGATTCACTTTTTTATAAAGCAGAAACTAACACACCATTGTAAAGCAGTTATACTCCAATAAAGATGTTAAAAAATAAATAAATAATTTAAAATATATAAATGAAAAATAATATTGGGGGTCATGTGTTACATAGGTAATACATACACTCAGCGGAAATCCTCTTAACCATATTTTGCTTACCTATTTAGACTAAATAATGTTATTTATTATACCCTGTTAAAACATACTACTGAGTCCTACAACATGAGAATAATCATAACTAGAAAGGTGTGTCTTTCTTCTCCACCTTAAAGTCTGTGAAACTTCAGTTGTGTTTTTACCAAAACTTTATCCAAAGTTTTACCAAAACTTTATCCTTATACCAAAAAAATATCCTATGTATATTTTTAATGTGCATAGTCTAATTATTACACAGCTTTTGAGCTTGAAGAGAGTTATTGTTCTGCAAACCGAATTGAATATTTTGTAAAAACATAACCTATGTGAATTGCCTAAATTTACTGTTAAATTAGTACTGACATTGTACATCAACTATATTTCACTTAAGAAAAAAAAGTACTGACACTGCAACTTTATCCGTTGGAGAAAAATCATAAAAATCTAGGTGTATCTACTCATATTACTTCAGCTTCTTTAAGTTCCTATTACACATTCACATATACACCTTCAACAAACATGAGCTATTAAAGTTATTTTAAATTGTAGCATTTAGCTTCAAATTCTATGATATATTAGAATACTCAATGACTGTAAGATAACATGTGATGTTCATTGTGTACACACAGCATTTTAGAACATCTTGTTGAGAAGGAGAACCTTGAGCAATATGTTAGGCTTAATCCTGGAATTTAAAGTAGCAGAAGATAAGGACTGGAAAACAGGGCTAAAAACATTATGTAATAATACATATAGTCCAGAAAAAAAAGTTATATGGTGTTAGGAAGAATTAAAATTACCAAAGAATGTTAGACTTCCTTAAAACTCCATTAGGAACAATTAAGTAAATGGATACTGGATGATGGGAGCCAGTTTTCTCACTGCTGGAGTGAAAATTTACAGATAAGCAAGGGAAGGAGGCTAGAAGGAGTCATGTATTAATAGGCTATAGTTGGAGACATCAGTAAGAGCTCATGTTTAGCTTAATATAGTATGGATGATTATAAACAGAAATATTTATAGATATATAAATATATAGGTTTGTATGCTCATATATATCTATTCTCTGCTAGCTAGGAGGGCCTAAGTGATGACAAGCACAACTAGTGCCAGATCTTAGTTCTTAATATGATTGATTCTCCAATAAAAGGAACTGGGTAACTTGGAAAAAGGCTGATTCTAGTACTTGGATAAGAAATATAGAGGATGAGATTAGAACATCTTGCTGTAACATCTTGCTTAACTGCTAAAATAAATAAACATAACTCCACATCCTGAAGTAGAAAAAGGATAAGTAATAACTAAGAAAATCTAAGTAAACTGTGGACTTTAATTAATAATAACATCGATGTTAATTAATTGTAAGAAATGTATCATACTAATGTACGATTTTTATAATCAGAAAAACTATATGCTAGTGTAGATGGAAACTTTCTAAATATATGGTAATATCTTCTCAGTTCTTACGTACACCTGAAGACGCTCTAAAAGTAAAGATTATTATAAAGCAGCAACAAAAATAAACTTCCATTTGTACGATACTTACAATACAAAGGAATTGCCTCCTCCCTATCCTAAGCCTCTAATTCTTTGCTTCCAAGTTTAAGCTGAGAAAATGAGAAAACTCAATGGTAAAATTCCTCAATAATAAATATATATACATGATAACAACTTTAGGAGTAGAGGATTGAACTTAAGTTATAAACTCTGACGATAAATCCAAATTATTTCCAAAGGCTCTACTTTAAACACTACATATATATGCAACCAGTGCCATTCTAGATTGTCATAAATTTATATTTTGTATTTTGGGGCCCTATATCTGTATATGTGGGCAAAAGTTAAATAATCACCTTAACATTAAAAGTATGAATACTCTGCAATGATATATGCATAACGGTGGGGAAATGGTTTGGTGAAATTGTGATATCTAAGTTGTATTAACACCTATCTATTATATACCTATGTATTAATTTCAATTATGCCATCAGATTCCAATTAGGGTAATTAATTCATGGGGAAAAGTTACTTTCAGTTTTAATCTGAGAGAATCACCCAACATGTAACATGAAAGAGAAAAGGGTAGCTGGCCTATAAATGAGGCAGACAAATGCCATCACATTATTTAGGTTTTGTGTCTTATTGCGGGAAGGCTTTGCATTATTCAGGTTTTTTTATGCATGTTATAGTTTGGAATTTTATTTTTTTTATCAAAAAGTGTATTCTTCATTCTATGGTTACTCAATATCTTTTTTTTTCTTCTAAATACACTGCTCTTAAAATTTGAGTGGTCATACAATATGAGCAGCATTTTGTCACCCTCTTCTCTTTTCAGAAGATGAATAAATCTTCCAAGATGTCTTGTTGCCTAATAAAGAGAATGAAGACCATTAACCGGTTACCAACTTGTCATAGGAAAATCTTTGTGAAAAATAAATTAAATTCCTATGTCTGTAGCAATGCTGGCTTGTAGAAAACAAAACAAAACAAAACCTGCTTTTTCCATAATTTAAACTCTTTATTAAATAATAAGGCAATTTTACTTTTCCCACGTCGACTCTCTTCTTAGTTTATTAGTTTCTCTAGTCACTTAACTTTTGAATGAACCTTCAAATCCCAGGGAAGAGATTATGAGCTGAAGTTTAGCTAAATAAATCAGGACTGTAAATGAAAAAATTAGTCACTAAGAACCTCTGAAAATAATAATTTCTTCCTCTGCCACTCTGAGACAAGATGGAAGTCTAACGTATTCACAACGTAAACAACTCAACAAAGTGGCCCTTAAAATTATACATGAAACCTTTACTTAACTTGAAATATATCTATAAATAAATTTTAAAAACAAATAACTAAATAAAGCAAACACTAAGGAATAAAGAAAGCTGTCATTGTGTGACAAATAATCATATATATGAGAAAATATCAAATTAATTAATTAATTTTAAAAGAAATGCAAAGTCACAATGCAATACAAATTTCCACCCACCAGAATGGTTGAAATGAAAAAGAGAAAAGCTATCAAATTTTGAGTTTGTGGAAAAACTGGAGCTCTCATGTACTGTATTGGGGGGTATAAATCATTGCAAATACTTTGGAAAACACTTTGGCAGTATCTACCAAAATCAAGCAAATGCATTGGCCCAGAAATTCCACTCATAGGGTTTACCCAACAGAATTGTGTGCACAGTCAACTACAGATACATATTATGCTAAAAAATAAGGTCCACCTTTAAAGATACCTACTATATCATTTAAAACAGCATGATTTTTTTAATGACCTAAAAATGGAAATCATCCAAATGTCCATCAACTGAAGAATGATAAATATATTGTCATATATTCATAGAAAGGAAAACTATACAGCAAAGAAAATGAATTACATATGCAATTATATACACTGATATGGATGAATCTTATGATTCAGTGTCAAATGAAAGAAGTTAAACACCAACAGTACATGATGTGACTAGTTGTATCAAGTATAAAAAGAGGCAAAAATAATTGATAAAGTTGGAAATTAGGAGAGTGTTCACTTTGGGGATGGTTGTGACTGGAAGGTAACAAAAGAGATTTTATGTGTTCTTAAATTTCTATTCCTCGATCCAATTACTGATTACATGAATGCCTTCCATTACTGAAAATCCACTGAGCTATATGCAAGGAAAAATGTAATTTTCTTTATGTATATTACACTTTGTAAACATTTACTTACAAGGAAAAAAATATATTATAAGGACATAAAAATTGACCAATGTTGCAGAAGCCTTTCACCTTAGCTCCCATGCTTTACTAGGGGAAGTGTTCCAGGTTTGTGAGAATACCCTCCCATGGACTATCAGGGAGGGAATGGGTGGGTGGAAATTGTTGAAGCCATTTTTAATTCACAATACTCTTGCAGATAGAACTTTAGTCCTATCACTGTCTGTGGTATAAACAGTCCTAAAGAATTCAAATAAGCACTCTGACAATTAGGTCATACTTCAAAATATTCTGCAACAAGTAGCCAAAAATTTGCTTTGAAACAACACGTTTTTACCAACAGTATCCTTAGATTTTTTTTTGGCAAAAAAACAAACAAAAACAAAAATTCCCCTCGTCATCCTATATTTCACCACCTCATAAGAGTTCTATGAGTTTAGCCTTGTGATGATGATTTATGCTTCCCACTTCCCATCTAGCCTGTAAACTTTAAATTACATTTTTGAAACCTTAGTCTATGCTACACTATTATATTTTTAAATGTGTGCCTTTCTTTGCCCTTAGGATAAACCCAGACTTTTCAGAAAAAAAAATTCCTATATCTTCCCCCAAACAATAGCAGCAACAAGTAGAAAATGTGTCATTTATTTTAAAACATGTAATAAACAGTTTGTTTATTCACATAGTTCTCTATCTGTTAGGGGGGGAAAGCAATATAAATAATTATTTGTCAGTGGAACCTGTCTAAATGTCTGTGGTCCAAATAATTATATAATGATGAAAAATTCTAAACTAAATAATGTCTTGATTAAAATAATTGCAGAAAGTGCATTTATCTACACTGTTAAAAATGAATTATTTCAGGACTTTTAATGATATTGTTCACTAGCTTTTATTTTTAACTTTTACTAAATGGAATAGCAAGTAGTCCTGATAGAAGATGCACATGATATTCATGCTCCCTGTAAGGTCGATTTTCATTTGAAATAATCTTGGATAAAACTGTACAAGTAAATACATTTGGCTCATGTTGTACTATGGAGGCTACATCAAATATGTGCTTTTTAACAGAAGGAATTATTTGCTATTTTGAAGATAAACAGGTTTAGGTTTCATGTGAAATGAGTCAACAATTGTTCAACTGATTCCTACCAATAATTATTTTTTATAAAGCAAATATGATGGAAATTACAAAAAGAATATATCTTAGTACATGACTCTAAAAGTTTATGAAGTGGCCTATGTATTAGACTATCAAAGATGGTGCTTCATAAGTTCCCCTCGAGAGTCTAATACATAGCCTACTTCATGAATGTTTATAGCTATGGATGTTTCTTACTCTAATGCTGCTGTAATACATTCTACTTACCCATGTATAGGAGTTGAAACATGCATATATATATATACACACATATATATACATATATATACCCAGATACATACATATGTGTGTGTGTGTATATATATATATATATATATATATATATATATACCCAGATACATACATACATATATCTCCTTTCATGCACTTTTAACAAGTGAAAGTTTTATGTTTTTCTATCTCTTGTTCATGGGTAAGGAGGCAGAAGTTGTATGATTTATCATACTTTATTACTTTCTTCACAAATGGTAATATTCTATTGATATCTTCCACTTATTGAAAAGAAATATATTTTCTTATATTGGTGATATATTTTTATATTATTTTATATTTATAACAATATATGTTTCATTATACAAATATTTCTTTATCATACAAATTACTTTGTTTTATGCAAAATAATATTTTACTTTTTACAATTTAAACTTAAGATTTTAAAATTCATATATTAATTGTTTCAATTAGTGATTTGAAATTGGGGTGAAAATAAAACCAAAATACTACCAGAGGTGGAATAGATCAGATGATTAAATCATCAAGGAAGATTTTAAGATGAACAAACAAAGGCATATGGGTAGAAAAACTTATATTACAACCATGATCAAGCATCTACATAAAGTTAGTTATATAACTGCTATGCTTAATCTAGAAAAGAGAACTTATTCATATAGAATTACTGTGGTAAGCAATCTTAAGCAACCCTTTCCGGCAGCAGAGAAGTAATACAAAGAAATAAACTTAATTTCAGAAATAGTAACAAGGACCAAATATTAAATGATTTTGGTCCTTTACTTACATTAGGATTTATATGTACAGGTGTATGATAGTTGTGTTACCATATTATTACAATAAATCCTCACAGAAACTCTGTAAGTTTGATATAGTAATATTATAATTATACTACTACTAATAATTATTATTATTTTAGAAGTGAGGAAATAGATGTTCTTCATACTAGGTGATTTCCCAAAAACAGGAGTAAGAAAACCCACATTCTTTCAACCTTATGAGGATGCTTTTGCTTCTATTATTTTAACTGCAGTCTTCCACACATTTCTTTTTTTTAAATCACACACATTAGAAATGCAGACCCATAGCATAAAAGAGTAGAGTCTCAGATTACTCAGTATCGCAATATTAATTAGCACACCCCATCATAAGTGTTTAGGGGGAGTCTGCACAAGTAAGTAACATACATGCTCCCCAGAAGTCAAAATTCCATCAATAAATTTCAAATCAAAGTCTGTAAACTTAGTTCTTACCACTATCCCTCAATATGGGTCAGGAGTAAACACAAATACTGGGTCTAAGTCTACCACTTTCCCAGATCTTCTAAATCTATCTTCAGGGGCAAAGAGAATAGGGTTTATATTCCCCAGATCCTCCTGCCTCTATCATCAGGGCTTAAGAGAGAATCCCACAAACTTATCACTCCCTATCCCACATGATTATCTCCCTTTCCACTACTATCTGACTGAAAATAATTTAAAATATCCTTTTTTAAAAAAAAATTGTACTGGAGTATAGTCGCTTTACAATGTTGTATTAGTCTCTACTGTACAACAAAGTGAATCAGCTATACATATACATACACCCCCTCTTTTTTGGATTTCCTTCCCATTTAGGGAAAGGAAATTGAGTAGAGTTCCCTGTGCTATACAGTAGGTTCTCATTAGTTATCTATTTTATACATAGTATCAATAGTGTATATATGTCAATCCCAATCTCCCAATTCATCTCACTCCCTACCTTTCCCCCTTGGTATCCATATGTTTGTTCTCTATGTCTGTGTCTGCATTTCTGCTTTGTAAAGACGATCATATTTACAAAGTAAACATATTCTTATACACTTGATTAATATTACTAATAATTATAATTCCTCCATAACATCAATCTTATACATTCTACTCTCTCTAACACCATCTTTCCATAGAACTCCTTTTCTATTACCTCTTCCCCAATAATCACTCAACCCAGTGGTAGCAATAATCCACTCCACTCCTTCCCAGGTATAATTTCATGGTCAGTCTTTATGAAACCGAGCAGGACCCTGTGGGGCCTTCCCAGGGACCAGACTCTCTGTGCCCCCCACCTCTTGTCTGTAGAAAAGCTTTACCCTTTTAGGCCTTCCCTGAGTTCCAAAGAACAAATGTAATTAGAAAAGTGAGAAAATACAGAAACAAACAAAACAATAATAGTTTAGTCATAAAACAAAGTCAAGGACCTTTAATTCCCCTAAAAAGCTATAGATAATATTCCGAGTCATACCCTTGAATTGTTTTGCTGCTACTAAAACCTCCAACAGATGGAGGAAGTTAATTGCTGACCACCAGTATGTAGACCCAGACCATCTGGAACCAGAAGGTCGATGACGTTGACTCTCAAAATACCACCCAATTACCTCACTGCCAACCAATGAAAAGAATATCCACAAGCTGATCAGGCACCCTGAAACCCTCTCCCCCACCTTGCCTTTAAAAACCTCTTCCCAAAAGTCATAGGGGAGTTTGGGTCTTTTGAGCATGAGATGCCCATTCTCCTTGCTTGGCCCCATGTTGGGCGCCTTGCAATAAATACCGCACTTTCCTTCACCACAACCCTGTATCAATAGACTGATTTTGCTGCGTGTCAGAAGAGCTGACCATAGTTTGGTTTGTAACACGTACCCATCTAAATGCAACTTTAACTCACCCCTTCTAGCATCACAATTCTCATTTAGCCAAGTCACAATTGCAGTGAAAAAAAGAAAACAAACAAAACCTCTCTGTTTCCCCCTCCTACTCCAGTACAGTTAAATATGGCTAGAGAATAATATAGCACACTCTTAAATGGAAACAGTTTACATTTACAATCATGAACCTTAAGAGGAACTTTAGTATAGCTGATCAATTATAATTTTCTCTTTTATTAACTACCCTAGTATACTAGAAAAATATTTCATACCTTCTCCTTGAACACTATCCCTGCCACCTTAACCTCAACAATACTCAGATCCTACCTCACGGAGAAAACTGAGCAATCAAAGAGGATTCACAAATGTCCACCTCACATCTACTCACCTACCCTTCATAGTCTACCTTCCTCTCTATTTCCATAAATGAAACATTCATGATCTTATCCATACTCAAGGGAATTGTTCCAGAAACCCTTTCTTTTCTCTTCTACATCAGTATTTTCATTATTCCTCATACCTATCAACAAAAATGCTATGATTTTTCACATCTTAAATTTAAAAAGAAAAAGTTATTAATGCCACTTCTGCCAATGAGAGCTCAATTTCTTTGACCCCCATTTTCAGCAAAATTCCTCAAAAAAGTTTTCTATATTCACTGGCTATAATTCTTCTCTTCTCTTTCTTGCTTAATCTGCCCTCCAACCAGGTACTTTTCTCTATCACTATCCTAATTTTTCATTAGATCACCAATGATCTCTAGATTCTATAACATGTGATAGGCTGACTAAGGGCCCCCAAAGATGTTCATTCACTAATCCCTTGAACCTGGAAATGTTTCACCTTACATGGTAAAAGGGGCTTTGCAGGTGATTATGTCAAGGATCTTGAAACAGGGAGACTGTCCTGGAACAGCTTTGTGGGCCCAAGCAGGAGTATGAATAAGAGAAGGTAAATGTAATGGTGTAAGCAGTGGCCAGAGAGGAAAAAATATGCTATATGGCATGATGAGAAGATAGAAGAAGGGGCAATAAGTCAAGGAATACAGGTGGCTCTAGAAGCTGAAAAAGGCAAGCAGATTTCCCCCTTTAATCTCCAGAAGGAGCATCGGTCTGTGGACACCTTAATTTTACTCCAGTTAAACTTATTTCAGACTGCTGACCTCCAGAACTCTAAAGGAACAGATTCATGTGGTTTGAAACCAGTAAATTTGTGGTGATTTGTTACAGCAGCAATAGGAAATATACAACTCAATGATCAGTGCTCTGCTATCAAATAAATGATAGGATAGATGATAATGATGATGATGATGGTAGATAGATAATCAGCAACACAACATATCTGAAATTTCCATCATCCATCATATACTTTCCTTTCTTGCTTTCTAGGATACCATAGTCCCCAGGTCTTTAACCACACCATTTCATTTTCTTTTATTTTTTTTAACATCTTTATTGGAGTATAATTGCTTTACAATGGTGTATTAGTTTCTGCTTTATAACAAAGTGAATCAGCTATATGTATACATATATCCCCATGTCTCCTCCCTCTTGCATCTCCCTCCCTCCTTCCTTATCCCACCCCTCTAGGTGGTCACAAAGCACCCAGCTGATCTCCCTGTGCTATGCAGCTGCTTCCCACTAGCTACCTATTTTACATTTGGTAGTGTATATATGTCCATGCCACTCTCTCACTTCGTCCCAGCTTACCCTTCCCCCTCCTCGTGTCCTCAAGTCCATTCTCTACATCTGTGTCTTTATTCCTGTCCTGCCGCTAGGTCCTTCAGAACCGTTTTTTTTTTTTTAGATTCCATATATATTCATTAGTTCTACTTTTACCTGGCTTCTTCAACTGACAGATATTATAAGAAGAAATGTGAGGCACAATGATAAGTAAAATTAACTAAGAGAAAAGAATAACTTAGAGACAAATAAATCCTAGCCATATCCTAGTTAAGATAATAAACCACAAAAATAACTTTCAAGATAATAGGATGTAAAATTAAATTAAGAGTTATTATTATATCCTAGGCAGTCAGTAGGATATTAAAGTTATTATTTAATTCAGCCTACTAAGATAATTGAGAAGTAAGAAAAATATTGACTTTTGATTCAAACATTTAATTTTTTTTTACACTGAATCTAATCCAACCATTTGAAAAGTAAATATTTAGCCAATCATCCAACATCATATAAAACATTGATTAAATTTGCTTGAGATGTTTTTGTTTGGAGATATCAGACTTTCTTTTTAATTATTATTATTTACACAGCTAATCAGTGGGTTTTATCATTGGTGGTATTCAGGCACAATTTAAGTATGATCAGATTTTTGTAATATTTTTTAGAGATTTTGAGAGATTCAGACAAACAGGCTATGAAATTACTAATAAACAGTTTAAAATGAAAAACAAAGTTTGCTTCTTTCTTTTTAAATTAATATCAGTTCATGATTAATAACAAGATTTCAAGTGAGATACTTTAGCCTCTATCTACAGAGACTTTCACAAAATCCATTTTTATTAAAGAAATGCTAAACTCACAGGGGTTAGACTTTTTTCAATGTCATTAAACATTAAAGAAATTATTAAAATTAAAATATACTGTTTAATCTTATAAACATTTTTGAACTATTATTGGAAAGCGAGTACAATCAATTTTAAAATATGGTATTATTCTATAAAACCAAAGTAATAAGGGTGTGGTATTAGTGCAGGACTGACAAGTCCACCAGAATACAGAAAACAGAGATAATCTGTGTTTTATGATCTGTGTGTAAAGAGTAAAACTACAAAGTTAATGGAGAAAGAAATATAAGAGAATAGCTTCAAAACATAGAGACAACAAAGGACGTCATAATAAAACTACAAAACCATAAAAATATAAGGTAAATAAAATGATGGTTAGATTACTTTGAAATTAATAAATTTCCCTGGTAGTGCAGTGGTTGAGAGTCCGCCTGCCGATGCAGGGGACACGGGTTTGTGCCCCAGTCCAGGAAGATCCCACATGCCGCGGAGCGGCTAGGCCCATGCGCCATGGCCGCTGAGCCTGCGCGTCCGGAGCCTGTGCTCCGCAACGGGAGAGGTCACAACAGGGAGAGGCTCGCGTACCGGAAAAAAAAAAGTTTCATCTTTTGTTTGGAAGGACACTCCCTCTCATGATATATACCTATTTTGTGACAGATACGCTCAATGCCTGACACCACCAGATACAGTGTTTACACAGTTACAATTTCACAAGCTGCTAACCAGAAGAGAGCACAGCTAATTTACACATCTTTGCAAAACTTATGGCTATGGTTGTTTCATGAATATCATTTTAATTTTAATTTGATATCTTTTTCAAGAAAGATCAAGCAGCAGAATACAGAGCATTCAGAGAAGAGAGGGAATAAAGAAGGAAACATTTTGAATATGGGAAAATTGATGAGGAAATTTTACAGATATTACATTTTTTTGGACCAGAAAAGAGTCGTTGAAGTTAAGTTATTGATGGTAGTACGGGGGGCTCTCAGTGACTTTTTCCTTTCTGAGGAACAAGCAAAAGACAGCTTAAATTGCAGTGAGACACTGTTGGTGGGAATGTAAATTGATACAGCCATTATGGAGAACAGTATGAGGGTCCTTAAAAAACTAAAAATAGAACTACCATACGACCCAGCAATCCCACTACTGGGCATATACCCTGAGAAAACCATAATTCAAAAAGAGTCATGTACCAAAATGTTCATTGCAGCTCTATTTACAATAGCCAGGACATGGAAGCAACCTAAGTGTCCATCAACAGACGAATGGATAAAGAAGATGTGGCACGTATATACAATGGAATGTTACTCAGCCATAAAAAGAAACGAAATTGAGTTTTTTGTAGTGAGGTGGATGGACCTAGAGTCTGTCGTACAGAGTGAAGTAAGTCAGAAAGAGAAAAACAAATACCATATGCTAACACATATATATGGAATCTAAAAACAAAAAAATGGTCATGAAGAACCTAGGGGCAAGACGGGAATAAAGACACAGACCTACTAGAGAATGGACTTGAGGATACGGGGAGCGGGAAGGGTAAGCTGGGACAAAGTGAGAGAGTGGCATGGACATATATACACTATCAAAATTAAAATAGATAACTATTGGGAAGCAGACACATAGCACAGGGAGATCAGTTCGGTGCTTTGTGACCACCTAGAGGGATGGGATAGGGAGAGTGGGAAGGAGGGAGATGCAAGAGGGAAGAGATATGGGGACATATGTATATGTATAATTGATTCAGTTTGTTATAAAGAGGAAACTAACACACCATTGTAAAGCAATTATACTCCAATAAAGATGTTTAAAAAAATTGCAGTGAGACAATAAGACATTAGACAAGTTCCATTAGACAAAAGAAAAAAATCTTAAATATGTGAGTAGGGTCAGTAGAAGTGGCTGCCTATAGTTCCACGTATTTTCACTGCAAATTCATTATTCTGTCTCTTGTCACTAGAACACATGAAAATCTAAGACTTGGACCTTGTTGGTCTGAGTATTCTAATTGCTGTAATATTCTGTATGCATTGATGGTTCAGTATAAAATGCCTTTGCCTTCATTTTACTTTTTTATTGTACTCCCCCAATTTAATCAGCCATAAGAGAAATATCATGTTAGACTGAAAACACAAAGAGGATTGATAAAAATGATAGGGGATTCACATTGTTCAAAGGTTTACTGTAACAGTTTTTTGTCCTTCCCCCTTTAGGATTCATTGTCATTTTACTGCATGTTTTAGTATTATCTTCCAAAATGTAGTTTCCATGCAGAGTTACTCAGCCAACAAAGGAATACTCTGCAGCCACTCTCCTTTCTGTGTGCTAACAATTAATTTTGCTGAAACTTGGTCTAAATATGCAACAGCCATCTACGTATCATTTAGCTACCAGGTGTAAATTCTCCAAGTGGTAATTAATCCTTGGGAAACTGGCAAATGCTGGCACACTTGGAAAGGACACCAAGCCCAGGGTTATCATTTTTTTCCCATACATAATTAGTGTTTCTTTTGTGTAAATGAAAAGATAGACGTGTTTTTATGGTTTAATATTTACTAGTGTCCTCAATCTAACTCCAAAAACTAAAAGACAAAAACTGCAAGCCAAATTATGACTCTTACCTTGGCCCTAAGCAATATAATGAAAGAAAAGTAATTCAGCTTTTGGCTCCCTAACTCATCCTCTAGCCCCTCTGCTAGTACCTACAGCTTTCCCAGCTATCAAAACCTGGCCTCAAGAAATGATCAGTTGTCAGGCATTTTTATTCCTGTTTGAACACGCCACTGTTTCATCTCCCAAGAATACTGTCATGTTAAGTCTTATTTCCAATTGTGAAATGAAATAACTTTCGCTAATCAAAATTATACCAAACAATAGTAAGTTATAAAAATAAGACCATAGAGATTTTTTGTGTAGTTTGTTTATTTATAAGGCGATATTAAGAAAACTATAGCTAACATAATTAGAAGACAATCCTCATTTACAGCTTGAAACAGAGTCAAATAGATTTCATTTCATGTAAATTCTTATCTCTTGATAAAGTACTCATCCTTTTAAAAAATTTGTATTAACATTTTTCTTTATAGTGTACATTAACTTATATTGATCTCTATTTCATGTGGAAACATCTTGATTGTCCAAATATAATGTATCTGCTGAGGAATAAGAAACTTGCTTTTACATTGTTGGTACCAAAAATGGTACCAGTTCCAGAGTAGAAATTTGATAAATAATTAATTACTTGAGTGTCTTCTGACATACTCCAACAGTTAAACAACTTCCTGACATCTCTTCCATGAGTTCCCGAAAAATTTCATCCTATCTTAAAAAATATAAAGATATTTAACAAGACACACTGTACTTTGATGGCTATATAATTCCAGCAAAATATTATGAAGTAACCTTTTAGCTATGTCTGCAAAAAAAACACAACTATATATTTAGAAAAAGTAAAGAATCAAAAACTCTGAATATTTGCCTATATGAAAGCCAAAAACAAATCCTATGTCATTTGGATATATCATGTTAACTTAATGAAAAGTTTAATCAAGATTATAGAAAGGTAAAACAGCATAGTCATACTGTGTTAACAAGCAATTCTATGCTCAACACTACTGGAGAGGAAGGATTAAAGGAGACTATTCTAGGTAACCTGTAAAAATAACCAGTCTGCTCATCCAGGTCCAGAACTTTATAAAACACCATCAAATACATACAACTGGATATACTGATCTGTGAATACACATATATATGATTCGTAACTATTCACACATATCTACATATAAACATACATGTAGAGGACATGTATATATACATGATCTGTGAATATGCATATATATGCATGCATATATGCACACAAGTGTGTGTGTATCCAGCTAGGCAATTTATAACATAGATAAGGGAAACTACTGGAGAGTGTGTGGGAAGGAGAAAGAAAATGGGCAAGCCTGGGTGCTGCTCTACTTTTTCACCTCTGACAAATGTGTGACCTCCCAGACAGTGATTTAGAAATTGATCATGTCAGGCTTGGTTTCATGCTTTATTAAGGAAGTCTGCTTTGGATTTGCCCTCAGTCCTAGGAGATAACACATACTCTAAGGCAGAGATAGGCAAACTGGAGACCACAAGCTAAATTTAGCTTATGGTTAGTTTCTGTTTTTTGTATGTTTTGTTATGTCTTAAAATACCCATATCTATTTAATGTACTGCCTGTAGCTTTTTGTTTGTTTTTCCTTTTTTTTTTTTTTTACACTAAGATGGCAAAGTTGAGTAGCTGCCTTAAAGAACATATGGTCATGAAATCCTACAATATTTACTACCTAGCCTATTATACAAAACTTTGTCAACCCTGCTTTAGGGCACAGTCTTCACTCTTAAAGCACAGACTTTCTGTTTTCTCAAATGAATGCCGAATATCTGAAAGAGGTCTGCCTATTCCGAATGGGTTGGAAGTCTAGAATTTCCAGCACTGTGCAATCTCTAATATATTCATTGAGCATTCAGCTCTATAACAGCTATTATATTTTAAGCCTCATAGAATATCATTCCATCTATACACAGCCTAGCTTTCAGCCAAAAGTTTATGAGGAATATTATACAGACTTTAGGCATCTCTCTCTGAGCAGTTCTCTCAT
This sequence comes from Monodon monoceros, assembly GCF_005190385.1. NCBI lineage: Eukaryota > Metazoa > Chordata > Mammalia > Artiodactyla > Monodontidae > Monodon > Monodon monoceros. Next base: position 74,510,996 of record NW_021703776.1, on the reverse strand, counting down.
TTCCAGTATAATTATCTGCAAATTCCATCAAATTCAGCACTGCTACATTTCTAGTTCTACCTTCTCAGCTCAGCAAGACAGCTATTGTCCACTGAGCCTCCACACTCCTGCTCTCTAGTCAGAAAATGTTATGGAATGAAAGCCCAGGTTCATGTGTTTCCCTTCTCTCAAGAATCTTAGACCTGTGCTACCTATTGTACAATGCCTGAAAAAATGCCATATTTTATATTTTGTCCAGTTTGGTTTAATTATATCAAAATTTGCTCAAGTACTATTTTAAACTAAATATACAAAATAGCATAGTACTTCAGTCGTATCTCTTCTAAAACCTATGTCTTGATTATAATATGTAGAAGAGTATGCATGCATGATTAATAAATTAATTCAAGATGTTAAATTTGACATCTCTAATAAGATATGTTTATATTAATAACCACTTTAAATATAATGAATGTCAACCATAACCACTAATAATTACATATAAGAAAGAAACATTGTTAATTTGCTAAAGAATTGATTACATGGGAAATTACAGCTAATGGTAATAGTTGCACAAATTAATTCTAGATTAAAATGACAGAAGAGTTTGTGCTTTTATTAGAAAAAACACATTTTCAACAACTGAATAGACCCTTCATTTTGAGATTGCTATCCTTAGCCAACATTTTCCATGCATCTCAATTGAACACATTGTATCTGTAATTATCTTACTGAATTAGTCATGATGGTGGGCTTTATAATCTTCAACATGTCAAAGAAACAACTATTAATAATATCTATATATTAAGAATTGTTCAAGAGTCCCTTAAGCTCCCAGAATTACTAGTTAATAAGAGGTTCCAGACTATACAAGCACTAATCTGAGTGTTTGAAGAATTTGCTCATTTATTTCTGAACATAAATTTTACTGAATTCACAAAGCCTATTGTGGATAATTAGTGAGTATTACCTAGCCAATTTTTCTAAGAGTTGAGGAAGGGTTTTTTTGTTTGTTTTTTTCTGACATGCCTTTTGGTTTAGGAACAGTGGAACTAAACTCTAGATCAGAAGCTGATTATTAATTATGTTGGTAAAGAAGTTATATAAGTAGCATAGCAAAAACTGTCTGCTTACTATAATACAGTCTGCACTTTAGTGTTTATATTTTAGAGTTTTACATTAATATTTACTCTCTCCTCTCTGATATCTTCCAACATAGGAATAAATCATACAAATCTTAATTATATTTTGTATACACACACAAAGCAGTATCTTCATAATTAGCTCTAAGTATGTTGGAGGAAATCTGTGGTACTGGTAATGGACAAATATGAAAAGGCAGGCCACATATAGCCAAATTTTTATTTATTGGCTTTACACACAAATTATACAAGCACAGTAGTTTCAAAAGCTTAATAGATAAGCACAACTTACAAAAATGCCTCGTCAAATTCGGTCTTCTACCATGGTGTACTATATATATATGTGTGTATATATACACACAAACATATATACATATAATACAAGCAAAAACAATGAGTCAAACACTTAAGAATGACATCTCTGAATTTAGAGTCTCAGTCATAGGATGTAAATACTTTCTATCAAAGCAAAAATTATTCAAATATATTATTGGAGGAGGTTTTCTTAAATGTGTCTTTATCTCTGTCATCCAGCAAATCACAGAAAATGTTTCACCTGTGATCTGTTACAGCATATAGCAAAAAGTAACTATCTCATTGAAAACAAATATGGTTAATTGAACAAGTACTTTCTGTCTCTGGACACTGACTCTTAGTAAAATTTTTCAAATGCAGTTATAAATTAAATTATATATTTGAGTACTACATTTAGGAATAAGTAAAATCTATGTCAATCTATATTTTTAAAAACCAAAAATTGGCTATGTTTCAAGTACTTAATATATGCAAATTATATTCACATCTGAGCTTATAAAGGATACTCAGGGAAAAAAAAATTTAAAACTCCATAGGGATTGTTTATAATAAAATTCTAATTATAATAAAACCTTGCTGAAGAATAAAATATAAATAGGATACTTAAATACCATGTATCACGATGTTCAAGAAATAAATATTTTGAATTAAATTGAAGAAAAATATATATATATAAATTTTAAAATATTTCATATAAATGTATAAATGCAATTTTATCAGGGCAAAATAATTTCAAACATCAAAGATAGTAAAAATGAAAATGTTTGGCCAAAAATTCTTTCCAAGTTAAAGAAATCTACTAGAATAAATTTAAAAAAAAATAAAAAGGTCAATTTTCAGTAAGGAGCCAGAGTCTCGTTAACTTGGGGGCACTTAAGGGTGAGAAGCTGGGATGTGGGGGTGCTGGTCAAACCTGAATTCTCTTGGCACTACTGGCTGTGTGTGTATAGTTGACAAAAACTATGACTTCACCAACGATGAGCTGTCAGTGGGAAACACACTGCCATGAGCAGCCTCTTCATGAATTCTGATAATCTGATTCTGTCACTGGGTTCTTGAGAAAGATGCTGAGGTGAGTGCTAGACCTGTAGACATGGTCAGCCATTTCTCATGTTCCAGACAAGAATCAGCATTGAGCTAACAGTTTGGAAAAAAATAATATACCATGGATTTCAAAACAAACAAAAAAACTCTCAACATTTTCAGAAAACATCCCCAAATCAGGCCATCCCATACAAAATTAAAAGTGTGTGATATTATTCAACCACTCAAGTGCTTAGCAAATCAAAGTGACAACTTTTTTTTAATTCAGAAAACTATAGTCTCCTACTCAAAATAAGATGAATGAGTACAGTGACGAGAAAATCATGTTTTTTTTCTGTACACTGCACCTAGTAATTACGGCTGTGATTTGCACAGCTTTTACCCTCTTTGTTCAGAAAAGGTACATTTTATATCGCATCCCACCTGCATTCAACATAGAATAAGTCTTCATAGTAATTATGTAGCTGTATTTAAAAGACAAAGCATGTAATTATGACTTTAAAAAATAATTTACAGTAACAGTTGAATTGGGGCTTGAATTTTAACAATGCATCAAATAGAAATGGAAGACGAAAAATTTAACTTGTAGAATTCAGTTATCTGAGAGAGGGAAGAAATGTTCTTATAAAACAATGCACTCTCATTGAGGCATTTAATGGTTGATGCTATGACAACAAAGCATGAGAGTTTCCATCAGCCAACTCCATGGCTTTTCGCTCTAGTAAAATCAATTATAAAATTTATATTTCATTTAGGATTTGATTTAAAAAAGCAAAGAAAATTTTAGACACAGTTAAAAGGAACTTGGAGTTCACAGAGTGATTTCTCCTCTTTTAACTAATGAGGGAAACTATATCAAGAAAAGTCAAAGGACTTTACCAAGTTCATACTACTAATCGTTTATGTTGTTTACAGAATAAAGGATAAACCCAAATCTCCTGATTCTCAATTTAAAATATTCTCCAATAAAAATCAATCTTAAATGCATTTTTAATTGAGGTATAATTGACATACAACATTATATTAGTTTCAGGTGTACAACATAATGATTTGATATTTGTATATATTGTGAATTGATCACCACAATAAGTTTAGTTAACTTCTGTCACCGTACATAGTTACAATTTTTTTTCTTGTGGTGAGGACTTTTAAGATCTACTCTCTTAAGAAATGCACTTTGGTTTAAACACTAATTGTAAATAGAAATTGCTATGTTCATGGGGGATGGAATTAGCTCGTAGAACAATTTGATGAGGATATTGATTCTTATTATCCAGACACAATTTCCTCCAGATTGACCTAAATAAACAGATCTAAGTACTTTCACTAAAGGTTTCTTCTCCCCCACAAGCCTTACATAGCCAGGATAAATAATCTAGGAATCAGAGAAAAGTAGTCCTCAAGGTTAGAGCTCTCATATAACTATTACATGGTTCTGGATAGCTGAGGTTTTGTTATAAACTTACCTCAATGTCCCAAATATTTCTATCATGTCTTGATAATATATAGAATTAGATAATTTTTGAGATTCCTTACAGCATTGACATTTTAGGAAATCTGTTAATATTTTAGTCAATGTTACTTGTCTATGGAATTATGATATTCCTTTTATTATCTTTAGAGCTAAAAAAGAATGACCTTTTTGAAACAGAGTAAAACTCTACTCAATATTTGAAGTCCCCACCAATGTTAACCTAGTTCATCAGCACATTCCTAGAATCTGTCTTCACACTTCTCTGGGGGACTTAGTATTTCTTCCTGTAACTTAGTATTTCTTCCTGTATCATGGTTGTTTATTTTCATGTCTCTATCATACGAGCTTTTAAACTCCTTGAGGGAAGACTCTGTATTTTATTCATTTATATATACCCCCAGCACGACCATGGTGTCATACACATAGAAGGTATACCTTGCCAAATTTAATAAATTAATTGCCATTAAAAAGTCTGTGCATCAAAACACAAAGAACACAAAGATAAATCAACCTGTCATCTATGCATTTTTAGGATAGTACTATCTTTTTCTATAACACTTAAGTTGTAAGTGATGAATCGTTATATAATGAATCATTATATAAACTTTTTATAGAACATTAAGAACATTTAAGAACATTATTTCATGGTTCATTTATTCATTAAGCCCAGAACTTTTATAAGAATGAAATTAAACACAACTGTTAAAGTAGCCAAAAAGAAAATATGGGCATAGTTTATGGTTCTATTAATATAGTCTGGCTTTACTAATTAGATCAATGCACAATATTGTTAACTTTCTATTCCAATGTAAGAAGAAAAAGTAAAGCTTACACAAATTATGGATAATTAACAATCCTTTATATTGTGGCCTGCCTGAACAATGTTTTTGGGAGAGTCAGTTGGTATTTGACAATATAGAAAAACATAAACATTTTTGTATAATTTGGTTTCCCCACTTATGTCTAGAAATATAAGAGAACAATTAGTATAAAAGTTTAGATACTTTATTTGCAAGATATTTTATCACAGTGACAAAATTGATAACAACCTATGAACTAAGCAATGGAAAATGTTTTTAAAATTAGGATATATCTATAACATGCAAGCCTAAATAGTTATTTAAAACATTTGTGTATAAGAATAATTAATGGCATATGCAGATATTCAAAACTTAATGTTTATAAAAAGAAAATTATAAAACAGCATGTTAAATATGATTGCATATAAATAAATTCTTGATAGAAAACAAAACTCTAGCAATGGGTGGATTAGGTTGGAGAAATTATGTAACTTTTTCCCTTACCTATATTATGTGAATGTTATATATTTCATATTTTTTTTAGTTTTGAAAATGTTATTCTACTTGATTTGGCAACATTTAGTAATAACACCTTTCACTTAATTCACCTTCATATGTATTATGAATTATGCCACTGTTAGTCACCAAAGTTACAGGATACTACAGTAATTTACAAAGTGTAATTATTAAGTAGAGATGATTAATTTTGACTTAACCTGTTCTATCAAGCTAAGAATATATAATTAAGTACAATACCCAATCTCTTCTCTGTATTTCATAAATTGTTCCTCTTCTTCCAACATCCATGAAGATGATATAATCAGAAAGGAACTTACTTTCTGTTTAATGTCTTCTCACAGAACCATCATTCTGGGTTCCATTTTGTAACAGAATCTTATTTAGCCAGTATTTACTATTTACTTTGAACTATGGGTTGAGACTGATGATTGTGGAAGTCTAAAGAATATAAAAGCTGGCGTGAGGAGGAAATCTACCAGAATATCAGCTTGAAGGAAATCTATTAAGAATATAAAGTAGTCCTGTGTGTGTGTGTGTGTGTGTGTGTGTGTGTGTGTGTGTGTGTGTGAAAGACAGAGAGAGAGAAAGGGTGCTCCTTGACATAAAAGATGCTCATTTCCCTTGTCACTATTTGCCCCACAGGCCCCAAGTCTCCCAGAACATGAGACTCAAGTGCTTGTTCATAACATTTTAGAACTTATGAAACAGGCTGCTCAGAAAATCCCCACAGCATTCAGCAATATTCCAAGAGAATTACACCAATCTCACCCTCTTAATTCAGGTTTGATTGCCTTGAAATCAAAAGCTCACCAAAACTCAAAAGCAGAGCCCATTCCCATTCTTAAGTCCAAATGTGTTGGAAAATGAGTGGGGAGGAGACTACCATTCCTGGATTTACAGACACCAGAACCCAAACTACTAATATACCTAGTGTGATAGTCTGAGTTTTCTGGGACTTCCCTAGCTTAGCACTGAAGCTCTATGTCCTGGAAAACTCCTCAGTCCCCCAAAATTGGTATGTTGGATACCCTAATTATGCCTGGACCTAAGAGGGACCATAATAAACAAATTACCCCATTGAGATTCGGAACCAGTATCATCTACCGCAAGACTAAGGGATCTTTAAAATGAATTTGATAGTTATTTTTCAGATTGCATAATTATAATAGATATTCATCATTACTCAAGTCCAGTGTTAGTGTGCTAATATACTGGATGGATATTTTTATTATAACTCCTACTAGTGTCCAATATAATGGTGGATTCTGTGCACTTTTATTTATTTATTTATTTTTTAACATTTTATTGGGGTATAATTGTTTTACAATGTGTGCACTTTTAAAGTCACTGTATCCCAAAGCCTTCTAGGATTATGCAACTGAAAATACATACAACATACAACAAAATTATTTTTGTCATATGAGACAATGTGGGGAGAGTATTATGCTATTTTATTGTCCACTTTAACAGTTCTACACAGTTGATGAAAAAAAGCCAGTAGTGTTTAATGATTCACTGTGCATTATGGTGGCCTAAATAAATATGAAAACATTTTTTTCATCCATAATGCCTGATATTTTAACAGTGACTATGCTATTAGTACTTGGTGTGTGTCTTTTGACAGTGTTATTTCCTCCTTCTCCACATTTCTCCATAAGAAAGTCAAATACCAGGCTGTTTTCACCCAGCAGGGAATGCAATATACCTGAACCATCCTGATATGGAAGTATTTCTGCTCCATAACAATATGTTAGCAGTGAGTCAAATCCTAATATAATAAGGACTTCAAGTACATCCAAATATTTCTTTGTATTAATGATATTCTGATAGTGGCTTGCATCAAAGAAACTGCTTTTCTTATATGAAGTGTTATCCAGTTACAGGTGAGAAAAAATTTGGTAGACCATGAATTAGTATAAAATCTCAGGCCACAGGTGATTATCTTGTCTAAAGAAAATCCCATTGCCTAAAAAACAAAACAAACAAACAAAAATGGCTAATAGAGACAACAAAATCAACATCTGGATTTGGCTAATTCTCCATGATGCATCCAGGCAAATTTTAGTAGAATACTCTGCAACAAGAAGGCTTGGAGTTAATCCAATACGTGGTAAAATAAGTTCTTTATTTTGGCTACACATTTCTTTCATATGTTATAGCATTAAAACTATCAGTGACCAACATCATAGTTAATTAATACATTTATTGGGTTGGCCAAAAAGTGCCTTTGGTTTTTAAATAAAAATAAAAGACACATTTTTCATTTTCACCAAGAACTTTATTGAACAATGTATTTGCCCTTTTGTTCCACTACCTTCTGCCATTTTTCAGGCAAATTCATAATTCCATCTTCCCAAAACTTTTTATCTTTTTGAGCAAAGAACTGTTCCAGGTACCTTTTACAGTCTTCCAGGGAATTGAAATTTATTTCATTAGAGAATTTTGTAAAGACCTAAATAAATGGAAATCAGAAGGTGCAAGTCTGGTGAATATGGTGGATGAATCAGAACTTCCCAGACAAGCTGTAACAGTTTTTGCCTGGTCATCAAAGAAACATGCAGTCTTGCATTATCCTGATGGAAGATTATACATTTTCTGTTGACTAATTCTGTATGCTTTTCTTTGAGTGCTGCTTTCAGTTGGTTTAATTGGGAGCAGTACTTGTTGGAATTAATCATTTGGTTTTCTGGAAGGAGCTCATAATAGAGGACTCCCTTCCAATCCCACCATATACACAACATCACCTTCCTTGGATGAAGAGCGGCCTTTGGTGTGGTTGGTGGTGGTCCACTTTGCTTGCCCCATGATCTCTTCCATCCCACATTATTGTACAGTTTCTACTTTTCATCACCCGTCACAATATGTTTTAAAAACAGAACGTTTTCATTACTTTTAAGTAGAGAATCGCATGTGGAAATACGGTCAAGAAGGTTGACTTCGCTTAACTTATGTTGGACCCAAACATCAAAGTGATGAACATAACCAAGCTGGTGCAAATGATTTTCAATGCTTGATTTGGATATTTCGAGTATGTTGGCTATCTCCCGCGTGGTATAATATTGATTGTTCTCAATTAATGTCTCGATTTGATCGCTATCAACTTCAAACTTCAAAATATATCAAATGGTCTACCCAACTGTGGAGCATCATCCAGCAAGAAATCTCCAGCTCAAAACTTCACAAACCACTTTTGGCACATTCGATCAGTCACAGCACCTTCTCCATACACAAATCTTCTCTGGCATTTCAGTTGCTTAAAATGGCTACCCAAAAATTCACCAATTTTGATAAGTCTTTTTTTAAATGTACGCTGATATGACAGGTGTCACATACAATCTAACAAAATTGTTTTGAATGAAGTTAAAGACAACTAAGTGCTACTAGAGCCATGTTATGGAAAAAAATGAACAAACCTTTTGGCCAATCCAATAGTAATGACAATTTGGGGGTATCAACTCTCACTGGGCTTTTTGACTTGAAGACTTCAAAATGCTACTGAAATACACTTAACATTTTGAAAGCAACTTTCAACCTTTTCATAGATTCTAAAGGAAAAACCTTATCTTATCAATAGAAGAGTCAAAATTCTTAGGAATGGCATTTCCATTCTGCAAAGACCTCCCTTGACACAAAGTCCTATAGATTGGGACAAGCCCAAGAAAACTGCATTACTAAAACAACTGGTTTATTAATAAAGTATTAATAAAGCCTGTTGTCACTAACTAAGGGTTGATAAAGGTGATATCCATAAACCTGGCAACCTAGTAAGAAAGCAAAATTCACTAACAGAAGAACCTACCATCATGTGGGCTAGTCCAATGGAGTAATACAGTCACCTCTCATATAAGCAAATGACTCCTTGCCAACTGCATTGACCACTGAGCACAACTGCAGCTCCTCATGTGATTCTCTTTACCAGAGAGCATCCCACTCCTGAAATGACTGAATGATAAATTTACATACCCTCATTGGCTGTTGCTAATGAGTTTATGTAGTTAGAGCATCGGGAGATGCAAGGCAAAATGACTGAGCATCTGGTATCCCAGCACTGGTATAGAACACCTTTCTTTTTCCTAAACACTGGTCCTCCCAACACTGAAGTTTACATATTTATCAACCTATTCCATCCAAAATAAAAGAGAATTGAATAATCCTAGTCCACTGCCTACGGGGAGTGAGAGAAACTCTAAGACACTAAAACAATGGTATTTTCATCTAAGAATCCAGTCTTAGATAATTTTAATTCTCTAACATTATAGCTGCCAGCTAAGTATAATTTCAACAGCCTACCTCTGAAACACTCCACCGAACCATCTAAATGTTCTCATTGAAATGTCTCTTTTATTATTAATGGACACTGACGTTGTATTCATGTTGTGTAGGATATTTTCCAATAATTTTTTTCTGATGAATTCAAGGAAATAAAAACTTTTCTTCTGCATGGTAAGTTTGAAATCTTGAAGGTTGTTAAAACATGGCCTCATCATCCTCCCTGCAACATAAAGTGTATTTAATTATTGGGTTTCTCCCTCTTGATTTAAAGGTCTATTCCTTAACTATAAATATTAAAGTTTTTCCCCCATCTGTTGAAAATGTGTTTGTCAACTTCAAGCTCTAAGACTCTACTGCATTAAAACTTGGTTTTGTGCCTCTGGCATAAACAATAGCCAAATAATAATATTTAGCTCTCATCCTCTTCCATTTCACCTATGGCAATGTGACTTAGTTAAAAAATGATCAATTTATATCACTTACTATAAAAATCCACTTGTGTGTCAAAATCAGCTTGGACACTTGATAAAAATATTGACTTGTCTCTTATCCCACATTCCAAGGATTTAAAATGTCAAATGGTAAATTCTGAACATTTGAATTTTCATCAAGATTACCAGCTGATTATGAAGCACATCAATCCACATAAATTTCAGAAATAGTCTTTCATACTTCAACCCACCCATGGTGTGTGATTTAGGTTTCTTTGGACTTCAACTTATTTTATAGAGTTTTTATGGATATTACAAATCTGCTATATCAATTTGAATTCTCATAGGTTTTATTAATGATGGATAAAAATTTAATCTTTAAGAATAAAGGAATCATATCATCTTAAAAGGTGGAAGTAATATAGAAATCATTGAATTCACCTTCTCACCTTAAACTTCTTCTTGCAAAAATTCTCTAAATAGATTTGATAGGCAAATTCTGGATATATTATTTCAAGCCACAGAGTGTCTGTACCTTGGTAACAGAATCTGTTCTCTAATTAGCTATATATCTATTAATCAAAATTTTAGGAAACTTTGTGTGTGTGTTTCTTTTTTTTTTAAATAAATAACTGCTGCCATTGATCTATATTCTCTATTTTATCAACAAAAAGACACTGCTTTCTACTCCCTATACAATCAGTCAGCATCTGGGGAACTGTTTTAGGATACAGAGGAAATTCAGACTAAAATTATGTCCTCAGGGAGATTAAAGTCTCTAGTAGGAGAGAATATGTGTGTGTGTGTATTTCTTCATTAAAAGATACAAATAAATCACTAAGGGATAATAAAAAAAATACAAATCACTTCCAAGTGTGATAGATTAGGAAGAAATCTCAAAGATGAAGATTTTATATTTAAGATGTAAGGTTAAAAACATTTTAAAAAAAATGTAGGTAGGAGACATGCAATCAGATTGGAATCGAGAGTCGCACCAGAGGATAAGTTCTAGGGGGAGACCTTCAAGATGGTGGAGGAGTAACACGCAGAGATCACCTGCTCCCTATAAATACATCAGAAATACATCTACATGTGGAACAACTCCTACATAACACCTACTGAACACTGGCAGAAGACCTCAGACTTCACAAAAGGCAAGAAACTCCCCACGTACCTGGGTAGGATAAAAAAAAAGAAAAAACAGAGACAAAAGAATAGGGATGGGACCTGCACCTCTGGGAAGGAGCTGTGATGGAAGAAATGTTTCTACACACTAGGAAGCCCCTTCACTGGCAGGGATGGGGGGTGGGTGGGGGGGGAAGCTTCAGAGCCACGGAGGAGAACGCAGCAACAGGGGTGCAGAGGGCAAAACAGAGAGATTTCCCACAAAACAGAGAGATTCCCCACATAGAGGATCAGTGCTGACCAGCACTCACCAGCCCGAGAGGCTTGTCTGTTCACCCGCCTGGATGGGTGGGGGCAGGGAGCTGAAGCTGGGCTTTGGAGGTCAGATCCCAGGGAGAGGAGTGGGGATGACTGCGTAAACATAGCCTGAAGGGGGCTAGTGCACCATAGCTGGCAGGGAGGGAATCCGGGAAAAACTCTGGAACTGCCTAAGAGGCAAGAGACCACTGTTTCAGGGTGTGCCAGGAAAGGGGATTCAGAGCAGTGCCTAAATGACTCTAGAGATGGGCGTGACCCACGGCTATCAGTGCGGACAGCAGAGATGGGCATGAAACACTAAGGCTCCTGCTGCAGCCACAAGAATCCTAGGTGCAACACAGGTCACTATCCACACCACCCCTCCCAGGAGCCTGTGCAGCCTGCCACTGCCAGCGTCTCGTGATTCAGGGCCAACATCCCCTGGAGAACACATGGCACACCTTAAACTGTTGCAACATCACACTGGCTTCTGCCACCGCAGGCTCGCCCCGCACTCAGTACCCCCGTCCCCTCAGCCTGAGTGAGACAGAGCACCCTAATCAGCTGCTACTTTAACCCCGTCCTGTTTGAGTGAAAAACAGACGCCCTCCGGCGACCTACACGCAGAGGCAGGGCCAAATCCAAAGCTGAACCCCAGGAGCTCTGCGAACAAAGAAGAGAAAGGGAAATTTCTCCCAGTAGCCTCAGGAGCAGCGGATTAAATCTCCACAATCAACTTCATGTACCATGCATCTCTGGAATGCCTGAATAGACAAAGAATCATCCGAAAATTGAGGTGGTGGGTTTGGAGAGCAACCGTAGACTTGGGGTTTGCTTTCTGCATCTAATTTGTTTCTGGTTTTATGTTTATCTTAGTTTAGTACTTAGAGTTTATTATCATTGGTAGATTTGTTGATTGATTTGGTTACTCTCTTCCTCCTTTTTTTTAATATAGATATATATTTTTTCCTTTTTCTCTTTTTGTGAGTGTGTATGTGTATGCTTCTTTGTGTGATTTTGTCTGTATAGCTTTACTTGTACCATTTACCTAGTGTTCTGTCTGTCCATTTTATTTTGTTTGTTTGTTTTTTTAATATAGTTTTTAGCACTTGTTATCATTGGTGGATTTCTTTTTTGGTTTGGTTGCTCCCTTCTTTCTTTCTTTTTTCTCTTTTTTTATTACTTTTTATATTTTTTATTTTTAATAATTATTTATTTAGTTTTTATTTAATAGCTTTATTTTATTTTTTTCATTCTTTCTTTTTTTCTCCCTTTTCTTCTGAGCTGTGTGGCTGACAGGGTCCATGTATACCAGCCGGGTGTCAGGCATGTGCCTCTGAGGTGGGAGAAGCACGTTCAGGACATTGGTCCACCAGAGACCTCCTGGCTCCACATAATATCAAATGGCGAAAGCTCTCCTGGAGATCCCCATCTCAATGCTAAGACCCAGCTCCACTCAATGACCAGCAAGCTACAGTGCTGGACACCCTATGCCAAACAACTAGCAAAACAGGAACACAATCCCACCCATTAGCAGAGAGGCTGCCAAAGATCATAATAAGGTCACAGACACACCAAAACACACCACCGGATGCGGTCCTGCCCACCAGAAAGACAAGATTCAGCCTCATCCACCAGAACACAGTCATTAGTCCCCTCCACCAGGAAGCCTACACAACCCACTGAACCAACCTTAGCTACTGGAGTAAGACACTAAAAACATCAGGAACTATGAACCTGCAGCCTGTGAAAAAGGGACACCAAACACAGTAAATGAGACAAAAGGAGAACACAGAGAAATGCACAGCAGATGAAGGACCAAGGTAAAAAACCACCAGACCTAACAAATGAAGACGAAATAGGCAGACTACCAGAAAAAGAATTCAGGGTAATGATAGTAAAGATGATCCAAAATATTGGCAACAGAATGGAGAAAATACAACAAATGTTCAACAAGGACCTAGAAGAACTAAAGAGCAAACAAACAATGATGAACAACACAATAAATGAAATTAAAAATTCTCTAGAAGGAATCAATAGTAGAATAACTGAAGCAGAAGAACAGATAAGTGACCTGGAAGTTAAAATAGCGGAAATAACTACTGCAGAGCAGAATAAAGAAAAAAGAATGAAAAGAATTGAGGACAGTCTTAGAGACCTCTGGGACAACATTAAATGCCACAACATTCGAATTATAGGGGTCCCAGAAGAAGAAGAGAAAAGAAAGGGATTGAGAAAATATTTGAAGAGATTATAGTTGAAACCTCCCTTAATATAGGAAAGGAAACAGTCAATCAAGTCCAGGAAGTACAGAGAGTCCCATCCAGGATAAAATCAAGGAGAAACACGCCAAGACACATATTAATCAAACTATCAAAAATCAAATACAAAGACAAAATATTAAAAGCAGCAAGGAAAAAAAAAACAAATAACATACTACAGAATCCCCATAAGGGTAAAAGCTGATCTTTCAGCGGAAACTGTGCAAGCCAGAAGGGAGTGGCAGGACAAATTTAACGTGATGAAAGGGCAAAACCTACAACCAAGATTACTCTACCCAGCAAGGATCTCATTCAGATTCTACAGAGAAATTAAAACCTTTACAGACATGCAAAAGCAAAGAGAATACTGCACCATCAAACCAGCTTTACAATAAATGCTAAAGGAACTTCTCTAGGCAGGAAACACAAGAGAAGGAAAAGACCTACAACAACAAACCCAAAACAATTGAGAAAATGGTAATAGGAACATACATATTGATAATTATCTTAAATGTAAATGGACTAAATGCTCCACCGAAAAGACACAGACTGGCTGAATGGATATAAAAACAAGGCTCTTATATATATGCTGTCTACAAGAGACCCACTTCAGGCCTATGAACACATACAGACTGAAAGTGAGGGGATGGAAAAAGATATTCCATGCAAATGGAAATCAAAAAAAGCTGGAGTAGCAATTCTTCTATCAGACAAAATAGACTTTAAAGTAAAGACTATTACAACAGACAAAGAAGGACACTACATAATGATCAAGGGATCAATCCAAGAAGAAGGTATTACAACTGAAAATATTTATGCACTGAACATTGGAGCACCTCAATACATAAAGCAAATGTTAAAAGCCATAAAAGGGGAAACCGACAGTAACACAATCATGGTAGGGGATTTTAACACCCAACTTTCACCAATGGACAGATCATCCAAAATGAAAATAAATAATCAAACACAAGCTTTAAATGATACATTAAACAATATGGACTTAATTCATATTTATAGTACATTCCATCCAAAAACAACAGAATACCCTTCCTTCTCAAGTGCTCATGGAACATTCTCCAGGATAGATCATATATTGGGTCAGAAATCAAGCCTTGGTAAATTTATGAAAATTGATCATAACAAGTATCTTTTCCGATCACACACTATGAGACTAGATATCAATTACAGGAAAAAAACCTGTAAAAAATACAAACACATGAAGGCTAAACAATACACTACTAAACAACCAAGAGATCACTGAAGAAATCAAAGAGAAAATCAAAAAATACCTAGAAACAAATGACAAGGAAAACACAACAACCCAAAACCTATGGGAAGCAACAAAAGCAGTTCTAAGAGGGAAGTTTATAGCAATAAAATCCTACCCCAAGAAACAAAAAACATCTCAAATAAACAACCTAACCTTACATGTAAAGCAATTAGGGAAAGAAGAACAAAAAACCCCCAAAGTTAGCAGAAAGAAAGAAATCATAGAGATCAGATCAAAAATAAATGAAAAAGAAATGAAGGAAACAATAGCAAAGATCAATAAAACTAAAAGCTGGTTCTTTGAGAAGATAAAAAAAAAAAAATTGACAAACCATTAGCCAGACTCATCAAGAAAAAAAGGGACAAGACTCAAATCAATAGAATTAGAAATGAAAAAAGGAGAAGTAACAACTGACACTGCAGAAATACAAAGGCTCATGAGAGATTACTACAAGCAACTATATGCCAATAAAATGGACAACCTGGAAGAAATGGACAAATTCTTAGAAAAGCACAAACTTCTGAGACTGAAGCAGGAAGAAATAGAAAATATAAACAGACCAATCATAAGCACTGAAATTGAGACTGTGATTAAAAATCTTCCAACAAACAAAAGCCCAAGACCAGATGGCTTCACAGGTGAATTCTATCAAACATTTAGAGAAGAGCTAACACCTATCCTTCTCAAACTCTTCCAAAATATAGCACTCCCAAACTCATTCTATGAGGCCACCATCACCCTGATACCAAAACCAGACAAAGATGTCACAAAGAAAGAAAACTACAGGCCAATATCACTGGTGAACACAGATGCAAAAAACCTCAACAAAATAGTAGCAAACAGAATCCAAAAGCACATTAAAAGGATCATACACCATGATCAAGTGGAGTTTATCCCACGAATGCAAGGATTCTTCAATATATGAAAATCAATCAATGTGATAAACCATATTAACAAATTGATGGAGAAAAACCAAAATTCAAAAATTCGACAAAATTGAACACCCATTTATCATAAAAACGCTTCAGAAAGTAGGCACAGAGGGAACTTACCTACACTTAATAAAGGCCATATATGAAAAACCCACAGCCAACATCGTTCTCAATGGTGAAAAACTGAAACCATTTCCACTAAGATCAGGAACAAGACAAGGTTGCCCACTGTCACAATTATTATTCAACATAGTTTTGGAAGTTTTAGCCACAGCAATCAGAGGATAAAAAGAAATAAAAGGAATAAAAGGAATGCAAATTGGAAAAGCATAAGTCATGCTGTCACTGTTTACAGATGACATGATACAATGCATAGAGAATCCTAAAGACTCTACCAGAAAACTACTAGATCTAATCAATGAATTTGGTAAAGTAGCAGGATACAAAATTAATGCACAGAAATCTCTTCCATCCCTATACACTAATCATGAAAAATCTGAAAGAGAAATTAAGGAAACACTCCCATTTACCATTGCAACATTAAGAATAAAATACCTAGGAATAAACCTACCTAAGGAGACAAAAGACCTGTATGCAGAAAACTATAAGACACTGATGAAAGAAATTAAAGATGATACAAACAGATGGAGAGATATACCATGTTCTTGGATTGGAAGAATCAATATTGTGAAAATGACTATACTACCCAAAGCAATCTACAGATTCAGTGCAATCCCTATCAAACTACCAATGGCATTTTTGACAGAACTAGAGCAAAAAATATCACCATTTGTATGGAAATACAAAACAGCCCAAATAGCCAAAGCAATCTTGAGAAAGAAAAACAGAGCTGGAGGAATCAGGGTCCTGGACCTTAGGCTATACTACACAGCTACAGTCATCAAGACAGTATGGTACTGGCACAAAAACAGAAAGATAGATCAATGGAACAGGATAGAAAGCCCAGAGATAAACCCATGCACATATGGTCACCTTATTTTTGATAAAGGAGGCAAGACTATACAATGGAGATAAGACAGCCTCTTCAATAAATGTTGCTGGGAAACTGGACAGCTACATGTAAAAGAATGAAATTAGAACACTTCCTAACACCCTACACAAAAATAAACTCTAAATGGATTAATGATCTAAATGTAAGGCCAGACACTATCAAACTCTTAGAGGAAAACATATGCAGAACACTCTATGACATAAATCACAGCAAGATCCTTGTGACCCACCTCCTAGAGAAATGGAAATAAAAACAAAAATAAACAAATGGGACCTAATGAAACTTAAAAGCTTTTGCACAGCAAAGGAAACCATAAACAAGATGAAAAGACAACCCTCAGAATGGGAGAAAATATTTGCAAATGACACAACTGACAAAGGATTAATCTCCAAATTTTACAAGCAGCTCATGCAGCTCAATTTCAAAAAAACAAACAACCCAATCCAAAAATGGGCAGAAGACCTAAATAGACATTTCTCCAAAGAAAATATACAGATTGCCAACAAACACATGAAAGAATGCTCAATATCACTAATCATTAGAGAAATGCAAATCAAAACTACAATGAGGTTTCACCTCACACCAGTCAGAATGCCCATCATCAAAAAATCTACAAACAATAAATGCTGGAGAGGGTGTGGAGAAAACAGAACACTCTTGCACTATTGGTGGGAATGTAAATTGATACAGCCATTATGGAGAACAGTATGGAGGTTCCTTAAAAAACTAAAAATACAACTACCATACAACCCAGCAATCCCACTAATGGGCATATACCCTGAATAAACCATAATTCAAAAAGAGTCATGTACCACAATGTTCATTGCAGCTCTACTTAAAATAGCCAGGTCATGGAAGCAACCTAAGTGTCCATCGACAGATGAATGGATAAGGAAGATGTGGCACATATATACAATGCAATATTACTCAGCCATAAAAGGAAATGAAATTGAGTTATTTGCAGTGAGGTAGATAGACCTAGAGTCTGTCATACAGACCGAATAAGTGAGAAAGAAAAACAAATACCGTTATGTAATACATATATGTGGAATCTAAAAAAAAAAAAAAAAGTGGTTCTGAAAAACCTAGAGGCAGGAGAGGAATAAAGATGTAGACGTAGAGAATTGACTTGAGAACACTGAAGGGGGAAGGGTAAGCTGGGACGAAGCGAGAGAGTAGCATGGACATATATACACTACCAAATGTAAAATAGATAGTAGTTGGAAGCAGCCGCAAAGCACAGGGAGATCAGCTCCAGGCTTTGTGACCACCTATAGGGGTGGGATATGGAGGGTGGGAGGGAGATGCAAGAGGCAGGAGATATGGGTATATATGTATATGTACAGATGATTCACTTTGTTATAAAGCGGAAACTAACACACCATTGTAAAGCAATTATACTCCAATAAAGATGTTTTAAAAAAGAGAAAAAAAGTGTAGGGAAGTTATATAGAAAAAAGCATGAGCAAGTTCACAGAGTTAGAACAATCCAGAATGCTACGAATTCCTGTGTTCATATGACCTGCTTCACATAGCTAACAAATTAAATCTATTCCATTGCACAATTCAAGTTTGCTGTCGTTTTATCCATTATTACATCTCATGCTATAACAGCTTAAATAACCATGATGTTATATTCATTTTAGATAATAGTTCAAGTTTATTACAACTATAATTACATGCATTTTACAAAGATCTCAAAACATGGATGTTTTTCTGATTTATCTTCCTTGTTTTCTCCAGACAATTAATAACATACTTTCAGTTTTGTTAATTCTGTTACTCAATAATATCCAATTAAAAATTTTTTCTTATAATTTTCTCCAACAATTCTAAAATATCAGTGTAAAAACTTTTATGATCAATCTTACATATCTTCTGTCAAAAATAATCTTTCTGGTGGTCAATAAATGCACTTGATTTTTTTCTGTATTACACTGTATTTTTTTTAGCACAATTCACTTTTTACTTATATCCTATTGAATATTTTCAAAGATTATAGAGTTCCATATAACAAAGTTTTATATTTCAGAATATGATCCTGGTTTTATTTCTCTGTATTGTTGTCATTTGTTGTAAAAAAGCATCTGATCTATTTAAAACAAGAAAACAAAATTATTGAAACCATTTTGTTTATTTATTGTTCATATAAAGTCAGTTGATACTAATGATATCAATTACGTGGCTCCAGGCCCCAAGAAATTTACATAATTTATCTTTCACTATATCCTATCATAAACTTTTCATTTGATCCTTCCATATTTTTAATTCTTCCACAAAGATTTTGTTTTAAAGACTATTATTCCTACCCCCTCATTTTCACCTCATATCAGAACCCTGTCATGTCTTCTGATACTGGTAGAGATGCTTTGATTTCATGGAGGACAAGTCCAATTCCTAGAAAAGGAATAGGCTGTACCTCAGTGTTGACCAATGAGATATAAAGTGAAATTCGCTAGAAATTTTTCATAATGATTTTATTTCCTTCAGAGTCATCTATGAGAGAAATAATAAGACCTACTTCACAGTTTTTTGTGAGGATTAAATGTAAAAGAATAAAAATAAACAAACCTGGCACCCAGTAAGTGCTAAACACGGATTAAATGTAAATGCTATAGCAACACAAATTAAGGTAATGCAAGATGATGTCCCAGAGTTCTTACAACACTTAGCCATTAAATTTATGCCAGTAAAATCTGCCTGCCAGAATTTTATGCACTGAGAAGACTAAGTAGGCCTCAATTATTAAGACATCATTTGTTTACTGTCTTACACAAATAGCTAAAAGCACCCTTAACACACAAACACCTTCCTTTCTGGCTTTACAGCTACCCTCCCTGTCTCCATCAATACCTTTTGAAATTTTTCCTGGCATGGCTCCTAAAAAGATGCTAACTTTTGAAAAGATGTTGGATTCCTAGCTCCCTCTCATCCAACAAGTACCCTAGACCTAAAACAAGCCAAAGAGAGGTTGAAGGATTTGCCAAATAACAGAAAAACTTACAGAAACCTTTCATATTGTAGGAAATTTGATTAGCATGATTAATAAGCTGAAATAGCTAAAAGATGTTTTTTGGAGAAGACTGATGAAGCAAAAACAGCTCCAGCAAAACTTGGTATTTTATAAAAGAAAGAAGATAAGAGTAAACAAAATGCAAATTTTTAAATGAAATTAATTTAGGCAAAATATAGTATATATATAAATATTATATATATACTATGTACATATAAATGAATATATACACATTTGTGTGTACACACACACAATTATATGCCAATATATTTCAAACATTGACAAAATGAAATACTCTTCTGGAAAAATACAAAATGTCAAAATTGGCAAAGTAGACAAAAACGAGCATGACAGTAATTGAAATGCTAATTAGAGACCTCTAACTGCTTCTCCACTCCCACACCCCTTCACTCCCCACACACAATCTTTATGGATTTACAAAATTGCTTTAAATGATTATTCTACCAAACTATCAAGGAACTCTCTTACACAAGTTTTACTAGAAAAAAACCCATAAGATAACTGCCTTACTTATTTGTTAAATAAACTTAATTTCAAAATTAGTAAAGATGGTACAATAAAAGAAAATTAATTTTTCTTGTGATCAAAAATGCCACAGTTTTTAATGATTATATTATCTAATTGAGTCTTTGTATTTTAAAAATGTGTATATAGGTTTTATCCTAGGAATTCAAAAGTGACTTTAGGAAGAGAAACTTTTGTCAAAGTGTCTTACCATTAATGAATTGAGATATAAATTGTAAATTAATGTAGGAAAAGCATTTGATAAGGTTCAACATCTCAGAATATTTAATAATTCTCAGAATTAGTAATAAGTGGGAATTATCCTTACCTAACATAGGTCATATACTAACAGTATATAGGAAACAACATAGATAAATATACATGTAATCCCTTTAAAAATTCGGAAGACACTAGAATGCCTACTGTCTTTCAATATGAACAAGATGAACTACAATTGATGAACATATCTCAGAGGAAGAAGAGAGAAAGAAGTGAGGCATGATTCTGAAGAAAATAAAACTGCATAGAAAAATGAAGAGTATCAACAACAGCCTATAACAAATAAGAGAGCTTGACAAGGTTGCCACATATTACCTCAGCTAACAAAAATCAATAGCATTACCATATATCAGCAATAATCACCTAGGAAATATAATAGAAAGCAAAATACTATCCAGAATGGTAATATACACTTTGAGGTATTAAGCATGATTCTCTTAAAAGATATAAGGGAACACTAGGATAAATGCCAGGTTAATAGATTGAACTACTTACTATTACAAGGCTGCCAATTTTTCCCAAGCTATTTTAAAAATATACTGCAAGTTTAATTACATCTGTAGAAAGACTTTTAAGGAGCTTATTCTTATATATGTATTGGTCAGTTTCCAGAATTTGTATGGATCGGAAAATTGAATGTATTTCCTCTCTCCTCTTAGAAATCACTCAAAAGCTATAAGCATAAGAAAAATATAAACTCAAACAAATTTTTAAATAAAACCATAATACTAATTAGGACTGCCAAAAGGAACAATGCTTATGCAGAGTATTCATATAAGGAAGTGGAAAGAAATTTAACATATATTCCAGGTGTTGAATCCAGCTCTAGAGGATCAAAAATACACTTTCTGAGGAGCAAATATAGGCTAAAGGCAAAAAGGGTGATGTAAGAAAACATAAAATGAATTGGATGTTGGCAGAAGCCATTCTAACCCAGTTAATTTCAGAAAAACAGAGTCAGTAAGATTGCACTAAAACTACATAAACAAGCCATGTTTGCAGGAAGCAGTATGTGTTTGTGGTTACTTAGAAAAAGAAGACTTTTGTATTGTGAAAATAAGCTATCCAGAAATGTTAAAATTACCATTTTCTAACAGCAGGAGAGACCCAGTAAACAAATGGACCAGGAAAAAGAATCTCATTCTAAGAGACATAAAAAAGGGAAGAACTAGCACAGTATCTGTAAAAATACACCACAAAGAAAAGGATAAAATATTAATAAAAGGAATTAACTGACAAAGAAAAACTATCAAGAAAGTTGTTGCCCTATTGTTTGTTTTTTGTTTTTTGTTTTTTTGCGGTACGTGGGCCTCTCACTGTTGTGGCCTCTCCTGTTGCGGAGCACAGGCTCCGGACGCCCAGGCTCAGTGGCCATGGCTCACGGGCCTAGCTGCTCGGCGGCATGTGGGATCTTCCCGGACAGGGGCACGAACCCGTGTCCCCTGCATTGGCAGGCGGACTCTCAACCACTGCGCCACCAGGGAAGCCCTGCCTATTGTTTTTTTGTGTGTGAGTGTGTGTGTAATTACAGAGAAAATAAATCCAGCATATTTGCAATAAACACACTGCGTTGAGCTTTCAATATCTCCCTTTATGAATGAAAGATTTATTGCCCCCAGCTACTAGGATTGCTGCCAGAAGATAACCCTCAGCCCTCAGTCCCTTTGGAAATTGCCTCAGTTGAAAAATAACTGATTTTTTCAAAGCCATGCCAATTCCAGAAGCAGCCTATATTCAATGACTGATCAAAGTTAGACTATAAAGGCACAGCCCCTTTGCCCAATTCAGGATAACTCTGAAAGTCTCACCCAGCTTCAGAGCTCATTAGATAATTTAAACCCTTCATTGGGATTGCTTGGTAACACATCTCCTGTCCAAATCTGCTTCCTCTGTCTCCCTTCCACAGTTGTCAATACAGGGCACTTCCTAATAAAATCTTTAACATTAATCACTAGCTACTCTCGGGACATCCAAAGTTTGACAATTGTTACCAGAAGTGGAGTGGTTCAAGAAAGCAAATACTAATATTGGATTTTGTGCCCAAATCATCTTAACCTCCAGCTGGCAGTGATGATTCTATCACCTGTGGTAGATGGACCACAGATAGCTCCAGGCATAAGACAATGGAAAAGTTTTTCAAACATCTAGCTATGTAAACTGGGATGTCAAATGCTTGGAAAATAATGGACTGGCTGGGGGAAATAGTAAATAAAATTATAATGCAGGAAATTAGATTTCTGGACAAGGCCATGCCATCTGAAGTACAGAATTCTGTACTTTTTGAAAAATAGTTCCTGGCACATTACTGGATACTGACAGAGACAGAGCTCTTGACATGGAAAATCAAGGGACAATGTAGGAAGCATTCTTCATCATGAACTGGGCTTCCTCAAACTCAGTGAGTCATAAGTTGGGCAGGCCCAGCAATATTCTACCATAAGATGGGAGTGTACATCTGGGATCACACATGAACAGAACTGCAAGCTACATGAGCAGGCCACCCAGATACCCATGACATTCGCCAATATTGCACATGAGGCCCTCCTTCACTGCACAGTTATGGACCCTTGAGATCATCCCTTACAACCAAATAACAGAGAAGGAAAAAAATTCCAACGTGGTTCATGAATAACCAAAGTTTAGTAATGTTGCACTAAAGCCCCACTAAGGAGTGGCCTCTAAAGATAGTGGTGAAGAAAATCTTAGATTTTTGAGATTTGAAGAGATTTGTGCAGTGCACTTGACTATTTCGAATGGAAGGAGTGGGATCATTAGTGAATTCATTGGCCAGCTAGTCAAAGGCCTGGGAGGAAGAAGAATGAAAGTGAAAGATCTAAGACATGGAGGACTGGAATTGAGGCATATTGCAGGCATATGGGAGTGAAAGAAAGTGTGGAGATCTTTAGATTGCATAATAACTAACACCCACAAGAGTGTACTCACCACAGAACAAATACAAAGTAACCAGGCAGACAAAATGCTCAGCCAATAGACCTCAACCACCCCAATGTTGATATAATAGGTTCATGAATGAAGTAGTCATGATGGCAGGGATGGAGGCTATACATGGAACAACTTACCATGTTTCCGAACTGCTACTACCAAATATCTAACTTACCAGCAACAAAAATCAATGCTGATTCCCACTGCACGAATTCCCTGAAGACCTGTTTGTTCAACTGGTGGAACACTGACTGCATTGGAGCCCTAGAAAATCAAGCAAATCACATTGTTAGAAAAATACACATATTCTGGATATGGATTTTCCTTTTATACTTATATGGCCACAGCCGGCACTATTACCAGAGAATTTGGAGAGAATTTAATCCACGGATACTAGATGCCTCATGACATCGTTTCAAATTACAGCAAAAGAAGAGCAGGAGTGTTCCAATATCCATGAGATACACTTGTCATATCACATATCATACAATCCAAAAGCTGCCAGCCAGGCAAAGTTATGATACAAACTGCTGAATGCATAGCTGTAATGCCAACATGGAGGTGAATCTTTACAAGAATAGAATGTCATCTTTCAGCACTTAAATCAAAGAACTTTATATATAGATAGACTGCATGTGTCCAGTAACAAAGGTATGGAAGCACAAAGGGCTTACCATCACTCTCACAAACACAATTGGGGATTTTGTGCTCCCTGATGCCACAACTCTAGATTATATGTGTTAAGAACTAGTTCGAACAGGATATCCTCTCATCAGGGGAAATGGTACTGAGTTGTAGGCTGTGACTGCCAACTGGGCACTTCAGTTATTTCATGCCAAGGGACAAGCAGAGAAGAAAAGAAGCCATCTTCAGAGGGATGAGTGTCTCTAATTATCAAGAAGAAGTAGGAGTTTTTGTATACAATGGAATCTTAGAGGACTGTGTTTGACACACAGGTGATACACTTAGATACAATTTTGTTGAGAAAATGTTCAACTGCAGCAATCTCAGTCTGGGAAGGACTTTGAAAGTTTGAGTAGTGCAACAAAATAAGCCAGTGAGATCAGAATTGCTAGTGAGGGTGAGGAAAAACTAAAATATAGAGTAGAAGAGGGAGACTAAGAATAGCAAGTGTGGGCCCAAGACCAATCACAGCACTGAGAGTTAACCACTCTATCCACTAACCATTCTCCAGTCTTCATTGAGTTGGCTAAGCCCTATCTGGGGACTGCTTTGCACATCATACTTTTGCTTTTGCTCATCAAGCTCCTTTTCCCCAATTTCCACAGGTATTTATCCCAAGAACCCTCTTTGGTAAATATCTGGCATACAAATCTCCTCAGAATAACTTCAACCCATCTAAGACAGTATATATAATTGAAGGTTTCCAAAATGTAACTAAATACTTTTCCCCCTGTACTTCATAGTACAGGGGAAAAAGACAAATATAATCAAAGAAAATTTCCTAAAATTAGGAAAGATTGACTCTAGTTATTAAGAGGCTTACCCATGGGTAATTGACCAAACTGACCCAGAATGACCTCCATTGAAAAATTATCTACTAAATATAATGGTCTTCAAAGAAAAAGAAAATACAAACTTGCCTGGTCAAGGTAAGTTTCAAAACACTTATCAAAAGGAAAAAAATCAGGATAGCTTAAGAAATTTCCACAGCAATATTCAATATCAGAAAACAATGAAGCAAAACTACAGACACTTAAGGTATAAAAGTGTGAGCATAAGGACTTTGTGTCATACTTTTGAATATGAAACAACTCAGAGAATGTTTCCATAGTACTTCATGAGGCAACTGATTTATAGCTACAGATATTATGATGAAAGAATTAGCAATGAGCACTACATGTGTCTGAAATTAGAACTGAGATAAAACAAATGTGGGAATTTAAAAGACTGATCTGCTCCAACAATGTAGAGATTATAGATACAATTATCAATAAAAGAGAAAACACATAGGAAGAAGGTAAGAAGGCTTATTTCCTCATTTATAATATCTGTAATAAAAGATAATTATACAAAAGATATAAATCAAGTAATGGGACTGTATTCGTATTTGCATCACAAAGATAAACTAATTACTAATAATATTATTAACTAAAACAGTGGTAGAGGAGAGAACGGGGAGAGGAAGAAAAAGGAAATACATTAGTTTTCTCATTGTTCGTAATATGGCGTTATTAACTACTATAAAAATAAGAAGATAAATTTACTTCATAACATTATATAAGTTAAGGTGTTAAGAGAAGAATAAGTCAAAATAAATTAGAAGCAAAAGCAAAATAAAGAGAACACGTAAAGTCATAAAAATTATAAATACTTAAAAACATCATAAAAGTAAATGATAGTATTGAATTAACATATATTTTATTAATTAGGGCTTCTTAAAAACCAATAACAACATTAAACATAGTATATAATAACATGAGTTGATATAATATATCTTAAAATAACTCATAAATGAAGAAAAAATTCACATTGTTCTATAAAAATATGCACCTAAGACAAAGTGTTTCACAAAGTTAGAAAATAAACTAATAGACAATGATAACCAGGGAAATGCAAACAACAATAAAATGGTAGGGCTTGGTAGAAATATAAATTGTACAACCAGTCTGGAACATTATGAATATTTACTAAAGCTGGGCGAGGCAAATCCCATGAATAAGCAATTGTTCTAGGCAAATAAACCCACAAGAAATATACCAAAGGTGTGTACAAAAAAAGTTAACAGCGTTATTTGCAAAAGCCAAAAACTGATTCAACTCAAATGTCTATCAGCAGTAGAATGGTTAAATTGGTGTATATCCATACCATTGAATACTCTACATCACTGAGAAAGATCAAACTACCTCTACACACAAACATAAAACTTTAAGTGAAGGAAATGAGATACAAGATGGGGCAAACTATATGATTCTATATATGGATAATTCAAAAAAAGACAAAACTAATCTTTGGTGATAGAAGTGAGAATATAGATTGCCTTTTGATGTATAATAAATAGGAGGGAGGAGTAGAGACGTTTTTGGATGCCAACAATGTTCTATATCTTGATTAGTGTGAGAGTAACAGAGGTGTGTGTTCACTTTGCAAAAAATGTGTTCAACTGCACTTGATCAGTTTCTAGACTCACTATTTTATTAAATTGTACTTGTTTTTCTTTTTCTCCTCTGGTATCATGTTCATTTTTTGCTATAATCTTGTAGTAATTCACTTCTGAAAAAACTAACCCTTCCCTTTGTATGTTTTTACTGAATTGACTTACCTTCCTTGGAACTGTTTTTCCGTATATATTTTTAAATTTTTATTCTAAATTTCTAAAACTTTCACATGAGTTAAACAACAAAAAATATTAAAAAGTGTAAAGTCTTTCTCCAAGCTGTGTTCCTCATCAATGTTGTTGTTATCCCAACAACATTTTACTGTTGTTAAAGTGTGCTGACAATCATAGACTTTTATATCCCTTATAGGGGACACACAATACGTACACAGTATCATCCTACAGGATGCACTGTACACCTTTCTTGTTTCATGTAAAAACATTTATTAGAAATCTCTTCTTATTAATACATAAAGAACATCTTCATTCTTTTGTGCAGATGCATAGTATATTGATGTAAGGATGTTAATCAGTTCCTCTCTTTTCTATGATAAAAGCACCTTTTAAAGGGCAAGTTATAGATAATTATGCCACTAACAAGTATAGATGTTTGTACTGCTCTGTCCATCTCCACGGAGACCCATGTCACATCTCAAAATGACATTCCTGTCCAAACTCAAATAGACCTCAGTCTATAAATAGCTGTTGATATCTAGACATAAAATCCCAGTTTTAAATATCACAACTTTCAGATAAAATACTTAGTTCAAAAATGTACTGGTGGGGGAGGGGTGAGTATAGGTATGAAGGTTGAGGGAAATCAGCAGAACATTTCATCAATATGGGACCTTCCCACAAATCTGGCCACACAGGAAGAAGTCAAAATTAAAACAGATGCTGAAGTCCAGGAGAGCAAAACATTGCAAAAGAAATAAGAAATGTTAACACCAGGCATGCTGAAATCCCATAAAAATTTGGCCCTTCTATGGAAGAATTTCATAGGAGTAATTTATGTGACAACAAAATCTGTGAGTTGATTCTAGTTCTAGTTGATGATAATCTTATTCCTGGAAAAATGTATCTCTTCAGCTTTTTCATTCTCAAAGAGGCAGTATGGTCAATGAAATATTATTCAGCTTTGAAAAATAAAGAAATCTAACCATTAGCAACAACATGGATGAACATGGAGGACATTATACTAAGTGAAATAAGTTAGTCTCAGGACAAATACTGTATGATTTCACTTTGCGAGGTATTTGAAATAGTTAAACTCATGGAAGCAGAGAACAGAATGGTGGTTGCCAGGGGCTGGGAGAAGGAGAAAATAGAAGTTTTTGTTCAATGGGTTTTGAGTCCCAGTTATGCAAGATGAGTGAGTTCTAGAGATCTGCTGTATAACATAGTACCTATATTTAACAAAGTATTGTGCATTTAAAAATTTATTAAGAGAGTAGATTTCACAATAAGCATTCTTACCACAAAAAGGGGTGGGAGCACAAATAAACTATTGGAGGTAATAGATATGTTTATTACATTGTGATGATAGTATCAAGGGTATATGCATATGTCCATGCTCATCAAATTATATATATTAAACATGTGCAGGGGTTTTTAAAATGTCAATTATACCTCAAAATCTGTTAAAAAATAGTATGAGCTCTAAAACCCTATGATCGAGGTTAAAACCCATCTCTGCTGCTACTTTCTGTGACCTTGGCAAATTACTTAATGTCCCTGTTCTTCAGTTTTCTCATTGATAAAATATTTAATAATTGGGTTGTTATTTAAAAAGATAACACTTCTAAATCCTTGAGCATATTTCCTGGCACATGGTACACATGTTATATATGTAAACAGAAACGTTTATTTCATAGAATGAAATAAATCTTTGCTTGGGGTATTTGTTGAAGTAATTATTAAATTGGTTCCCTTAAACAGGTGATAATGTGATAAGATTGAGAACACTGTTCTTTTGTGATCCTGCCCTTATGTCTCAGAACTTACTGTTTATGCCTTTTGAAACTGGCATTCTAATAAGAAAGTGCAGGTACTGTAGATGAGCATCTACATGCTCACTGAGTTTAGGAAATCTTAAGGTATCAAGGTTTACCTTAGCCATGACTTGAGAGTGATCAGAAGAATGTCTTGTTAAAACAAAATAAAATAGACACCATGTTTGAAGATTCCCCTGAGCAGACAAACCATTTAAGCGATGTAAACAAAATTTACTTTAGTTTATTTCATGAACATAAACAAAACTTAGATTAAACAAAAAACAATATATATCTCAGATTTCAGGGTCAACTTGCTCTGTTCGCCTGCTCAGATCCTAAACAGAGAATGAAATAAGCCTAGAGAGAGTAGTACTTTGCCTGTAACCAGATACTATATGGATACAAAGATTCTTGAACAATTTAGTTATATTTGCTTTGAATATAATGTCTGAGAGGTATACATGAGTAAACAGCAAGAATACCTGGATGCTTGTGTTTCCTAACAAGCGGTACAAAATGTTTCAAAATAAAATTGAATGTTGGAGAAAAAGAAAAGCAATCTAGAACACAGAATCCAGTTTAGGAATATCTACTTTAAGTTGGTGACATTACCCTACAGGATTTTACAACTATTTGATTATCAAAGAAATGTTATTCTGTAGGATGATAGTTCTCAGATATAGAGAAATCTCTGAAAGGAATGAGAATTTTTTTCTGCAGAAAAACAAAAATTGGAATTCCCATGAACGCTCAATTTTAACATATCACAGCGTTAGGTTAGCTATTTGATCCTGATATTTGCTTCAAGACCCCAACTGGCAAAAGTTAAAATATCTGGAGCACCAAATACCTAAACTGAACAATTTGTCCTGAAAGAGGAAGGTTAAATTATTTTGTTATTATTTTTACATACATAATAATTTTTAGACAACAGCAATATTCATAATCTGTTTAGTCAACAGAGGGGACAGAAATTAATGGGAAGCTCTACCAGAAGAAGTAGCCCTCAGAATTAAACATACTCAAATAGATCTCTAAAAAGAGATGTTCTTTTATTGTTTTATAAATCTGAAATGATTGTGAGGAAAACTTATGTTAGCAAAACCTATCAGTGGTCCTCAAATATTAGCATGCATCAGAATTACCTAAAGATAGTCTGGAAACAGAGATTACTGTGCCCAAAGGTCAGGATCTCTCATTCAGTAGGTCTGGGGTAGAGCCTGAGGACTCGTTTTCTAGAAAGTTCCCAGGTGATATTGATGTTGCTGGTCCCAGGACCACACTTTGAGAACTATTGCATTAATAGGATACATATGGACAGAGAAACAGTGCAAGGATCCTCACATTCTAAGAATCTCTTAGAATTTAACAGCATCTGTTTAAAAGAGATCTTTTATCAGAAAATTAACTACACTGAACCTATGTTTTCAGACTCAGTTTTTAAGAAAAAAGCAATTTTGGTAGAGAAAATATGGGATGGTTATATTAATTTTCACTAATTTAGTGAGTTAGCATTGGATATTCCTGACATAGTCTAAAAGATTTTTATTTTCCCAGTCATATGTATAGTCTATTATATTTTTTCTAATTATGTGCATCTTATTTAATTTTATTTCATAGACAATCTCACTGATGTGCTAATCCTACAGTTCTTAATTATTTAAAAATTTTTAAAATAAAATTAATGTTTATACTGTCCTATTAATTGTCTGTGCTAAATAATATATCATTCCTAACATTATATAATATTTTCACTGTTTCCCATATTCCAAAATATTTTATATGTCCTCCTATCTACCTATCCATCCATCTATCTGTAATGCTTCCAGATTTTATACATTTGCCATTATAAAGCTGGCATGCCAGTTATCACTTTACTGCCTCTCGGCTCCAAATTTTTCATTGCCTTTATAAATTCTGCAAATATTTCTCCCTTGCCAGCTGGCACAATATTTAAGCTTTGTCAGTAGATGGCGCCAGAGGGACACTGGAGGAGAAAGGGACTTATCCTGGAATGCTTCTGTTTTCTTCTTTCTTCTGTCAAGCTCCAGCTGCAAATGAGGCAGCCAGTGGCACTCACTTCAGCAGAATCCAGAAGCATCATCCTTATGAGCAGCTTCTAAGTAGGGTTGCCAGGTGCCTTACAGGGACTCCTGCTTATCAACTTTGGCCTGGGGCACCTCTGCAAACTTCTCTACCACCCAGGGCCAGAGTTGTACCCTCTGCAGCAAGGCCTGGTTGGCAGCTGGGGAAAGGGGTCTTGCAAATTTGTTCCTTCCTTGGGTATTGTGCCTCAACCCTGAAGACAGTAGCTGCTGCCTGTATTTCTTTATTTTTTATGGTCCATTGTAGTTAATCCCTTCTTGCTACTTAATTCTCCATATCATGTTTTATCTATGATAATTTGAGTTAAACCCATCACCATTTTTGCCTAGGTAGTTTTGAAAAATATGTAGTTTCGCCAAATATGTCAAATGTTCAACTTGATTCTCTGTTTTGATTTTAAACTTAATATAAAATGTTTGATAAAAGTAAGATAATATCTAGTGATTATAAACACTCAAATTCTGATAACTTTCCAGAATTGTATCTTCTGGAAAAGTGATCACTTTGATGCCCTAAGTTGTAAAACAGTTTTATTACATAAGTTGGACTCAGTAGAGTGCAAATACAACTCGCCTTTTTATTTTCCCTACCACTGAGCATTTATGTCCTCACTTTGGATTCCTCCTTTCCTGCCCCTGGATTAAATGACAGAATGTTTCTGTAACTTTTCCAGTCTTTTAAAGTCATATACATATTCATATTTCAGTAATTAATAGACTCCAGAATAATGTCAAAACTTCTAACTCTTTTCCAATTAAAATCCTCCCAGTCTACAAACCTAGGACACTTGCTTGGGAAATTGTAGCAAGAGAGTTGGCTGGCCTTTTCTCTTCTCATTGTATTTAATCCCTCGATCATTGCCTGCTGTTTCTGACTTCTCCAGGGTCTGGGTGTTTTGTTTTACAGAAGGTCTAGTGAAGTAATGCAACATAAAAGTATGGTAAATAATTAGGGATGTGTGAACCAAAAAAAATGTTTACAATTTTAGTCCTCCATCTTATCCTCTAAGAGATAAGTTACTCCACCTAAAATTATCTGACATATATTTTAGGACTATAGGGGGCCCATAAATGACAAAATGGAGGATATAAAACAAGGCAGTATATTTTTCTTCTCTATCAATCCTGGAAACACTATTGCTAGAAGGCAGGTGCAATTTCTGGAGAGCACATTAGATTGCCAAAAGTGCTGTAATATTCAGAGAACTAGAGCAGATAGTTTTCAGCATGATGTTTTCTGGATTTGAAAGATAAATAAGAAGGCAATTCTATGGAGCCCTGAACATATATGTTTCTGTATATGTATGTGCTTCTCCATTACAAATGTGCCTGTGATACACAGCCCTGCAAGGAGCCTGAAACAGGTAGGGTCTCCATAGATATTTGTTAACTGAAGATTTACAACTTTAAATCCAAACCTTAGTAAACAAAAATGTATTACCTCATACCCTCTCACTTTCTTAAGTCACCACCCATTGTTTCAAAATATTCCCATCACCAAATTTCTTGGATGAGTTTCTGCTTTAATCCTTCACTTTATAGTTGCGCTTTTACTGTCATAAAACTGCCCTCTTCAGGCTTGCCAGTGAAAGTCAATTTGACAAATTTTTGGAATACTTACTCTGTGCGAAGCATTTTATAATCAATAAATCAAGTAGACTTTTTTGAATCTTGCATATATCTTTAACCTATTAAAAGTACTTGAAAGTACCTATCCTTTAAACTGAAGCCCATGGGTTCTTTGACTTTACCAATATTTTAGAGTATGTTCTCCTTCCTGTTTCTCTCCTCTATCTTTTCTTTCATGTCCAATCTTTCTTTACTCCTCTATTCAGTACATCAGTTCTTTAAAAGCTGAAATATGGTCTTCTCTCCATCACCAACCTTTTCCATGGTCACCTCATACACTCGAATAACAGAGCTGCATTTATACCTAGACAGAATACTTTTCAAATGATTATCTAGTCTTTATGCTTCATGTATTTTTTCACCTTTAAATGGCTACAAATCACTCAGATGGAATAATAACAATTAAAGCTTGAGTATCACAGCATTGGAAATGCAGTATATAAAAAATAAACAAACATTTGATTTCTCTCATTACATTACACTAATTTGTCCTAAAGAGTCCACATCTATTACCTTATATATGCTTCTTTATATTTCACTGCACAGTGTTTCCCAGTGTTGATATTATTGGCATTTAGAGAGGATACTTTTGCAATGTATGTGATTCTCCCACATATTTAATATCCTTGCCTTTTTTTTTTTTTTTTTTTTTGCGGTACATGGGCCTCTCACTGTTGCGGCCTCTCCCGTTGCAGAGCACAGGCTCCGGACGCGCAGGCTCAGAGGCCATGGCTCACAGGCCTAGCCACTCCACGGCATGTGGGATCTCCCCGGACTGGGGCACGAACCCGTGTCCCCTGCATCAGCAGGCGGACTCTCAACCACTTAGCCACCAGGGAAGCCCTGAGACCACTGGTTTTAACTGAGGGAAAAACATGGTCATTAAATTTGACAAAAACTCACTTTGGCTAATTCATGGAGCCATGGCTTCAAAGGTTTCTCCTTGAGGCACACATTCATTTGAAGGTTATTATAATAATCCAGGTAGGTGGTAATGTGGTAGCCTGAACCCAGGTAAAAATATGGAAAGTGGGAAGATTCAAGAGGCATTAAGAACTTATTATATATTCAACCATATATATGCTTTTTATTTTTTTGAACATCTTTATTGGAGTATAATTGCCTTACAGTGTTGTGTTAGTTTCTGCTGCATAACAAAGTGGATCAGCTATATGTATACATATATCCCCATATCCCCTCCCTCTTGCGTCTCCCTCCCACCCTCCCTATACCACCCTCTAGGGGGGTCACAAAGCACCGGGCTGATCTCTCTGTGCTTTGCAGCTGATTCCCACTAGCTATCTATTTTATATTTGGTAGCGTATATATGTCAATGCTACTCTCTCACTTCATCCCAGCTTACCCTTATCCCCCAACCATGTCCTCAAGTCCATTCTCTACATCTGCGTCTTTATTTCTGTCCTGCCTCTAGGTTCATCAGAACTATTTTCTCTTAGATTCCATATATATATGTTAGCATATGGTATTTGTTTTTCTCTTTCTGACTTAACCTCACTATAGGTCCATCCACCTCACTAAAACTACTAAAGAAACTTTGCTTCTTTTTATGGCTGGGTAGTATTCCACTGTATATATGTACCACATCTTTATCCATTCATCTGTCGATGGACACTTAGGTTGCTTCCATGTCCTGGCTATTGTAAACTGTAAATAGTGCTGCAACGAACACTGTAAATTGATACAGCCACTATGGAGAAGACTATGGAGGTCCCTTAAAAAACTAAAAATAGAACTACCATATGACCCAGCAATCCCAATACTGGGCATATACCCTGAAAAAACCATAACTCAAAAAGACACATTTACCACAATGTTCAATATATGGTTTTTAAAATGATGTAGATCGGAAGAAGATGGTAGAATAAAGCGTGATCTCAGATTTCTGGCTTGTGTAGGGGTAAAAAGAATGACGATTCACTAATTTAGAAACACAGATTCTGGTGGAGCAGATCTTAGTAGCGTGGGAAACAGATGAACAGATACCATGACTATCATGTGGTCATTGTTACTTTATTCATTTATTGAACTAATTTTATGAAGTTCCTAGAATTCTCCATCTTGACCTAAGTTGAAATTACCCACTGAAATTTTAAAACATAAAAAATGTCCAGAAATTAGAGCTTGAGAAAAGAAGATGAAGGCTGTCTTTTAGGAGCATATTTAAGGAAAAAAGGAAGGAGGGTGAGAAGGGAGCAGGAGGGGGAGGCGATAAGAGGGGGAAGAAAAATAAAGTGAGAGAAAGAGTGTGTGAGTGAGAGTGAGAAAAAGAGAGAGATTCTGCTGCTTGAGGTGGGTGGGCAGGAATATGGCTACAGATGTTCTTTTTCTATGTGCCTACTGTGGTCAAAATGGGCTCTAGAAAAGAAACCCTAGTAGTTTAGCTTCCTGCCTGCAATTTTATAATTCATAGTTGATAATGAACCATAGTTTGCAGTCCTCACACTCTCCAAATAAAACGTCTCAAACGGCAAGGACACACTGCTGAAATGAAAATATGATGTTCCTGAAATCTGTTTTGACCCCATGATCAAAATTAATTCTGGATGATCTAATAGGACATGTGGGTTTCATTGAAAAGGAACCCAACTCCCTTTTTGTTTGATATGCTGCTGAAGTATTTCATAAATATGGAAATAATAAGTAAAAGCAATATTTGCTATACCATACAAGGTATATTTAATATGAGTGTATATAATGATAATTATAAAAGAATCAAGTCAATATAATATAGTTTCATATATATCAGATAGATCTATATATGAATATCTATATATTGAAGGATATAGATATTATATAGTTTAACTTCACATTCATAAACTTGGAGCTGAGAACTGTTTGTATCAAGGCCTGCTATCATACTTATGGGAAAAAATAATATCTTAAAGCAGTGTGGAATTCAGATGAGTTTGCATCCCTTTTTTAGAAAGTACATTCTCAGAGGACCCTATTATCTAACATACATTAATTGTTATACCGATCAATTAATGCCAGAGGTAAAAGAGATTTATCTTTGAAAACAAAGTGACACAAAAGCAAATTAAACATATGTTTCTAATTTTACATGTATCATCACATTGGCAATTAAGAAAATTCTACCATGATAAATTAAATCCAGAAATATGAGAAACGTTATTTGACACTCAATAATTTTGCTTTGCCCAAATTAAGAACATATAATGAAGGAGTGACTTCAGGAACACTGGACTTCAGAATATTTGACTTCAGTTTTGCTTTTAAAAATGCATAAATTATTATCTTTGATTTTTGCCAATTTTTAAGTCACCCAAAGTAGTTTTCAATGTATTTCCCATATAAACATAAGGCTGAAGAAAAAAAGAATTTGTGTATCTTTAATCAAAGAACTATGTCATAGAAGAAATTTTATCGTGGAGTTGTTACATTTAGAAAATGTATTTAACATGATTGAATCTTTAATGTGCATTTACAAGGAGATACACATAATAATCTCTGGTAAGGTAGAAAAGTGTAATGGAATTTAGAGTCACTTATACATTGTCTCAACTCTGCCACTTATTAGCTGCTCAATTTAGGAAAATTACTTAATCTCCCTGAATCTCAGTTTCCTTTTCCATAACACAAGATTATTAAAGAGACCACATACATTTAGAATAAATATTAAATATAAGGCATAGCAACATAGGGAATATAAATAAAGACCCTGAACCCAGACTGGTGGGCTTCTAATCCAAGCTTGACTATTTACAACTGTGGAAACTTCCTCCTCTGAGAAATGGGAATAATAATAGTACCCAAATCATAGGACTATCCTGTATCTTAAAAGATTTAACTTACTGGATTAATAAGCGATTTCGGTATCTAGTAAGCACTCTATATCTGGGAAGTCCTTCCTATTATTGTTGTTGTAGTAATAGTAAGAGATATAACTAAACTGTATTTATTTATTTGCTATATCTTCAGGATAAAGAAATTGGATTCTATTACATAGAATTCAGTGTTCTTGCATGTATAATTGTCTAATATAGTCATCATTTCTCAGTGTGGGCCATATGTTAAAAAACACTGTTTTTCAGATTTACTAAACTCCAAGTTAATAGTAAAACCACCAAGTTAAAACTAAAACCATAACAATAAAAGTCAAGATTCTGGTATCCAGGTTGGAAAAAAGCAGGTAAACCAATCTTTTACATCCTATCAAGGCTTAACTCTTATAAAAAATTTACTTTTTCATTATCCAGTTGTATTGAAATATAACTTACATATAAATTGTATAAATTCAAGGTGTACAACATGATGATTTTAGATAGATAGCTAGATAGACACACAGTGAAATGATCACCATGATAAAGGTATTTAACAAATCTATCCCCTCACATAAAGTTAGTTAATACATCTATCATCTCACATAGTTACTTTTTTTTTCTTGTGAGAACATTTAAGATCTACTCTCTTAGCAATTTCCAAGAATATGATACAGTACTATTAATTATAGTCACCATGCTGTACATTAGATCCCCAGAACTTACTTATCTTATACTTAGACATTAGTACCCTTTGACCACCTTCACCCACCTTTCCCTCCCCCTCCCACAGTCAACAATCTACTCTCTGTTCCTATGAGGTCAGATATTTTTACTTTTCAAGTATAAGCAGGATTATACATTTATCTTTCTATGTCTGACTTATTTTATTTAGCATATTGCCCTCAGTTTCATCCATGTTTTCACAAATGACAAACTTTTCTCTTTTTTTATGGCTGGATAATATTCCCTATTTTTTCCAATCCTTCATCTGTTGATGGATACTTGGATTGTTTCCATGTTTTGACTACTGTAAATAGTTTTTTCACCGTTTTTCTCTTTTTTATTTAATGAGGATGGGACAATAATATTTGCTATGTAACACAAGGCACATTTAATATGATTTTATTTAGAATGATAAATAGCAGAATAATAATTACACTCAACCTTAGTCCTATATATTAATGATTTTTAAACCTGGGTGTACATTAAGGTCAACTTGGGAGTTTTGTTTTTGTTTGGTCTTTTTTTTTTTTTTAATTTTTATACCAGTGCCTAGGCCAGTTTCTTCCCAATTTAATCAAATTATCTGGGATGGGACCACATATTGGTAGATTTTTAAAACTCCTCATTTCATTCTACTTTTCCGCTAAGGTTGAGAATTACTGGTGTACATGACCACATAAATGCAGCAGAGTATTAGATTAATGAAAGGGAAAACATTACTAAAAACAATAGGTGGTACAGGAAGGCATCTTTTCCTACTACTGTGTTTTCCAAAACTCTCTATTTTTAAAACAATACACAGATATAATAATAGAATTGGTGGACAGAGTTTATGGAGTGTAATTCTAACAGGGTATTTGATCTGATGCATGCATTAAAGTCTACTTTTGTCTTATTAGGACACACCTATAATAAATGGATAAAAGTATAGGTACCTTCCCTGCATGAACAGTAAGAGATGTTCTACATTCCACTCATCCTTTTTGTTATATTTTATGGTCAAGTGAAGAATACTGAATGTTATCTCTTTGAATTGCATAAAAGCATAAGATCTGAGTACAGACAATTATTAATAGGTCATTATACAAAATACTTAAAAAATCTTAGTAATTCTAAGAACAATCCAAATTAATTTATTTCAGAAAAGTCCATTTTCTTTCTTCCATGTTTAAGCATCATGTCATAATCTTCCAGTTATCTGTATCTGAATGTGTATCAGTAGATGATTCCATTTCACATATGACAACTGAGTGAATATGCAGATCATTCTGAAAGAGGGTGCTAGTTTGTAATGGTATCTTTCAGAATGACTCTGCACAAAGTTTCCTTTTCCTCTAAAATTCTCTCTTCCAAGCACTTTCATTCCTTATAAAAAGTAAACCAGGCAAGAAAGTCATGAGTAAAATAACATTGTATGAAAATACATCTCATCATGCACTGAAGCTGTCCACTAGGGAATCATTAGTAAGAATTAAATGAATATTTCCCAGGCTGGCACATCAGTCTGTTAATTTTAATTCTGTACATATGCTGGTGGCTATATGCTGTTGATTTAATATTATTTAATACTGCATTTTGTGCCCACATAGGACCACTTTGTCTTTTTTCATTTAACTCTACAGGCTGTTATGGATATCCTTTTGTTCAGTTTCTTTTATAACTTATTTTTTTTTAATTTTATTTATTTTTTTATACAGCAGTTTCTTATTAGGTATCTATTTTATACATATTAGCGTATATATGTCAATCCAAATCTCCCAATCTTTTGTTCAGTTTTAAGCTACCAAAATAATTTTGATCAATGCAACTCCCAGGGGGGGGGAAATAAAAAAACAAATAGGCCATAAAAAGCAAAGGTTATTAGAAATGTTTTGTTATTACTAAAACTTTTAAATATTGAAAACTGTAGAAAGTCTCAGTCCTTTCCTACTCTTTAAAGATCTTCAGTGTGCTTCTGCTTGACTACTAAGTACAACCTGCATAGGAACCCTTAGTTCATCCTTGAAGAAACACATTGAGTTTGAAGTTATTTAATGCTCTTAAATAAATTTCTATTTGAAGACATTTCCAGTTTCATCCTAAAGTGTACAAAATAGTGGGGCAGAGTTAGCAGCATGATTTAATGCCTTCCTCCAGAAACAGCTCTGCCTTTATCAGGAAAGACCGCTGAGCCTGCGCGTCCGGAGCTTGTGCTCCGCAACAGGAGAGGCCACAACAATGAGAAGCCCGCGTCCAGCAAAAAAAAAGGAAAAGAAAAGAAAAACTTATTGCATAGTTTCAGAAGATGATAAGGCCATATAACCCATTCGTATATTCAGCAACTCATCTTTTACACTCTTTCCCCATGGGAACTCTATACTATCTCAATTCACTTTTTTTTTTTTTTTTTTTTTTTGTGGTATGCGGGCCTCTCACCGCTGTGGGCTCTCCCGTTACGGAGCACAGGATCCGGACGCAAAGGCTCAGCGGCCATGGCTCACGGGCCCAGCCGCTCCGCGGCATGTGGGATCTTCCCGGATCGGGGCACGAACCCGTGTCCCCTGCATCGGCAGGCGGACTCTCAACCACTTCGCCACCAGGGAAGCCCTCAATTCACTTTTTATTCCCTTTTTTGCAGTACATGTGCTCAGATTTGCCCGATGACTAACATTACTCTCTTTGTACAGTACTGCATCTGTAAAAGGATATAAAGCAAAATGAATCAATGTTGAAACATGCTTTTCTGGGAGTCTGAAACCAAATACCTAAGATTTTTGTTTGTTTGTTTCTGTTTTGCTTTGTTTTTTATCCCAAGATGCTTTGCAAACAACTCTGGGCTACCAAAGACTTCGCAGTTGTACTGTGCCATTTGACTTTATTTTTAAATCATGGGACAACATACAACCAGTAGAATACACAAAAATAAGTAAATATTCCGAGGCCTATTTACACACATATATGTTTATGAATATGTAATTGTATGTAGTGATAGAAATAGAGGTAGAGATACGGCATGTGCCATTGAAAGCACTGATCATATCAACCTATAGAATATTTCAACACCTGTCCTAGTCATAGCCCCCTATAGGTAACTACTATATGGACTCCCTGCACGATAGATTAGTTTTGTCTGTTCTAAACTTCATATAAATGGCATCATACAGATACATTTTGTCTGGATATTTTCTTTCATTATGGTATTGCGTGTGGCAGCAGTTCTTTTATTCTATATTATTTACATGTAGTATTATATTGCATTAATATAAAACAATTTATTCATACATTCTATTGATGATGGACATTTGGGTTATTCCAATATTTGGCACCTATGAATAAAACTTCTATGAACTTTCTGTGAATGTCTTTCAGTGGAAATATGCATTTATTAATCTTGGACATACACCCAGAAATGGAATTGTTTTTAGCATATATTTAGTTTGTATAAGTTTAATATATATTGACAGATAGTCTCCCAAAGTGATTATTTCATCTGGTTATTTTTTTTTTTTTTTGCAGTATGCGGGCCTCTCACTGTTGTGGCCTCTCCTGTTGCGGAGCACAGGCTCCGGATGCACAAGCTCAGCGGCCATGGCTCATGGGCCCAGCCGCTCCGTGGCATGTGGGATCTTCCCAGACCAGGGCACGAACCTGTGTCCCCTGCATCGGCAGGCAGACTCTCAACCACTGCACCACCAGGGAAGCCCCCTAAGTTGGCATTTAAAAAATATTTCCTTATTTTACTTTTTTTCTTAAAACTTCTATTTTTTACTCCAAGTAGTCTTTTTTTGTTTTTATTTTTCTCTTTGACATCTTTATTGGAGTATAATTGCTTTACAATGGTATGTTAGTTTCTGCTTTATAAAAAAGTGAATCAGCTATACATATACATATATCCCCATATCTCCTCCCTCTTGCATCTCCCTCATACCAACTATATATCCCACCCCTCTAGGTGGTCACAAAGCATTGAGCTGATCTCCCTGTGCTACATGGCTACTTCCCACTAGCTATCTATTTTACATTTGGTAGTGTATATATATCCATGCCACTCTCTCACTTCGTCCCAGCTTACCCATCGCCCTCCCTGTGTCCTCAAGTCCATTCTTTATGGTTGTGTCTTTATTCCTGTCCTGTGCTTAGGTTCTTCAGAAACACATTTTTTTTTAAAGATTCCATATGTATGTGTTAGCATACAGTATTTGTTTTTCTCTTTCTAACATACTTCACTCTGTATGACAGTCTCTAGGTCCACCCACTTCACTAGAAATAACTCAATTTTGTTTCTTTTTATGGCTGAGTAATATTCCATTGTATGTATGTGCCACATCTTCTTTATCCATTCATCTGTAAATGGACACTTAGGTTGCTTCCATGTCCTGGCTATTGTAAATAGAGCTACAATGAACTTGTTGGTACATGACTCTTTTTTGAATTATGGTTTTCTTAAGGTATATGCCCAGTAGTGCGATTGCTGGGTCATATGGTAGTTCTATTTTTAGTTTTTTAAGGAACCTACATTCTGTTCCCCATAGTGGCTGTATCAATTTACATTCCCACCAACAGTGCAAGAGGGTTCCCTTTTCTCCTCACCCTCTCCAGCATTTATTGTTTGTAGATTTTTGGATGATGGCCATTCTGACTGGTGTAAAGTGAAACCTCATTATAGTTTTGATTTCCATTTCTCTAATGATTACCGATGTTGAACATCCTTTCATGTGTTTCTTGGCAAACTGTATATCTTCTTTGGAGAAATGTCTATTTAGGTCTTCTGCCCATTTTTGGATTGGCTTGTTTAGGTTTTTTGATATTGAGCTGCATGGGCTGTTTGTAAATTTTGGACATTAATCCTTTGTTAGTTGGTTCATTTGCAAATATATTCTCCCATTCATGGGGTTGTCTTTTCGTCTTGTTTATGGTTTCTTTTGCTGTGCAAAGCTTTTAAGTTTCATTAGGTCCAACTGGTTTATTTTTTTTTATTTCCATTTCTCTAGGAGGTGGGTCAAAAAGGATCTTGCAGTGATTTATGTCATAGAGTGTTCTGCCTATATTTTCCTCTAAGAGTTTTATAGTGTCTGGCCTTTTATTTAGGTCTTTAATCCTTTTTGAGTTTATTTTTGTGTATGGTATTAGGGAGTGTTCTAATTTCATTCTTTTACATGTAGCCATCCAGTTTCCCCAGCACCACTTATTGAAGAGGTTGTCTGTTCTCCATTGTATACTCTTGCCTACTTTATCAAAGATAAGGTGACCATATATGCGTGGGTTTATCTCTGAGCTTTCTATGCTGTTCCATTGATCTATTGCTCTGTTTTTGTGCCAGTACCATACTGTCTTGATTACTGTAGCTTTGTAGTATAGTCTGAAGTCCAGGAGCCTGATTCCTCCAGCTCCATTTTTCTTTCTTAAGATTGCTTTGGCTATTCGGCATCTTTTGTGTTTCCATACAAATTGTGAAATTTTTTGCTCTAGTTCTATGAAAAATGCCACTGGTAGTTTGATAGGGATTGCATTGAATCTGTAGATTGCTTTGGGTAGTATAATCATTTTCAAAATGTAGATTCTTCCAAACCTAGAACATGGTATATCTCTCCATCTGTTTGTATCATTTTTAATTTCTTTCATCAGTGTCTTATAGATTTCTGCATACATGTGTTTTGTCTCCTTGGGTAGGTTTACTCCTAGGTATTTTATTCTTTCTGTTGCAGTGGTAAATGGGAGTGTTTCCTTAATTCCTCTTTCAGATTTTTCATCATTAGTGTATAGGAATGCAAGAGATTTCTGTGCATTAATTTTGTATGCTTCTACTTTACCAAATTCAGTGATTACCTCTAGTAGTTTTCTGGTAGCATCTTTAGGATTCTCTGTGTATAGTATCATGTCATCTGCAAAAGAGTGACAGCTTTACTGCTTCTTTTCTGATTTGGATTTCTTTTTCTTCTCTGATTGCTGTGGCTAAAACTTCCAAATCTATGTTGAATAATAGTGGTGACAGTGGACAACTTCTTGTTGTTCCTGATCTTAGTGGAAATGGTTTCAGTTTTTCACCATTGAGAACAATGTTGACTGTGGGTTTGTCATATATGCCTTTAATATGTTGAGGTAAGTTCCCTGTATGCCTACTTTGTGGAAGGTTTTTATTATAAATGGTGTTGAATTTTGCCAAAAGCTTTTTCTGCACCTATTGAGATGATCATATGGTTTTTCTCCTTCAGTTTTTTAATATGGTATATCACATTGATTGATTTGTGTATATTGAAGAAACCTTGCATTCCTGGGATAAATCCCACTTGATCATGGTGTTTGATCCTTTTAATGTGTTGTTGCATTCTGTTTTCCAGTATTTTGTTGAGGATTTTTGCATCTATGTTCATCAGTGATATTGGCCTG
Source organism: Monodon monoceros (assembly GCF_005190385.1). Taxonomy (NCBI): domain Eukaryota; kingdom Metazoa; phylum Chordata; class Mammalia; order Artiodactyla; family Monodontidae; genus Monodon; species Monodon monoceros. The sequence goes on along the minus strand of NW_021703776.1, from coordinate 74,467,625 downwards.
TAGTTTTCTTTCTTTGTGACACCTCTGTCTGGTTTTGGTATCAGGGTGATGGTGGCCTCATAGAATGAGTTTGAGAGTGTTCTTCCCTCTGCTATATTTTGGAAGAGTTTGAGAAGGATAGGTGTGAGCTCTTCTCTAAAAGTTTGATAGAATTCGCCTGTGAAGCCATCAGGTCCTGGGCTTTTGTTTGTTGGAAGATTTTTAATCACAGTCTCATTTTCAGTGTTTGTGATTGGTCAGTTTATATTTTCTATTTCTTCCTGGTTGAGTCCTGGAAGGTCCTGCTTTTCTAAGAATTTGTCCATTTCTTCCAGGTTGTCCATTTTATTGGCATATAGTTACTTGTAATCTCTCGTGATCCATTGTATTTCTGCAGTGTCAGTTGTTACTTCCCCTTTTTCATTTCTAATTCTATTGATTTGAGTCTTCTCCCTTTTTTTCTTGATGAGTCTGGCTAATGGTTTATCAATTTTTTTAATCTTCTCAAAGACCAGCTTTTAGTTTTATTTATATTTGCTATCATTTCCTTCATTTCTTTTTCATTTATTTCTCATCTGATCTTTACGATTTCTTTCCTTCTGCTAACTTTGGAGCTTTATTGTTCTTCTTTCTCTAATACCTTCAGGTGTAAGGTTAGGTTGTTTATTTGAGATGATTCTTGTTTCTTGAGGTAGGATTGTATGCTATACATTTCCTTGTTAGAACTGCTTTTGCTGCATCCCATAGGTTTTGGGTTACTGTGCTTTCATTATCATTTGTTTCTAGGTATTTTTTGATTTCCTCTTTGATTTCTTCAGTGATCTCTTGGTTATTTAGTAGCATATTGTTTAGCCTCCATGTGTTTGTATTTTAAAAATTTTTTTCATGTAATTGATATCTAGTCTCATAGCATTGTGGTTGGAAAAGATACTTGATAAGATTTCAATTTTCTTAAATTTACCGAGGCTTGATTTGTGACCCAAGATATGATCTATCCTGGAAAATGTCCCATGAGTACTTGAGAAGAAAGTGTATTCTGTTGTTTTTGGATGGAATGTACTATAAATATCAATTAAGTCCATCTTGTTTAATGTGTCATCTAAAGCTTGTGTTTGCTTATTTATTTTCATTTTGGAAGATCTGTCTATTGGTGAAAGTGGGTGTTGAAGTCTCCTACTATGTTTGTGTTACTGTCAATTTCCCCTTTTATGGCTGTTAGCATTTGCCTTATGCATTCAGGTGCTCCTTTGTGGGGTGCATAAGTAGTTACAATTGGTATATCTTCTTCTTGCATTGATCCCTTGACCATTATGTAGTGTCCTTCTTTGTCTCTTGTAATCTTTATTTTAAATCTTTATTTTAAATCTTTTATTTAAAGTCTATATTTTGTCTGATATGAGAATTGCTACTCCAGCTTTCTTTTGCTTTCCATTTGCATGGGATATCTTTTTCCATCCCCTCACTTTCAGTTTGTATGTGTCCCTAGGTCTGAAGTGGGCCTCTTGTAGACAGCATATATACGGGTCTTGTTTTTGTATCCATTCAGTCAGTCTATGTCTTTTGTTGGAGCATTAAATCCATTTACATTTAAGGTAGTTATTGATATGTATGTTCCTATTATAATTTTCGTAATTGTTTTGGATTTGTTATTGTAGGTCTTTTCCTTCCCTTGTGTTTCCTGCCTAGAGAATTTCCTTTAGTATTTGTTGTAAAGCTGGTTTGATGGTGCTGAATTATCTTTGCTTTTGCTTGTCTGTAAATTTTTAAATTTCTCCGTCAAATCTGAATGAGATCCTTGCTGGGTAGAGTAATCTTGGTTGTAGGTTTTTCCCTTTCATCACTTTAAATATGTCCTTCCACTCCCTTCTTGTTTGTAGAGTTTCTGCTGAAAGTTCAGCTGTTAACTTTATGGGGATTCCCTTGTATGTTATTTGTTGTTTTTCTCTTGCTGCTTTTAATATTTTTTCTTTGTATTTAATTTTTAATAGTTTGATTAATATGTGTCTTGGTGTGTTTCTCCTTAGATTTATCCTGTATGTGACTCTCTGTGCTTCCTGGACTACTTGACTATTTCTTTTCCTATATTAGGGGAGTTTTCAACTATAATCTCTTCAAATATTTTCTTAGTCCTTTTTTTTTCTCTTCTTCTTCTGAGACCCATATAATTCGAATGTTGGTGCATTTAATGTTGTCCCAGAGGTCTCTGAGACTGTCTTTAATTCTTTTCATTCTTTTTTTTTTTATTCTGTTCCGTAGTAGTAATTTCCACTATTTTATCTTCCAGGTCACTTATCTGTTCTTCTGCCTCAGGTATTCTGCTACTGATTCCTTCTAGAGAATTTTTAATTTCACTTATTGTGTTGTTCATCATTGTTTGTTTGCTCTGTAGTTCTAGGTCCTTGTTAAACGTTTCTTTTATTTTCTCCATTCTGTTTCCAAGATTTGGATCATCTTTACTATCATTACTCTGAATTCTTTTTCAGGTAGACTGCCTATTTCCTTTTCATTTGTTTGGTCTGGCGGGTTTTTTCCTGGTCCTTCATCTGCTGTGTGTTTCTCTGTCTTCTCACTTTGTTTAAGTTACTGTGTTTGGGGTCTCCTTTTTGCAAGCTGCACGTTCGTAGTTCCTGTTGTATTTGGTGTCTGCCCCCAGTGGCTAAGGTTGGTTCAGTGTGTTGTGTAGGCTTCCTTTTGGAGGGGTCTGGTGCTTGTGTTCTGGTGGTTGAGGCTGGATCTTGTCTTTCTGGTGGGCAGGACTGGGTCTGGTGGTGTGTTTTGGGGTGTCTGTGAACTTACTATTATTTTAGGCAGCATCTCTGCTAATGGGTGGGATTGTGTTCCTGTCTTGCTACTTGTTTGGCATAGGGTGTCCAACACAGTAGCTTGCTGGTCATTTAGTGGATCTGGGTCTTAGCGTTGAGATGGAGATCTCTGGGAGAGCTTTCGCCATTTGATATTACATGGAGCCAGGATGTCTCTGGTGGACCAATGTCCTGAACTCAGCTCTCTCACCTTAGAGGCACAGGCCTGGCACCTGGCCAGAGCACCAAGACCCTGTCAGCCACATGGCTTAGAAAAAAAGGGAGAAAAAAAGAAAGAAAGAAAGGAAAAAATAAAATAAAGTTATTAAAATAAATATTAAAAATAAAAAAAATGTTTAAAAGTAATTTTTAAAAAAGGAAAGAAAGAAGAGAGCAACCAAACCAAAAATGAAATCCACCAATGATAAGAAGACCTAAGAACTATAATAGAAAAAAAAAAGAAAAAAAAATACGGACAGACAGAATCCTAGGACAAATGGTAAAAGCAAAGCTATATAGACAGAATTAAACAAAGAAGCATACACATACACACTCACAAAAAGAGAAAAAGGAAAAAAATATATATATATCTATATATTAAAAAGAAATGGAAGAGAGCCACCAAATCAATAAACTATCTACCAATGATAATAAACTCTAAATACTAAACTAATATAAACATAAAACCAGAAACAAATTAGATGCAGAAAGCAAACCCCAAGTCTACAGTTGCTCCCAAAGTCCACCACCTCAATTTTGGGATTACTCGTTATCCATTCAGATATTCCAGAGATGCAGGGTATGTCAAGTTGATTGTGGAGAATTAATCAGCTGCTCCTGAAGCTGCTGGAAGAAATTTCCCTTTCTCTTCTTTGTTCACACAGCTCCTGGGGTTCAGCTTTGCATTTGGCCCCACCTCTTCATGTAGGTCGCCTATGGGTGTCTGTTCTACAGGACAGGGTTAAAGGAGCAGCTGATTAGGGGGCTCTGGCTCACTCAGGCCATGGGGAGGGAGGGGTATGGCATGGGGTTGCGACTGCTGCGGCAGCGGCAGGCGTGATGTTCCAATAGCCTGAGGCGCACCGTGCATTCTCCCGGGGAAGTTGTCCCTGGATCACGGGACTCTGGCAGTGGCGGGATGCACAGTCTCCCATGAGGGGAGGTGTGGATAGTGACCTGTGCTTCCACACAGGCTTCTTGGTGGCTGCAACAGCAGCCTTAGCATTTCATGCCCATTTCTGGTGTCCCCACTGATAGCTGCTGCTCATGCCTGTCTCTGGAGCTCGTTTAGGCGGTGCTCTGAATCCCCTCTCCTCGCGCACCCCGGAACAATGGCCTCTTGCCTCTTAGGCAGGTCCAGACTTTTTCCCGGACTCCCTCCCAGCTAGCTGTGGCACACTAGCCCCCTTCAGGCTGCGTTCACGCAGCCAACCCCAGTCCTCACTCTGGGATCTGACCTCCAAAGCCTGAGCCTCAGCTCCCAGCCCCGCCTGCCCCGGCGGGTGAGCAGACAAGCCTCTCAGGCTGGTGAGTGCCAGTCAGCACCAATGCTCTGTGCCGGAATTTCTCCACTTTGCCCTCCGCACCCCTGTTGCTGCGCTCTCCTCTGTGGCTCCGAAGCTTCCCCCGCACCCAACCCCTATCTCCACCAGTGAAGGGGCTTCCTAGTGTGTGGAAACTTTTCCTCCTTCACGGCTCCCTCCCAGTGGTGCAGGTCCCAGCCCTGTTTTTTGTCTCTGTTTTGTCTTTTTTCTTTTGCCCTACTCAGGTACGTGGGGAGTTTCTTGCCTTGTGGGAAGTCTGAGGTCTTCTGCCAGCGTTTAGTAGGTGCTCTGTAGGAGTTGTTCCACATGTAGATGTATTTCCGAGGTATTTGTGGGGAGGAAGGTGATCTCCATGTCTTACTCCTCCACCATACTGAAGGTCTCCTCTATTTCCCTATTTTAAAAACTAATTTAACAACTATTTTGTTTATTTGGGTAAATTTCTTTTTCAGAAAAATCATTTAAAATTACTTTTATATTTTCTACTAATTCATTTTTATTTTATCTTTGCTATTTTTTCCTTCTGCTTTCTATAAGTTTATTTCCTTGTGTATTTTAGATGTTTTCATATTTAGAATTTAGTTTTATCATCTTTAGTCTATTATATTTTTTGGATATAAATATTTCAAAATTTCCTAACCCTATAATCACAATTTTAATTGATACCCACAGATATTAAATATTCATCATTTTCATTATTAGTATGCTTTAGAAATTCTGTAATTTTGATTTTCAGTTTGATTTAAAAGTTACTTAATAGAGTTTTTAAGTTCTCAGTGAAATGATTTTTTTTTATAAGTAGAACATTTTAATCATCATAAAGTAATTTCAGCAATAGATTTTTAAACATTGTATTTTAGGATAGAATTAGATCAATAGAAAAGTTTTGAAGATAGTACAGAGAATCCCTACAATACCCACACATCAACATCTTTCATCTTTTCCCTACTATCAACAAATGGTGCATTTGTTACAATCAAAGAACCAATGTTAATACACTAACATAAATTAAAATCAATACTTTATTAAGAACTTTAGTTTTTTACCTAACATCCTTTATCCTATTCTAGGATCTCATGCAGAATACCAAATTGAATTCAGTAGTCCTATCTCTGTAAGCATCTCTTAGAGCCTAATTTCTTCAGATTTTCCTTGTTTTTGATTACCTTGACAATTTTGAGGTGTACTGATCAGGTGTTTTGCAGGATGCAGCTCTATTGGAATTTATCTGATAGTTTAGTCATAATCAGAATAGGGTTATGGCTTTGGGGGAGGAAAATAATGGACATATACCAGTTTTATCATATCTATCAATATTTATCACTGTTGATGTTAACCTTAATCACCTGGCTGAGGCAGTGTTTTTCAGGTTTCTCCACTGTAAAGTTACTCTTACCCATCCATAACCCCCTCTCCATATTGGAGTCTTTGAAAGGAAATCATTAGGTACAGCCCCATTTAAGGAGTAGGAAGTTATACTCCATCTCCTTGAAGACAAAACATTTAAATTATCTGGAATTATTCTGTATAAGAGATTAGTCTCGGGCTTCCCTGGTGGCGCAGTGGTTGAGAGTCCACCTGCCGATGCAGGGGACACGGGTTCGTGCCCCGGTCCGGGAAGATCCCACATGCCGCGGAGCGGATGGGCCCATGAGCCATGGCCACTGAGTCTGCGCGTCCGGAGCCTGTGCTCCGCAACGGGAGAGGCCACAACAGTGAGAGGCCCGCGTCGGCAAAAAAAAAAAAAAAAAGAGAGAGATTAGTCTCTCCCACTATTATTTTATTAATCATTTACTTATATCAATATGGACGCATAGACATTTATTTTATACATTTAGCTATAATATAATGCTACTTTATTTTCACGCTAAATTGTTCCACCTTTAGCCTTTGGGAGTCCTTTCAGTTGGATTCTGTATATCTTCGACATACACTCATAATACTGATATTTTTTTGCAGCACTGCTTTACTTTCTGGCACTACAGGATGTTCTAGGTTCATCTTGTATATTTACTACCCATTTTTAGAATCAGACATTTTTCCAAAGACATTTGCCTTTACCCACATAAAGGAGGACTTAGTTATGAAGAACACTCTGGTGCATTTCAAAATGATTATTCTTCCCTTTCTTTTGCCAAAGCCAGGAGGGGATCTTTCTTGGATTTTCATGAGTACTTGTCAAGATTCTTGGAGGTAAAAGCTACAAAATTATGGTGTCCTCCATAATACTGAAGACCCAGGAGTTTCTCAATTTTATGTTATTGTACACTTATCCTCCAGCAATTCATTAAATTTAAGTGTATGTGTTTATGGTTCTGGTGGCTTCTGTCCTAAGTAGTACACCTATGCTGTGACTTTCTGGATTTTCCTGTATCTCAAGATTTCTGCTTGGTGGTTTGCCCTGCAAACTCAGTTCTCTGATGGGTCCATGAAATGTCATTGATTTTCAGTTTAAGTTTTTGTTTTCTTATTTTTGTGATGGGAGTGACACCTTCTGAGCCCTTAACATGTCAGGTCTGAAACTGGAAGAGTCCAATGAGGTCTTTTTAAATTATTTTGTAAATATATACTTTAAATGTTTTTAATATTTATAATGTTTGAAAATATAATAAATACAAAGAACTTATTCCTGAATTACTTGAAAGTATTTGACAACCTATTGCCTCATGATCCCCTATCAGAGAAAGTGAGAAATCTGGCTTCAATTATCCTTAACATGTATACTATTTCATCATCTCATCCCATCCTTATGTAACTGATCTCCCATCTCTGCTACTACATCTCCTCCATTAGGACATCTTCCTCTCTCTGCTTTGACTCTATGTATTGCATCCACATCTTGCAACTGAACACCCTCTCACCCTGTTTGAGTTACACTATGACATGCCAAGCAATGCCTCCATAAAGACATGCTTCTCATCTTAATTGGGTTTTGACATACCTGTGGGACTACCCCAATGAATGGATGCCATTCTGGCTGTTTAGCCTCTGACAGGACAGGCCATGCCACTCCTCTCTGGGAACACTCTCTTCACTCTGTTTGTGCCCCCTACTCTCAACAACAGGTCACCCCCTCATTTTGGGCTTCTGTTGTTTAACTGTGGATTTTTGCAGAATGTGTCAGGAGACTCAAATATATGCACTGCCATTACTCTTGCAATACGTTCTTTGAGAGCAATTCTAGAAGTTTATATTTAAGAACTATTATGGACCTAATCTGATGGAGATAACAAATATATACATTAGAAGCACTGGAGAGTTTAGGAAAGAAGGCAGATAGCAGAAGGAAGTCAACACTTTAAAGAATAGAACAACATTAGTTGAATATCTTATTTTTAGGGCTTTGACTCTATGGTCAAATGACAATACCACAACATGCAGCTGACTAAAACTCCAATAAACACATTTGCTATTTTAAGGAACCAGAAGACAAAGTCCAGGAAACCATATCCACATTTGCTGGAAATTTAAAAATTAAATCTCAGAAAGAAGAGGGCCAGAGAAGGAGTATATTCTATATAAACTCTTCCAGCTTCTATGGCTGACACCTGAACTATGCAAGCACAAGGAAGACATCAGTATACTTCAACTCTCTTCTGGAATTCTGCCTACCATACTCAAGGTAGGTTAATTTTAACCTGATTATTCCTTAAAAAATGAGAAATCCAACTCCAACTTTGCCAATAAGCAGCAAAAATCACTTACATTTCCAGTGTCCATATCTGCCAGTGAGAATAATTCATGGGGAATAAAGAATAATTATACCAACATGTATTATTCCTTCCCAATACCAGCCTCAAAGTAAGAGACAATACAGGTAATCCACCCTGAAATGCTTTCTCAACTCGTACATAACGTGGTTTACGCACATCGCTTTCTGCCACCTGTAATGACATTACTGTGACCAGTAGCAGACACCACATAGGATATAATGAGTTACTTTTTGTAGTAAGCTGAATTATATCTCTGTATTTTTAATAACATTTTATTTTCATAGATCAATATATTTCTTAGAATTTCACTTAGTGTTCTCATTTAAAAATTAAAGATAAATTATAGGCTATTATTAGACTGAACTAATTTCTTGTAGTACTCCTTAATGCTGATCTACAGCATTTCTGTTTCTCCTTCTAATCACAAAGTAGGATTGCATTTCACTCTAATAGCTAATGAGATGTGAGTGTAAATGACATGTAAAATCTCTGGAATTAAGCCTCCAAAAGTCAATGCACACTTTTCTGTCCCCCCTCCCATTTCTATAGTTACTAATGACATTTCCAAAGGAGATGCTTTTGACTTGCTGATAGAAAATAAAACAGGGAGAGGATAAAGTATAAGATAATGGAGACAGAGGAAAGTATGCTATCTATCTTCACACCAACAGACAAAAGACAAATACTTCCATAAACTTGGACTTGAGGGGAAAAAAGAATGCAGGTTGGTCATCAAGGAAAAGAGTAAGTCAGAAAATAAGAAAGAGAAGATACAGTGGTATACCTGGTGGGTGTTGATCGAGTCCACTAACTAAATAGGCATTCTCTAAATCCCCCATCCCTGAGTGTAAATTAAACATACTCAAATGGTCTTTATGAAGGTGACTCTTTACATGGCCCCATATGCTTGCCGATTTAAAAAGTGACTTTCTAGAGCTCTCAGTCATACAGAAAATATAGATACCAACTGAATCATTTGCCAATCAAATCATGAATGCTGAAAAATACCACTTTTCAGGGTGGCTGTAGATTATTCAGATGCATGAAAACTGGAAGAAAATACTCACCAGATGGTAGCTATAATGTGTACAGAAGAGTTATATACCTGATATTTAAAAAGGCAAAATCCCTCTCAGCTTCTTTACCATCCCACCGACACAGCATAAAAATGAAGACTTAGCAGAAATGAATAAGTATTTCATTTGACTCAGAAGTATTTGTGACTCTAAAATATTTACAATACTGTCTTTTTTCCTAGAAAAGTATATGCCTTGGATAGCATAGGAAAGTTACCAATAGTTCATCAATATGCTCATTCTTTCTATAACAGGACAGAAAATGATTTCCTAAATTCAAAGAAAATGAAAACCAATAATTTTCTCTAAGTAATTCAGACCCCATATGCAAAATGTATCATCGATGTGCTAACAGTAGATGAACAAATCTAAATGTAAGGGAGCTCTGATGATATAAATAGAAGCAGTCCTACTTCACTGAATATGGACCTGAGGAAACATGTAAAAATATGTGGAAATGTGAGCAGTAAACATAGCAATGACAAAAGTGTTCTTCAAAAGTTCCCTAAATTTTCAATTATTCATCCAGACTTTTATTTTGTGTGTGTAGTGAAAGAGATCTTGAGTACAAAATTCCAAAATATGTGAGCTTTTTATTCTCTTACCTGTTTGACTATTCACCCATATCATGGAATATGACAAAACAGCTATTTTTCTAGACATATTTAACTTGATTGGACATTCACCATGCATAAATTTCTATTTTCTATGGGCCAACAAGTAGGAGTTTTACATATCAGAAATCTACAAGAGCACAAGCTTCACTTCAAGTAAAATGTATTTGCCTCCCTTGCTGCTCTATCAAGTTTAATTATGCAAATTCTATTGAATAAAACTAGACTCCTAGACACCTTGTGTAGTCCTGTCAATACTATTGCCTCCCTAAAAATGTTCTAAAGATTCCTGTGGAAATGTTTAGACAAATATAATGACATCTTAAAAAAAAAACAAACCTAGAAATGCTTTCCATGTAAGAAGTGTTTATTAAGTCTCCTATTTGCCTAGCTCTGTTTCAGGCACTATACAGTATTTAAAAATATTTCTGACTTGAATACTTTGCCTTTAAGTATTTTAATCACTTATGCAAAAGAAACAAAGTGCCTAAAATATGTTTCAGATAATGAACTCTAAGAATACCAGAGGGAAAAATAATTAGGAAAACATCACTGAAAATATGGACTCTCATCATTTGTCAAATATCGCATACATCTTATGATCAAAACAATGCACTAAATGTGAGAGAGACACAAATGCTATAAACAAACTATGGAATATCTTGAATTTAAATACATTCTATCAATATAACTGAGATACAACTCATGAGCTCTGGGAACACAGACATATAAATTTCTAGTTTCTATAAGGCTTGTAGGGGAGGTTATATGTAAGTAAAATACAACTTTTATATTGTGCAACTAGGACAGATGCATATGATTTTGACTGGTGGAATACAGAGAGATTAAAATAACATAGCTTGGGCTTCCCTGGTGGCGCAGTGGTTGAGAGTCCGCCTGCCAATGCAGGGGACACGGGTTCGTGCCCCAGTCCAGGAAGATCCCACATGCCGTGGAGCAACTAGGCCCGTGAGCCACAACTACTGAGCCTGCGCGTCTGAAGCCTGTGCTCTGCAACAAGAGAGGCTGCGATAGTGAGAGGCCTGCACACCGCAAAAATAAATAAATAACATAGCTTAAGGGGTTAAGATACAGCTAGGGAACTGCTTTAGGGGAATGGCTCAGTATGACTGAAATTCAGGGAGATTTATACATGATAAAGTATATTGAATATAGACCATAGCACTCATTATCATAGCATACATGAATATTTAATAAAATACAAATATAGTTTAAACTTGAGTATACAGACAAAAGGGTGTATTTTGATTTTTTTCCAGAAGACTAAAATATGTTTTAGAAAGCTAGTTTTGAAAACAGTATAGAAGATAAACTGGAGAGACAAGTCAATGGATACCTTGTTAATCTATTTTTGTGCAGTTATGTACTTTAAGGTGTTTGAGGGAAACCTAACTACTTGATACGTTAATAAGTGTTATATTAGAAGAAAATGAAATCTGAGAAAGAATTCAGGATGTTAAGAAGGGTTATGTAACAAAATAAATTTTGTTGTGGTCAAATAAGTTTGGGAAATATTCAATTACAGAAAATTAAGCAAAATTCTTCACTAGAGAACACAGAGTAAATTAAAGCATATTATTTGTTTTCAAAAGGAGATAATTTACGCAGAATTCCTAAAATGTCTATATTTCCAAATACATTTTAGAGGAGCATCTAAGAAAGATATTTTGGAAGTACAGCTTTTAAATTTTTAATTTATATTACCTAAAACATCCTTTAAATGCTTAAATTAAAAGATACAAATCCAACGCTTAAAAAAAAGGGCAAGGGGCTTCCCTGGTGGCGCAGTGGTTGAGAGCCCGCCTGCCGATGCAGGGGACACGGGTTCGTGCCCCGGTCCGGGAGGATCCCACATGCCGCGGAGCGGCTGGGCCCGTGAGCCATGGCCGCTGAGCCTGCGCGTCCGGAGCCTGTGCTCCGCAAACGGGAGAGGCCACAACAGTGAGAGGCCCACATACCGCAAAAAAAAAAAAAAAAAAAGGGCAAGATGGAGAGTATGATATGATGCTCTGTCTTACCTTTTACCCTGCTCTAGCAATGTCACAAGTGGTTATCATAATTCCTAAATATTTTAAAAAGCTTCTGAAGTTAGTATGCTTTAACTCTCAAGATCTCCTACTCTGCTGATTTCCACATTACTTAGGGCACAAAGTGATTAATCTGGAAAACCCAAGAGCTTCTGCTGCCTACAACTTTTCAAGTGTGACAGAACAGAGAACCCATTACATTTCTTCTCACTAAAAGAACATTTAAAGTGCCCCTTCCCTATTTTTTCCGTTTTTGTAACAGCTTTATTGAGATATAATTGATATTAAAAATACTGAACATAGTTAATGTATATAATTGGATGAGTTTGGACATATGCAAACACTTGTGATATCATCACCACAATGAAGGTGATAAATATATTGACATGGCCCCATATTTCCTTATGCCCCTCTATATTTTCTTGTGGTAAGAACACTTAAAAATTTTTGAAGTAAACAATATGGTATTGTTAACTATATGTTTAAAATTAACCCATCTAGAGTAACTGAAATTTTACACTTATTTAACAACAATCCCCCGCTTCCCCCACTCCCAGCCCCTGCCAACCACTACTGTATTTTCTGCTTTATGAGATTTAGTATTTTAAATACCTCATGTAAGTGGAATCATATAATATTTGTCCTTCTGTTACTGGTTTATTTCACTTAGCAAAATGTCCTCAAGGTTCATCATGTTATTGCAAATGTTCTGTGGATGTTCACTGAGAACATGATGAAGTGCACAATAACCCAAGATATTTACTCTGACATTTCTTTGGAGAAGTCAAGGTTATGATCAGTGTTGTGAATATTTTACTTAGATTATTAAAAATTATCTAATTTATTTACTTGGAAATGTTTATTCTATTTGTGACTCAATGTTTCTCTTTCGCATATTCTGAGGAAGGGTTTCATTTTCTAGCTTTACACTTGAGGACAGAAAAATAAAATCTCCAGTAAGTCACTGTAGAGGGCGAAGATGCTCATCATAACTCACCTATACAGGGCTTTTCACTCTATAAAGAATTTTACCTGAATATTAAATCTGAGAAAGTAGAATAACCTAAAAAAAGGAAAACTGTATAAAAGGCAAGCAGGATTAATTCTCCAGGGATGCACAGAGCATATATGAAGCACTGTGGCATAAATGTCAGTGGCAGGGAGAGGCAGCAGCAGACTGGGATGGACTATAGCAATCAGCAGCAGCATGACTGAAGAAAAACATGGTGCGCCTGCGAGGGTAAGAAGCAGCATTTCTGGAGACAAAGGCTCTACTGGCAGAGTCTAAAATAATAGTTTGTCAAATGGCTCACAAGAGTGTCAGAACAGAAGGTGCAGCTGGTCACTGTATATTTCATCACAATTGTACATATGGGACACAATAATAGCAACCAAAGCCATCAGTTGAAGGACAAATATGTAATTATAAATACAATACATATTCATATAAAGATACATTAAATCAGCCATACCTAACCCAGTTAATGATCCCTCAGATGTTTATCTACACCATATATTTGTACAATATAATATACTTAATAAAATATTATATGCTGTAATTGCAATATGATGTTGCCCTTAAGTTCCAGGGTCCATTACTATTTGCCTAGTCTATGCAAATGACCATTAATTTATCAAATGATTGAATACTGACTCATACATTTTAATGCTCATGAAATTCTCCTCCACACTCAGAGGTTAGAAGAAAATCAAGAACAAAAATTCTTCACATAACTTACTCCTTCTCCCCCAACTACTTTTAATTTATTTTATACATAAAATGAAATAATGATTATAGAACATATTTGAAATATAACAAGAGGTTAGTTTCCTCTCACTCTGAAAAAGAAATAATTAAAAACATCTTGGTGTTACTCTTGTTCATGAATATAAGAGTATTTTGAGCACTATGAAAATAGTGTTAAGACAATGTTTCTGGAGAAAGCAACCTGAAAGCTAAAAAAAAATATGTAATACTACAACAACTTTTTTTTTTTTGGTTAATGTCAGAGAGATGCTGAAGCTACTGCACTAGGAGACCCAAGAGCTCTGAGGGAGAGGAAATGTAGAGATGATAGTTTACAGTCAACAATCACAATATTCTGAGCACAGGGCAAGAGGCTTTGAATCCAGGTTTTGTTAGTTCGCAGGGATGTTACTTAAGAACAGAGAGCTTCTGATGATCTCATGGGGTTAGGGAGAAAAGTTTGGAGACTTAAAGGGCAAGATGCTAACTACTTAGAAGCAAAAAGTGAGGAACTGAGCCTGAGATACTGCCATTTTTCTCTTTAAGGGAAGTCATGTAGTTTAGGAAGTTAAACAAACATGGTATAAATATTCCAATAAGCAGATCAGAGTATTCATCAATTCAATTCTTCTAAAGAAAAAATAATTATATTTCAGGACTCACCAGAAATACCATAGAGTTACAACCCAGAATCTAGAGAAAACAAAATGTTGACAGAATTTTACCAAAAGTTCAACTTGGTCATACCTTATTTCCTAGTTATATTATTATGATTGATCTCTAATGTGTCTGCTCAGCAAAGATTACAGTAAAATATCAAGAAGGGAAGATTTTAAAATATTATACTAAATGTCCAAGATTCAAGTAAAAATTTCTAGGCATGTCCAGAGGTATGTGTATAAAACAGAAACATAAAAGAACAAATAAACAACAGATATAAGCTCCTTTTAAATTACTAATCTTAACATGGTCAACAAAATTGAGGACAACATGCTGAAAAAACAAACAAAAATAAACTAGAAAATTTCATCAGAGAATAAAATCCTTTAAAAGAATCAAATAGGTAATGCAGAATTATAAATTAAAAAGCTGAAATTAAACACTAAATAAATTTAACAACTGAAGACAAGCAGTAAAAGGTCAGCAGAAAGTCAGATTGTCATATCAATAAATAACATTCAAATTGACACTCAAAAAAAGAATGATAATTATAGTGCAATGGTCCAACATGTGGATAATTAGAGTTCCAAAAGGAGATGATTCATGGAATGAACTCAGATAAGCAATACCGAAAGAGATAAGGACTATAAATATTGTAAAACTGATGAAAAAGATCAACCCACAAATTCAAAAGGCTCTACAAATTCCAGGCTGAATAAATATAAAGAAAAGTGAATCCCACATGGAGTTCCTTAATATGAAATTACGTAAGCCAGAAGTACATTTAAATAATAGTTAAAGTGCTAACAGAAAATAATTCTCAACACAAGTTGAGCTACTGAGTCAATAAAATCAGAAGCATCCAGAAGATGTTTTGTGAAAATAGATAAGCTTATTCTAAAACACAAACAATGCAAACAACCTAGAATACCCTGGTTAAATTAAGTCCAGCTTAAAGGAAAAAAAAAATTATAGGACATATACAACCAGGTATGACTCATAGCCATAATTGAGACAGCATGATTTGATACAACAGACAAATGGGCCAATGGAACATAACAGACTCCAGAAACAGCTCCATTTATATAATGGTCCTTTGATTTACAACTAAGGACCTACCATAATTCAACAGAAAAAGTACTGTATTTTCAATACAGAGACTGGAGAGCAGGACTGAAACCCAACACTTGGACTATATAAATCCTGGCCACTCCTGGAAGAGGACAACTGGGTACAGAAGCTACTTCAGGATACCTCAATTAACCCAGAGGGCAAGGGAACACCTCAAACTAATCCATCTGATTACTTCTCATGTTTGGCATTCCTGAGCTGGTCCCACAAAAGCTTGGTAATTTCTATAACCAGGATATAAAAGGCTTCTCCAATACACTTAGGGAGTTTCACAACCCCCCAAACACTTGGTAGACTGCTGCCATCTCTGATTACACACATTACCCATAAAATATCTGCATTTCAAGTCTGAAAACCTTTGGACTTAGCAGCTGAACCACTCTCAGCAAATCTCCTTTGGACCCAAAGGAGAGGCCGGTGGAACGAAATGTGCCCCAAATCACCCAATAACCATCCCTCAAGCTGGCTAGATCGAGTGAATATTCACACATAAAAATCTGATGTTGATACTCTGGCCATATCATATAAAGAATTCCATTCCAGATGAATAATCGTTACATAGGTGATCTCATGTTGCAAAAATTAATTGACCTGTATATTTATAATTTTATACTTCTCTACATGCATAAGCAAAATATTAATCTTAAAATATATTTGCATATCTCCTTCCAGTTCTTTTACTGTATAGAAAATTTCGTATTTTCTCTTACATAAACTATGCCTATAATAAAGTAATATTTTGATTGTAAAATTATTGCATATACACTGTAGAAACTTAATTTCAGTATATTTATGTGACTTGCATGCTTAATTATATAGCTGAAGTAAAAGTACAAGCTGATGTTTAAAGCAGCACTAATAAAGCTATAGTTAATGATGCCAGAAGAAAGAAATTTACCTAGTGCTTGGTAATTTTATGATAAGTATCTGACACTGCATTTGTTAGTTTACTAATATTCTCCAATTAGAAATATGACTGAGACATTTAAGATTAGTTTAAAAGATGCAAAATATAATGACTAAATTTTTTTGGCAAAGAAAATGGCCATTCTGTGGTAGCTCTGATTTTCATTCTTACTATTGCATGTTGGTTTCCATTCAACATTTCCTTTCTATTTTTCTGATCTAATTTTATCTCAGGTATAATTTTTTGATATTTTCCTGATTTCCAGTTTTTGTAACAAATGTGAAATTTTAAAAATCTAAATATTATAGATCACAACTGTGAAATATCTATATTATATAAATATCACAAGTGTGAAAGATACTCTGCACCCTAATACATTTTTAAAATAACAGCTTTACTGTGATATAATACACAAACCATTAAATTTCCTCCTCCTTCAAATCTGTACAATTCAGTAGTTTTTAGTATATTTATATAGTTGTGCAACCATCACCACTGTCTAAGTTAGAAACCAATCCATTCCCCGACTTAGCCTCCCGAATCTTTGGGAAACACAAATCTACTTCTGTCTCTATGTAGCTGCCTCTTATGGATAATTTATATAAATAGGGTTACTCAATATGTGGCCTTTTAAACATGTCTGGCTTCTTTCACTTAGCATAATGTTCTCAATGTTCATTCATGTGTATCATGCGCCAGTTTTTCATTCTTATTTATTATTAAATTATATTCCTTTGAATGACTATACCAGATTTTCTTTATCCATTAATCAGTTGATGGGCATTTAGGTTATTTCTCATTTTCCTTAATATGAATAATGCTGCTAGGAAAATTCCTGTACAAGTTTTTGAATGGATATAGATTTTTAATTCTCTTGAGTGTATGCCTATATGTAACATTTTGTGAAATTATTAAACTGTTTTCCAACCTGTCTGTACCGCTTGACAATTCCACCAACAAAGCAGGAGGGTTTTGATTTCTACAAATTCTTGTCAACGTTTGTATTTGCGTGCCTTTCTTTCATTTTAATTTTAACCATTTTTGTAGGTGTGATGTGGTACCTCATTGTGGTTTTGATTTGAATTTCCCTAATAACTAATATTGTAGAGCATCCTTTCATGTGCTTATTGACCACTCGGTATTTGCTTTAGAGAAATGTCTATTAAAATCATTTACACATTTTGTTGGGTTATTTATCTTCTTATTGTTCAGTTGTAAGTATTCTTTATATGTTCTGGATACAAATCTGTTACCAAATACATGATTTTAAAATACTGCTTTAATGACGTGTTGGATTTCCCTCTTGATGATGTCCTTTGAGGCACACTTTTTAATTTTATTAAGTCAAATCAATCTATTTTTTCCTTTTTTGCTTGTGATTTTGATGTCATATCTAAGAAACCATTACATATAGGAGATTTACTCATATATTTTCTTATAAGAGTTTTACAATGTTAGCTCTGACATTTATGTTTGTGATCTTTTCGAGCTAATTTTTGTATATGGGTATAAGATAGAGGTCAGCTATCATTCTTTTGCATGTGGGTATCCAGTTGTCTCAGCAATTATGTGTGGTAAATATTATTCTTTCCCTGTTGAGGTATACTGGCAACCCTATCTAAAATCAGTTGATTAAAATTATGAGTTTATTTTGATACTCTCAATATTATCCTATTTATCTATATATCGATGCTTATGCAGTACCACACTGTCTTGACCTCTGTAGCTTTGTAGTAAATGCAGAAATATGGAAGCATGAGCCCTTCAACTTAGTTCTTCTTTTCAAGAGTATGTTGGCTAATCTTGGTCCTTTGCGTTTCCATATGGTCAAGGATCAGCCTCTTGATTTATACAAAAAGGCAGCTGGGATTTTATTGGGATTTCAATGAATCAGTAGATCAATTTAGGGATCACTGCCATCTTAAAAATGATGTCTTCCAATCCATAAGCATTGGATATCTTCCCATTAATTTAGGCCTTCTTTAATGTCTTTCAACAATGTTTTGTAATTGTCAGTGCATATGTCTTGAACTTATTTTGTTAAATTTATCCCTGTGTATTTTCTTTTTTATCATGCTATTATAAATGGAATTGTTTTCTATATTTTCATATTGTTCATTGCAGTTGTATAGAAATACAACACATTTTATATTGATTTTGTATACTGCAAACTTGCTAGTGTTTATTCAAATAGTTTATTTTGTTCCTGTAAATGCCTCATTGTGAATAGAGGTAGCTTTTCTTTTTCTTCTACAATGTGGATGAGTTTTATTTCTCTGTCTTACCTAATTTTACTGGCTAGAACAGTATAATGTTAAATAGAAGTAATGAAAACAGACATTCTTGTCTTGTTCCTTTTCTTAGGGACAAAGTATTCAGTCTTTCATCATTACATATAATAGAAAAAGTATGGGTTTTTCATACAATGTTTTATCAGATTGTGAATGTTCCTACTATTTCTAGGTTGTTGTGTGATTTGTGTGTATGTGTGTGTACATGCCTATGGGATGTTAACATGAATGTGTGCTGCATTTTATTAAACGCTTTTTCGGCATCTATTGAAATGGTCATGTTGTTTTTATCATTTATACTTTTTTTTTTTTGCAGTACGTGGGCCTCTCACTGTTGTGGCCTCTCCCGTTGCGGAGCACAGGCTCCGGATGCGCAGGCCCAGCAGCCATGGCTCACAGGCCCAGCCGCTCCGCGGCATGTGGGATCCTCCTGGACCGGGGCACGAACCCGTGTGCCCTGCATCCGCAGGCGGACTCTCAACCACTGCGCCACCAGGGAAGCCCCTCATTTATTCTTTTATATGATGTGTTACATTGATCCCACTTAGTCATGGTGTATAATGCTTTTTATATGTTGCTGAATTCATTTTTCTATTATTTTTTATGAATTATTTTGTTAATATTTACAGGAGATATTGATCCATAATTTTTATGTGTCTGATTGTGGTTTCGGGATATTCCTAGCCTCACTGAATAAGTTGGAAAATGAACTTCTAATTTTTGAAAGAGTTTTGGAGGACTGATGTTAATTCTTCTTTAGCCATTTCATAGAATTCATCAGATTCACTGGTGCCTTGGCTTTCATTCTGAGGAAGTTTTTGGATTATTAATTTATTACTTGTTATAGGAATGCTTTATGATGTAGAATACCGAGTCATCCACATTAACACTGTTTTAGACCCAGTCCCTAAAACCAGCAAATGTTACCTCATATGATGGTGTCTTTGCAGATGTGATTAAGTATTTTGAGATGAGGAGATTATTTTGCATTATCTAGGTGGGCCCTAAATGCACTAAATCACAAGTATCCTTAAAAGAAAGAGGAGGTTTGATGCAGATGAAAGAAAGAAGACATACGTACAAAAGAGGAGGCATTTTGAAGACAGGACAGAGAGACATTTGATCATGCTGGCCTTGAAAATCAGAATAATGCAGCCACGAGCCCAGGAATGCTGGCATCCACCAGAACCTGAAAGAGGTAAGGAATGAATTCTCATCTAGAGCCTGTGGAGGAAATGCAGTCTTACTGACACTTTTATTTTGGCCCAGTGAAATTGATTTTGGACTTCTGGCCTCCAGAACTGGGAGGAAATACATTTCTGTTGTTTTAAACTACCAAGTTTTGGGTACTCTGTTATAGGAATCACAGGAAACTAGTCATAGATCTATTCAGATTTTCTATTTCATTTGAGTCAGTTTCTGAAGTTTGAAATTTTCTAAAGATTTATCCATTTTATCTAGTTTAAATAGTTAGTTGGAATACAATTTTTTGGTACCTTTTTTTAAAACTTTTTATTTTATGTTGGAGTAGAGTTGATTAATAATATTGTGTTAGTTTCAGGCGTACAGCAAAGTGATTCAGTTATACATATACATGTATCTATTCTTTTTCAAATTATTTTCCCATTTAGATTTTTACATAATATTAAGCAGGCTATTTTGCAGATGTGATTAACATCTATAATCAATTAACTTTAAGTAGAGGCAATTACCCTTCATAATGAGAACAGACCTCATCGATTCAAAGACCCGAAAAGTAAAAACAGAGGTTTCACAGAAGAGAAGAGTTCTGCCTCAAGACTGCAGCATCAAATTCTACCTGAGCTGTTAGCCTGCTTAGCCTGCCCTGTACATTTTGGACTTGCCAGCCCCCAAACACTGTGAGCAAATTCCACCAATTCCTTAAAATATGGGGGGGAAAAAGAATAGTTTAATAAACTAAGGTAGT
The DNA here is from genome assembly GCF_005190385.1 of Monodon monoceros. Lineage (NCBI taxonomy): Eukaryota > Metazoa > Chordata > Mammalia > Artiodactyla > Monodontidae > Monodon > Monodon monoceros. Next base: position 74,447,166 of record NW_021703776.1, on the reverse strand, counting down.
GGCTATCTTTCATATGAAGCAGCATGAGAGGAGCCTTCTAGGATGGTCATACTCTATCACTTGATCTGAATGGTTGTTAACACTGGTGAATTCATCTTATGAATATTCATTAAGCTGAGCCCTTATGATTTCTTTCTCTCCCTCTCTCCCTGACCTCCTCTCTCTCTGTTAAGTATATAGTGGTGTCACATTGATCACATTGTAGTATTAATTAATTTGAATTCCATGATGACTCATAAACTTGTGGAACCTGGGGAACATATTTTCAGCAGAGTTCAGGATTTCTGAATAAATTGTGTGGACAACTTAAAATGCTGGACTAAGAGGAAGCCCTGGGAAAATAATTTACAGATGAAGAATAGTAAGAGAAATCCAGAGAGTTCTGTTTTGGAATGGATTTACATTGCAAGGGAAAATGAGGTCCAAGTTCTTGGAGATACCTTTAGATCCCCAAACTCAGAGACATCAGAGTTCATCTGACCCTTAAAGAGATACATTTACATTTCAAAAGGTTAGAATAAGAACCCAGAATCCTTTACAATCCATTTTCAAGGAGTAAAGGTTTTCTCTCTTTTTTCAGGAAGAGGGAGGAGTAGCTACCATTTTTTTCTGTGTATAAGCAGAGAAAATCCATTTCCCTTCACCTCTCATTCATGGAAGATCTGGCCCCTCTTACAGATAATTTTCCTATCCAGCTTTCACTGCCCTAGCCCAAGGGGTTAGGGGAGCTAACACATTATTATGTAAGTAACAATAACTAGTTTGTCTTTTATTAAAAAAAAAAACTTCATGTGCATATTTTGGATAAAATTAATAAAGATGAATATTAAATACACAATTTGGGTATCTTTCATACACTTATTAACCATTTGTATCCTAATTTTTGAAGTGCTAGTTGAAGTACTTTGCTTTCTTTTCAACTGGGCTCATGTCAACTTCAACTATGCTTTTAGTTACAGGGATAAGTTTTAGTTACAAGGATGACAAGAGAAGAATTCATAGAAAAGGGCATAAAAGAAAAGATGAAAAACTCAAAAGAGGTGGGAACATAAAGGGAATAATCTCTATGTGAATCAACTCAAAAAAAGTTCTGGGTTTACTGAAAGACATGTCAATAACAGTCAGTGACTTTCTTGATTGGGAGTTTGGAAAAAGAATAATGATTTCAAAGTTGAAAGTAATTACTTGAAAGTCCTGTTAGCTACAGAACACCAGTAAATGGAAAAATAGAGAATAATTGATTTCCTTTTTTTATTATGAATGAATAGATGAAAGTCATAAAAGATAGCAAGTGGGGGATATTTCTGTGATGCTAGACATTTCTATGCAGTTTGTTTCTTACACAGCTTTACTATTTACCTTCACGATCCCTTAGGACGGATTAAATAAAATTAATCACTGTCTTAAATCTGTTTTAAATCTGTCATTTGTGGTAGAAAGTCTGAAAACACTGTTTTAAAAAATGCAATCGCTTTTGTTATTTGAGATTCATTGTGCTGTTGCAATTTCACCTGAGGAAAAAAAAATTGTCCTGCTGTTAACATAGGACAGAGGCTGCAAATAAACTGAATGAATGGTAATTCCCTAGAGCAAGTATTTCAATAGTAAACTTTAACAGCACGATTGAAAAAGAGTAAACTAGTCCATTAAATTTGTTGTATTACTGTAAAATCTTTCACTCCAAACAGAAGCAGTTGCCACTGCTCCCCACACAGTGATGCAGTCCAATCTAAGTAATTCCCTCTTCCTCACTGGGTAGAATCATGAGCTCCACTTTGATTACACGAACTTACTTAGAGAAAAATTAGCTGAGCAGTTGACATTCTTTAAATAATGCATCTGATAATCCTTTCCCTGTTGTGAAATACATGATCCTCTTCTGTGAACTACATTCAACTAAAGGTGTCATTACTTTGTTTGCAAATTATTGAAACTTTCAAATAAACCTATTATTTCCTGCATTTAAAAAATTGGACTGTTATTTTACAATTAAATTGAACTTCCATTTTTATTTTCAGGATATGATTATTTTGTTAGATACATGTGGTACAAATTCTGTCTTCCTTATTGTTTGCATTTTCTCTCTTAATAGTGTTTTCTTGATGAACAGAAGTTCTTAATTTTAATGAAGTCTAATTTATCAATCTTTCCTTACACAGTTGGGACTTTCTGTGTCATGTATAAGACATCCTTTGCTATCTTTTGCTATGATTCAGCATGTAACTATCCTCTAGAGTCTAGAAGGTTTTTGGTTTCATCTTTCACGTTTAGGTAAATGATTCGACTCAAATTAATTTTGTGTTTGGTGTGAGGTAAAATTCAAGTTTTTTGTTTGTTATTATTTATGCCATTGTTGTTTTTCATATGGCTTCTCAGTTGACCCAGGACTTTTAAAATCCACCATTTGCCCTTTTGCCTCTTTATCTATCCTATACCATCTCTTTACAATACTCTCCTGAAGAAATAAAAAGGTGAGGTGACTTGATAACATACAAAAACTTATGATGAACTCACTTAAATTAAGGAAGATATTGGAGTGCTGGAATAAAGCTCTTGCTTGTGTTGGGTTAGAGTTACATGGTTGTCAACTCTAAAATTTTGATTACTATGTTTTATATATTTTTATCTATCTCCAAATGGAAAAAATGTTAAAAGAAAATATAATCTTCACATTGGAAGAACTTAACATCAAGTTGGCACAGACATTTAACAAAAAAATTGCAATAAAATCAAATGAGTTGGACAATGTTGGTAGATCATTTAACTGCAAATTTAGAGAGTTAAAACATCAAAAACGTATGGGTTCAAAAGTTTTGTTCATTTGTTTTAAAAATAATACCAGTATTATAACTTATGAATGATTAACTGGAGAGTTTAGTATAGCGCTATCACTGAGCATCCATACTTAAGTTTGGACAATTTTCAGAACTTCAAATATTGCATCTGGAAGCAAGGTAGTGCTTTTTAATGGGTCAAAATATTTCATTTGTTGCATCAAAATATTTAAACTCTCAAAATATTGCTAATTATAAATAGTTCAGTTTACAATATCCTTCTTAACTAATTTTCTAATGTATGGCCAGAATGCAGAGAACTAGGGTAGGTTCAGAAAAGCCTCAGACACATGAAATTTACATCATGTTCTTATTTTCTTCTTTTATTCTGCAGCAACACAAGGATCACTCCCATTCATCCAGTTCTTCAATCAGCCAGTACTGAGCAACGACTATGTGCCAGGGACACCTCTAATTCAATGTTTAACATCCTTAAGAAAACAAACTTTTGACCCCCAAACAATTTCCCTGTTAACTAATAATAATAATACTAATAAATTATTAGTAGTTATTAATTTATTATTATTCCCCTCTACCTTCTCCATCTTTTTTTCCTTCTCCTCCTCATTATTCGTTTGTTGTGTTGTTGTTGTTATTGTTACTGTTGTTGCTGTTTACTAAGGCTATGTTCTAAGGACTTTTCAAGAAAAACCAACTGTCTCATTAAATCCCCACAATATACTCAATTTACAAATGTGGAGACTGAGATTCAGAAAGGTTAAGAAATTTGACCAAGATACTGTAGCCAGTAGAGTTGGATTAACAAACATAGTTTAGTTTCTTTGACTATCATTTACTGCACTTCCTCCTCTCAAAACGATTTGAATGAAGGAAGGAATAAAGAAGTGAATTAGCTTCATGATTCTTGTATGAGTTTAAGTATGGCCATGGCATAATACATAGAAAATTGAATTAAGTAAAACATGATTTTCTTAGGTATACTATTATAGACTTCTTTTTCCAAATTTTTCACACTATAATTTATTTCTAAACAGACCAGCCATATCTCCGAGAAGAACCACACCACACCCAACTGCTAAAGTGCCTTACAAATTTATAACTGTACAACTAAGTAATAACAATAGGAATAAGAATAAAGAGTTACCATATTTCAGTCAGTTTAATACTCATTTAAACATTTTAATACCCCTTATAAAGTAAGTGACATTATTTCCCTTGTTTTACAGATGAGGAAATGTAGACATAAAGTGGCTAATTTATCCACAAAATCACAAAGCTATTAGTGATACAGCAGGATTCTAGTTCAAGCAATTAGGCTCTAGACTCCATAAATACTTTCTACAGGTTGCTGTTTTTCTAAGGTATGTGTGTACGGTATATATGTTTCTTCATGTGACCCTACCCTATGTGCACTAGATTTACACATTGGGAACCATAACTGATTTAGGATTTCTCTAGATAAATATGTATTTGAAATTAAATCACTCACCAAGTCTAGATCGAATATTTTACCTCACATAGCCAATAATGAAATTACTCACTCTGACTTTACTTCCAAGTAATAGGGCAAGTGACTAGGAGGCAGGCATCTCAGATAACACCACCTCATTTTAAATATTAGGAAATGACACACATGGAAGCAGAATAAAGTACAGAAAATAATTAATAGATGGCAGAGATATGACTAAATCTAAGCTCCCCTGAATGCTAGAGTTACCATCATCTATTACAACTGAACTTTTCTCTGAGAGTGCTATGCATCTTTTATGTTGGATTTGCAAAAATGCTATTAGCCCCAAAGAAGTGGTGTCTATGGCAAGGCAGGTGCACTTTCTCTAATGAGTTCAGTGAAACAAACATCTGACTGACTAATTTTTGTTGTGGAGTCTCAGCTGTTGCGTGTAAATAAAAATTATGGAAAGATTTAAAATGAAAAAGATGTCCTCTCCAATGGGCTCCCTTTGGTAATTCCCAATTCTATAAAGAGAACATTTTAGAGACATTCATCTGTGCAGATGTCTAAGGTAGAGGCCATGAACTCTAAAATCATTGACATTCTATTTGAAAAGCAAAGGTCTGTTAAAATTTGTTCAAGGAGGGAGTCATTTTGAATGTTCCCATTGACAAATACAAGTAGTAATATATGAGGCATTTATTGTACTCCTATTTTTGGAAACTGAAATAAAAGTTACAGAAGGTGAACACCAGTCATTAAAAAGAGAGATGGCATATATATCTCAAGGTTTTTGGACTCTAGAGTAGATTTAATAAAATTTAGGCAAAGCATGCTCCATATTCCCAACAGTTACACATGTATCCGTCTCACTATCCTGGTTAATTTCATGTTCCTTATTAAAAAAAGTTATATTTGTAATGAAGACAAACTGCATAAATTAGAAGAGTGAGGTTAATATTAGCAAATTAAAGTAGATTACCACAAACCAATAGGGGAAGAACTCTGAATCACATAAATATAAGTTTTAAAAAAATACTTGCCAAAGTGCCAAAAGCACAATTTGCTGATCAACTCTACAGTAAAAGTGAAGGTATGGTTTTCCATCTTTAGTCTATGTACCACATCAGCTGAGCAAAAAACAAACAGAAAAACAAACACCTGCACTGTGTTCTCTTTTTGGATAATTCATTTTTATTACTGAGAATAATCTTATAGCAATTCATATATAAGTAGCACTTCTTTAAATAGAACATGATTAAGTAAATGTAATGTAAATCACTCAATAAATAAATGTTCAGATTCAGTGTAAATTAAGGCTAAGGAAGTAGTGCTCAAATCACCTTTCCTAACAGAGGTATGCTTTGAAATCTGATTTAATGCAATTACATACATAAAGAAAATTGCATATCTTTTTTGAGGGAAATCATATTGGTCCTAGACAGCAGGTAACACAAAGCTATCTTCTCCTTTCAGGCAATTATAGCATCCACATGAAATATTTTCAGTCATGCAGCATAGCATTAGAGATGAAATTAGGTTACTTGGCTCATTTCACCATTCCTGTATCAATCCCATAATGACAATAAATCTCATTCCATTTCTTCATGCCAATGACAATATTAGTGGATTTAAAAAAAAATAACACAACACACATACTTTCAAGGCCTACCTCTAAAGTAACTATAATAATCTGAAAATTCTCAATGAATATGGACCATACATTCACCACCTGCCCACAGCCTATGCAGTAGAAACAGTCTTTACCTGCTGATATTTCATAGAGTATGAATTAGAGGCCATTTCTATATTCACACAAAGATTGAAATATCACTACCAAAAACTCAATAAAAAGTAGTGCTTATCACAGTAATATCTACCTATTTAATTTAAGGAGCATTTATTTTACTTAATTTTTCTTCCTCCTCTTCACTAAAAAATATATATATATATATATATATAAGGTTGTGAAAGTGGATGTAGCCTGAAGGTCAGCTATCTTTGAATACTACAAGTTGCTCCCAAATCCATAGTGAACTCTTCACAAATCAAATGAGATTGATGAAATGTACCCATGTTAGTTTCCAGAATTCAGAACAGGTCAGTGTAGCCAAGTGGAAGCAATGGATGTCACTTATCTAAAGCTCTCTGCCCATCATTCAGTCCAAAGAGGGATTTTAACACATTGCCACCGAACATCACTTCAGGATATAAAAGACAACTTCTGTATTTCATTAAACTTATTTGGCTTTAGAAATCTGAAATTAATACAGCTCTGGAAAAAGGAAATTCCTTCCACCCTAAGTGTCATCATAGGCTACAAAATATCTCCCGAGCCACGTAGGAATCTGTTTCAAGTGTGTTTTCTGACTTAGCTTCTAAAGATATTATTAAAAACTCCACAAACCAACATATCCACCATGGTGAAATGTAAAATTAAGTGGGAAAAAATAGTTGGTTTTTTTACCCACTTTTAAGCAGTAGTGATAATTAGGATAGAATGTCCATCTTCAGAAAGAGAGAAAAAAACAGTATTCTTTTCATTTCCACAATGATCATTTGCATTTATATCAGGATGTGCATTTAAATGAAAGTTCTTTCATATAATAGAAATTTGGTAGTGCATCTATCTACTCAGCTGTCCTTTCTATACTAAATATATATATATATATATATATATATATATAACCAAATGGGTCTCATCTACTTCCATTTAATTCATAAAACAAAGAGAAGTAGTTTCACCATGTATGAAAAGCTTAACATGCAAAAAGCATAAATAAAAATGGCAGCTTTTAAAATTACGAAGCACCATTAAAAAAAAAAAAAAAGACTGGAAGTGAAGAGTTCCTTATTTTAACCTTAGGTCTTTCTATCCTGCTGTTTAGGTTTGACTGAGTCACTTATTGTCTCTGGGCAACAGGTCTGTCATCTGTAGAATGAAGACCTAAAAGTCAAAGTTTCATCTAGCAGAGTGGCCAAGATGGCAGTGTAGGAAGACCCTGAGCTCACCTCCTCCATTGGGCATGCCAAAATTACAACTATTTATGAAGCAACTATTGATGAGAAAGACCTGAAGACTAGCAGAAAAGATCTTCTACAACTAAAGCTATATAAAGAAGGAACCACACGAGTCGAGTAGGTGGGGCAGAGATGCAGCATAGCCAAGATCCTTATCCTCAGGTGGGCAAAAGGGAGTCTAATTTATAATTGCAGGGTGAGTGAGTAGTCAGAGCCCCACACTGGGCTCCCCAGCCTGAAAGTCCTACGTCAGGAACACGAGGCCCCAGAATGTTTGGAATGAAGGCAACTGGAACTCACCCTGGGGACATAGATACATGCAGAAGCCATTTTGGAGAGCTAGTTCTACCACATCAATGCTGGTCCTGGCAAGCACCATTTTGGAATCCTCCCTCTAGCTTCTAGCTTATTAGCCTCTAGCCAGTCTCTGCCCACCAGCCTTTCAGCATCAGTACTGGGATTCCTCAGGTTAAGGAGATAGGCTGATGGAGACACAGCCCCGCCCACCAGCAGGCCAACACTAGTCCAGGTGCCCCAGACTCACAACCATCCACCCAAAAGCCAGCTCAGCCCACCAGTGGGCCAGCACTAGCGCCAGAATCTCCAGGGCTCTGTAGACAGCCACCTTGCAACTGAGCCCCACCAACCAGCGGCCAGGCCAGCAGCCTCTGCACAAGGCAGGGCCTGGCAACCAACCAGATGGGGGGCAAGCCAAGCCACCTGACTGCCCACAGTAATCAGCCTGCCACAGTAGAAGGACCCACGCAGCCCACGTGGAGGCACCCTAGAGCACAGAGCTCTGGTGACCAGAGTGGAGTATGGTGCTGGAATGCATAAGACACCTACAAAAAAACACTTCTCCAAGGTCAGGAAACATAACCAACCTACCAAATACGTAGAAATAAAAATAGCAAATTAGGCAAAATGAGGAGACAGAGGACAATATTTCAAATGAAGAAATAAGATAAAGCCCCAGAAGAAGAACTAAGAGAAGGGGAGATAGGAGATCTACCCCAATAAAGAGTTCAAGGTAATGATATTAAAGATGTTCAAAGAACTTGGGAGAAGACTAGATGAACAGAGTGAGAAGTCAGACTTTTTAACAAAGAGCTAGGAAATGTAAAGAAGAACTAGAAAGGAAAATTTTAATAAATGAAATGAAAAATACACTAGAAGAAATCAACAGTAGATTAGATGACACAGAGGAACAGATCAGCAAGCTGGAAGAGAGAGTAATAGGAATCACTGAAGCTGAACAGAAAAAAGAAAAAAGAATTAAAAAAATGAGGACAGTTTAAGAGACTTCTAGGACAACATCAAGGATACTAACATTCAATGTACACTTACATAATACCTTTATAAGGGTCCCAGAAGGAGAAGAGAGAAAGGGGCAGAGAACATATTTGAACACATAATAGCTGAAAACTTCCCTAATCTGGGAAAGGAAATGGGTCCAGGAATTACAGAGTCCCAAACAGGATCATCCCAAAGAGGACCACAGTAAGACACACTGCAATTAAAATGGCAAAAATTAAAGATAAATACAGAATATTAAAATCTGCAAGGGAAAAGCAAAACATACAAGCGAACTCCCATAAGGCTATATCAGCTAATTTTTCAGCAGAAACTCTGCAGGCCAGAGGGAGTAGCATGATAACATTTAAAGTGATGAAAGATAAAAACCTACAACCAAGAATACTCTACCCAGAAAGGTTCCATTCAGAGAGATCAAGCTTTACAAACAAGCAAAAGCTAAAAGAATTCAGCACCACTAAAATAGCTTTATAAATGTGGAAGGGACTATGTGAAAAAGAAAAAGCTACAACTAGAAACATGAAAATCACAAAAGGAAAAATCTCATTGGTAAGGAAAATATACAGTAAATGTAGTAAATTATGTATACAGCCAGTAGGAAGGTTAAAAGAAAAAAGTAGTAAAATCATCTATATCTGAAATAAGTAATTAAAGGATACACAGAACAAAAAGATGTAAAATATGATGTCAAAAACAGTAAACACGGTGGGGAGGAGAGTAAAAATGCAGGGTTGCTATAATGCACTTACCAGAGGGAAGTAGGTGGGGAGGAAAGAAATAGGTGAGGAAGATTAAGAGGTAAAAAATTCCAGTTGCAAAATAAATGAGTCACAGGTACGAGATGTGCAGTGTGGGAAATATAGTCAATAACTATGTAATATCTTTGTAGGGTGATAACTAGACTTACCATGGTGGTTATCAGTTTGAAATGTATAAAAATACCAAATCACTGTGCTGTGTAACAGGAAAAACATAGTGTTGTACTCAATTATACTTCAAAAACAAAATAACTAACAAACCCATAGAAAAAGAGATCAGAATTGTTGTTACTAGTGGTGGGGGTAGGGGGCAGGGAAACTGGAGGAAGGCAGTCAAAAGGTACAGACTTCCAGTTATGAGATAAAGGAGTAGTAGGGATGTAATGTACAACATGATAAATATAAATAACACTGCTCTATGTTATACATGAAAGTTGTTAAGAGAGTAAATCTGAAGAGTTTTCATCACAAGAAAAATATTTTTTTCTATTTATCTTATTTTCTATTTATACGGGATGATGGATATTCACAAACTTGTGATCATCATTTCATGAGGTATATAAATCAAATCATTATGCTGTACACCTTAAACTTATACAGTGCTGCATGTCAATTATATCTCAATACAACTGGAAGAAAAAATTCAATTAAATTTAAAACGAGAAAAAATTGCATTCTAGCTTCATTATTCTTTACATTATTTCCCAATATATATAAGAAATCTAGTCCATCATGATATTCCTCCTGAAATAAAGAGTTTCACAACCAAATTCATTTGGGAATTGCCACATTTTATTCATTCAATGTACACTTACATAATACCTTTATAATGGTGTGACCTAAGACTACCTTGAGAGGTCAGAAGACCTGTCATGTCAAGGATACAGGCATTAATAGAGAAGCAATACACGCTTAAAATATAAGCTGTCATATATCATGCAATTAATGGTACTTGATAGTATGAGATTTGAATAGGAGGGTCTGACCTAATCTGAAAGTCTACGAAGCCTTTCTTTGGGAAGTGACAACTGAAATGAGATCTGATAAATATGTAGGTGTTAGCCAGAAATTGAGGGAAAGACAAGGAACAACACAAGTAAATACCCTACAGCAGCAGAGAGGATAACAATGTATGAGAAACTGAAAAATTACCTGTGCTCCTGGGGCAAAGGAAGAACCCCAGATAAGATATTATGCAAGAACAGGCTATGTAAAGTGTTATAGGCCAGTCAGAAAAAGGTACCTTTAGCTAAGAAAGGCATTCAGGGAATTATGAAATAAAATATTTGTGTTTCAAAAATACACTGAGAACACCAAGAGTGAGCTGTGATGTAAGCTATGGACTCTGAGTAATAATTACGTGTCAAAGTACACTCAGTTGTAATAAATATACCAGTCTGGTGGGGGATCTTAGTAATGGGGGACACTATGCATGTGTGAGGGCAGAAGGTATATGGAAATCTCTCTACCACCCTCTTAGCTTTTCAATGAACCTAAAACTAATCTAAAAAATAAAGTCTATTACAAAAATGCACTGAATGCTAAGGAAATATCGGAAGAGAACCAGGACTTATATGGATACACCAGTTTGAATGTAACTACAGAGATCACAGTAACAAATGTTATTAGATTGTCCCAGAGTAATAGTGGTAGAAATTGAGTAGAGGAGACCTCTTGTATACTCAGATAATGGGTAAATATGTAGAGTGGGGGAAGAAGGTGACATTGTCTAAGCTCTTTGGCTTCCAGATTTTGATGGAAATTGTAAGGTGTATTGCAATAAATCTGGGAAAAATTGTTTGCAAGCAGGAGAAAATTATGAGGTTAGTTTTGAATATATGAATTTAAAGTCATTTGGAACTTCCAAAAGGATATACATATCCTTAAAACTGAAAGGAAAACTCTGGTGAGCATTCTTCCTTGTAAATAGTAAGTAACACTGTCTGCAAAGATAATATTTCATATTTATTACTCATAAAGGACAGTTAATAAATATTGTCTAAAGTAATATAAGATGAAGGTATTAGTATAAATATGATTATAAAATTGTAAACCCTTTGAGTTATCAGAACACACACACACACACACACACACACACACACACATACACACCACTCTGCAGCCTGAATAGATTAAAAAAAAACATGTTTTAATGCCAATGACCTTACAGAACCCAGAACATACATTCAAACACACAGAATCCTCAATAATATAAAAAAAGAGTAAGAGGTACAATTTGCATCTTATGACCATAACACAGTACTAGAAATTAGTAATAATACCAAAAAAAGGGAAAAAAAAAAGGATCCTCCCATCTGGAAATTCAAAAACTAATTTCCAAAAACTGAATCACTTTCCTGTAAACCTGAGACTAACACAACATTGTTAATCAACTATAATATAAAATAAAAAGTTAAAAAAAACCTCTTGGGACAAATAAAATGCATATAAAACATCTAGGTTATCTAAAAAACAATTTTAAAGGAACAATTTTATTTTGGAACTTACATAAGGCAGGTAAATCAATGTTGGTAGGAAAATTCTTAGTTAACAATACTATTGTTTATTAAAAATAAGCAATAAAAAGAAATGGTTTTAAAAATTCATCTCACAAAGTTACCTTAAGAGAAAGTATCCTGAAAAAAGGAGACAGAGCAAATTAATATATACATATAAAAGTAGAAACTAGCAAGATATAAAAAACAAATAGAGTTAATAAATATTTCTAATATTATAATCTTAAAAATATGTTAACAATAGGTACATTTGTAGCTACCATAACCACTAAAAGAAGAGAATATATAAGTGCTTAAAATATTAATAGAAGAGGAATACTATGAAAAAGATGAACTAAAAATACTGTGCTCAATTATTTGCTAATATATTTAAAGCCTTCATGAAGAAGTTAATATTTAGAAAAATATAATGTACCAAAATTGGCAGAAAAGATATGCAGTCTAATTGCTTGATTTCCACCTAGGTAATATAGAAATTATACCAAGAGCTGCCTCCCAAAAGCACCAGATCCAAGTGTTTCACAGGAGGACTCAATCAAACCTTTAAGGCAGGTAATTCTAATGCTAACTAAATTATTTCAGAACTTAATTTATAACTTAATTGTCCAGATTTTATAAAGCAAACATAACACTGATACCAACGTGTGGCCAAATTTGTACAACAAAACTACGAAGAAACTTCCCTTAAAGCTTTCAGTGCAAAAATCCTAAATTAACATCAGCATCCGTAAGCACCTTAAAAGAGGAAAACTGAATATACCTGTATTCCTCTTTTAATATCCCACCTCTGTGGTTACCAGAGGTGGGGGAGAGTGGGGAGGATTGCATGAGGGCAGACAAAAGGTACAGATAAATAAGTACTAAAAATGTAATGTACATGATAAATATAAATAACGCTGCTGTATGTTATACACGACAGTTGTTAAGAGAGTAAATCCGAAGAGCTCTTATCACCCAAAAAAATTCTTTTTCTATTTCTTTAATTTTGTACCTAGATGAGACGATGGATGTTTACTAAACTTACTGTGATAATCACTTCATGATGCATGTATATCAAATCACTGTGCTGTGTACCTTAAATTTATACAGTGCCATATACCAATTATATCTCAATAAAACTGGAGGAAAGAAACGAGGAATACACAATGAGGAAGGTGGGTCTAAATAAGAAAAAAGACTGGAAAACATATTTTTAAAATCTGATAAATCATCCTGGACAGTCTGAGTAGAACAGGCACTCCTGTACGAACATTTGGCATAACCCCTATGGATGGTAATTTGATAATATCTACCAAAATTATAAATGCAATGCTTTTGTACTCAGAAGTTCTACCTTGGGAAAATCAACCTAACACACACTACACATGTGTGAAATAATATATTAACAAGGTTGCTCCATTTTTATAATAGTAACAACTTAAATGTCTATGAATAAATAGACTTAATAAATTGTTACATAAAAGTACAGAATAATATATATCCATAAAAAAACCATCTATGTACTAACCTGGAAAGAATTTGAATATATTCTGAAAAGTTAAAAGTAAGGGTATTCAATACTATGAATGATATGTTAATCTTAATGTTAAAAATGTATATACATGGGGCTTCCATGGTGGCGCAGTTGTTGAGAGTCCGCCTGCCGATGCAGGGGACACGGGTTTGTGCCCCGGTCCGGGAAGATCCCACATGCCGCGGAGCGGCTGGGCCCGTGAGCCATGGCCGCTGAGCCTGCGCGTCCGGAGCCTGTGCTCCGCAACGGGAGAGGCCACAACAGTGAGAGGCCCGCGTACCGAAAAAAAAAAAAATGTATATACATATCTGCATACATACATGCACATATGCATGGGTATGTTTGTCCATATATAAAGAAACAATATTTAATGACAGTGAACCTGAATGGGGGAAGGAACAGAGCATGGAGAAGCATAAATAAACTTTTTACTTTATACATTTCTACACTTCTTGACATTTGAAGTATGCATTTGTATTAATCTTCAATAATAAAACAACTTGAGTTTTGAAAAACAATAGCTGAGCAGTCAGCAATGCTAAATAGTACTGAAAAGTTAAGCAAACTGAGGAATGAGAAGCTTGAAATATTTGCATTAATGCATTAGTGAGATTTGTCAATGTATATATCTGACTTGGAGATGTCCTATAGTATTGAAACCCATGTAAAGAGATAAATTCAGTTTCCCAAATTTATTTGATCATTTGTTTCTTCTTCAATCACCTCATATTATGAATGGAATACATTTTTGGAAAACATTAAATTATGAAAATTATTCCATGAAATTAAAGGAAAATAATTCTGTACTGTATCAGGCACTAACAATTCCTACCTTAAAAATTCCACAATCTGGTGAACACACAGGGCATGTGTTTCGAACAATGCAATTATATAGGATTTTGTAAAAATGTCATATAAAATTATAACCATTGTGAGGAGAGGTTTGCAATGGAATAAGATAAAAAACGGATATGGGTAAGCTTGAAATCACTTCATGCTGAACTAGCACCATTAGTCCTTTGAATGACCTACATTTTTAATTTGGCATGAAACCATTTCAAGCTATGTAGTGAAACTAATGAGGCTGCTACAACTGTGCAAAGCAATAATCAACACTACTTTATTGTGGAGAGTTTATTAAGTCCATGCATGAGGTGAACATAGACAGCTTTTCTTTAAGAAAGGAGACGTGTTTATACTGTTTTAATAAAAATAAATATTCCAAATGTGTATGATGCCTGGAAGAAAGCCAACATAATTAGTTATTTTCAAACAAATGTGCAGCTCTGAGAATCACCCAATGCAATGATTGCAGAGACAATTTTAGTGTTTCCTGGAATGTTTCTTCAACTATTAAGGAAACAATGGCACTCTGAGAAAATTAATGATGTTAAAAGACAAAAACAACTACTCTGGCTTATACTAGGCATAAACATGCACAAATACAAACTAAGCACACATCTCCAACCAAAAGTCTTCTTACCAAAACAGTGTTTCTTCTAAAGCAATTATAATCAATAATACTAAATCTAAATATTTTATCCTAATACACCTGATAGCTGAAAATGAGCTCAGGTTCATCTTAGTGCTATATAGCATGACAACAAGAAACAAAATCAACATAAAACTGCTGAAGCTCACATTAACATGTATCATTCTTTCTTTTCTTGAATGTAAACAAAATCATATATAGGATTGATCAGGAAAAAAGCACTCCTGTAATAATCATTAAGTTGGAATGAATTTTCAAATTAGGACCAAATGAGATGGTTCTTCCTGCCACTTCATTTGAATCTTGATATCTCTTATATACAAAGGTCACAATGAGATGAAATCTCGGCAAGCAAAGCATGTCATGTGTGTGCTTTCATTCATTCAGTATCCACCCTCCACCTACTCATTCACTGATTTCTCCAATAAATGCTGAGTGCAATGTGGTCTCTGCACTGAGGCTGCACATATAGCTAAGCCACAGTTCATGCCTTCAAGGAGCTCACAGCCTGGAGGAGGAGAAGTGTTATTCATGCTACTAAGCATTCTTAACTTGCGAGCTATAAGGGGAGTAAGGTATCTCACTCAAGTGGGTCATCAGAGAAGACTTCTTGCAGTGCTGACACTGAAGAAAGTCTTGAAGTTTGACTAGGAGTTAGTCAGTGAAGAGGGAAGGTAAAGTTATCCCATGGCCATGTGCAAGGGCACAGAAGGGAGATGTTGTGTTGTGTCAAAAAAGAAAAAAAAAAGAATAAAGCTGATTTTGTTTTCATTTTGTCTTTGAAATTTGCATAAAGAGCAGAATTTCTATAATGTTCTTTTTAAAGATGAGAAATGTTATTCCCTATACTGGCATCCCTAAGATTATGACCAAACACATACTTTGAAGGGATCCTTAAAATATAATTTCAAAATGGACACCCAATGGTAAAAACTGAGGGAAGGGAGATTTGTAGCAGGTCTATGGATTCAAATAAAATTGAATACCTTTGGAAACCAGTAAGATAACTCACTTAGAGGGAAGTATTACATGTGTTTTAGGGGCAAAAATGGCATTTGGGTAGGGAAGTTACTTGTGGGGGATGATTGCAGTTAAACTCCAAAGCTAGGCTTTAGGAACAGAGCAGCAGATAGTTTCTAGGGTGCTTTTTGCTTTGTTTTACAGATGCATTAGTTGCAGAGCTTTTCTGAGGTTTGAAGGTGGGTGGGGTCACAGTGAATAAATAGTCTGGGAGAAGTCAGGGAAGTGAGGGAAAGAGAAGAGCTGTCAGAAATATGGTCAGCAAGAAGTGATGGGGTTTTTCGAAAAGAGATACTGTGTTGGGGGGCTTCAAGAGGTGTGCAAAGGACTATAAGGGACACACTAAATTTGTTTAGGATCAAGGAAGACCTCATTCTCAACTGCTAGGCCTTTGAGTGTTAAATTTTCAAATAGATCATTAAAATAAAACATTAACAAAAGCAAAGTAAATGCAAATTCTGCATAAATTGTGAGAGCATAAATTTAAGCCAGCCTGACACAATAACACAAAACTCCTTGAAGCTTTTGAAAACATCTGTCTCCCATTTTTTTCTCCGTTTGACCATATTAACTTTACTCTCCTTCAACATATAAATCTCTTTCAGGCATACCTTTAAGCTTGTCCAATTTGCAACCAATTTTGTTTATCTTGGCCTAGTTTATTAACTACCTATATGAGAACATATTATAACAGATACACATTTTCAGCCAAGGAAGAACTTGGAAAATCCTATTGGAACTACTAATTCAGAATCCCAAAGTGGGGACTGGGGAAATTTTGTGGAACCTCAGAAGAGTTCTAAAAAATCCAATGAAAAAGTTAATATTCTTTACTGAGTTTCATGGATAACTAAGAAGTATATAAACTAAATAATCCAGTTTCTGGTGCTATTAATCTTTAATTACCAAAACCTTAATACTAATGAAGATGAATTAACTATGAATTCTTCCATTGGTTACTGACTATGCATAGGGCAGTGTTATAATTTTTAATTAATATATTAAAATTTGAAATTAAATAAAAGTGAAGTTAGAAAGCCATGCTGATACTATATACATTTTCCGTTGGCACACTTGTATCTGGCATTCCTAACAGCAGGTAAACGGGACATACCTTATGTATAAAAAGCATAAATCTACTATCTTTTAAAAGTAGCACAATGAGCCATTAATTGATTAAAACATACTTTTAGCTGCCACTATCCATTTCTAAAAAACACTGTCATTTAAATCATAGATTTTTGCATCTGGATATAAGTAACTGAATGTTTATCCATTGCACCAATTTCCATGATGACTGACCTAGATCTTATTCTTTTTAATACTCACCAGCCCATAAGACTGTGCTTGGAGCAGTATAAATGTTCAAATGTTGGTTAAAATTATTTCACTGCTTCATTTCTCTATCTAGTCCAATAGGTTAGGCTAGAGCTTGCTACAGTGTTGACCAATCTTTCTAACTCAACTGTCCTTTAACTGCTTTCAAGGTTGCATTGATGATTCCTTGTCTTACCAGTGATAACTATAAATTTAGTCAGCATATCCATTTATTAAATTTTTTCCTCTCTAAAATCCCCGCTGCTACGTTCTTCTGAGCTCCGAAAGATACAGAAAATGATAATTGTCAAATTACCTCAATAACAGGGGCTGCCTTGTTATTTCTCCCACCATTCTGGTAGGCAGCATTTTATTCAGCACAAATGCAAATATTCAACTGCTTATATGTATTATTTTAAAATAATTTTTAATATTTGATAGCACTGGCCTAAAACCAAGTCAGAACATTAGGTTTCTTTTTTAAAAGTATAATAACAGCAGGTTTGATATTTTCAGTTCTTTTATGTTAACAACTTGGATTCTTTCCTGAAAGACCAAATATACAGAAAATGGCCAGATTACATAGGAAAATAAAACTCTCACCTATTGATACATCCTCTGCAGCAACCAGCCCAAGAAGCCAAACCATAACCTCTTCAGTAATTGGCCCAGAACAATTAGGATTTAATCGATTTCTGCCAGTTTCCCTAATTTCTGCCTCTTCTTCCAACTCAGGACCAGCTAGAAAAGCCAAATAAATCTGCTCTCTGAATTCACTATATACCATGTTGTGATTCTAGTTTGCCCTCCAACTTCCCAATGTCAATAACCTCCAATCAGAGTGTTATTGAAGCCTTCCATTTTTTTTCACTGTAAAGCTTCCCCACTCACCTGGCAGCCTTTGAGCCTCTGACAGATGCAAGTGACAGTTGCTGATACACATGCTACAGCAAGCTCTGAACAAATAGCCTTTATTCTCTTTTGGGTGGTTTTCATTTATTTCTACAGCCCTGAAGCTGTTCTGTGTTTTCAATCTTCAAGAACAGATTAAGAATTAAGATCAATGACTAGCTATTGTTTTTACAAGGTAAGGATTATCAAAGAGATTTTTTCCTCTTAATTTACTGTTTTAATGCTTCCCAGCATTACATTAATTTTTTAATAAATTTATTTATTTTATTATTATTATTTTTTTGGCTGCGTTGGGTCTCTGTTGCTGCACGTGGGCTTTTCTCTGGTTGCGGCGAGTGGGGGCTACTCTTCGTTGCGGTGCGCAGGCTTCTCTTTGCAGTGGCTTCTCTCGTTGCGGAGCACAGGCCCTAGCGTGTGGGCTTCAGTAGTTGTGGCTGGCAGGGTCTAGAGCGGAGGCTCAGTAGTTGTGGCGCACGGACTTAGTTGCTCTGCAGCATGTGGGATCTTCCCAGATCAGGGCTCGAACCCATGTCCCCTGCATTGGCAGGCGGAGTCTTAACCACTGCACCACGAGGGAAGCCACTACATTAATTTTTTTAAGTAAAAATGTATTGCTACAATATGTCCACAATTATTTCAGTAATTAATTTAGAGTTCATGGAAGTTTAGCACTGTTATGAAACAAAAATGTTAGTGGTGTTCCAGGTATTCTAATCAATAGGGCAACTGCAAGAAGAACAACTGTCTCCAATTAAATCTGAACCATAAAAAGTATACAATAATACTTTTGCAAAATCTTTCATAAATCAAAGGATAGGACAAGAAAGCCATTGGATCAAAATCTGAGTTAAATTACTTTCCGTAAAATCAGTGGCTTTGGATAATTATCAAGTACTTATGTTTCATATCTGATCTCATTTTACAGAGACACAAGTGAAAGAAAATGCAAATTGTGGAAATGTCAGATTTATTTCTATTAAAAACTGTTCGTGGGCTTCCCTGGTGGCGCAGTGGTTGAGAGTCCGCCTGCTGATGCAGGGGACACGGGTTCGTGCCCCGGTCTGGGAAGATCCCACATGCCGTGGAGCGGCTAGTTCCGTGAGCCATGGCCGCTGAGCCTGCGCGTCTGGAGCCTGTGCTCCGCAACGGGAGAGGCCACAACAGTGAGAGGTCCGCGTACCGCAAAAAAAAAAACAAAAAACTACAGCAATTAAAAATATATTTAGAAACCATGGCAAATGTGCTTGATAAAATGGCATGGGAAAGAAACATTTAAAACTGGCTAAAATAGGGTTCTCAAATTTTAACAGGCATACACATCACTCCAGGGATCTTGTTAAAATGCAGATTCTGAATCAGTAGGTCTTTGATAGAGTCTAGAGGCAGAAAGTCTGCATTTCTAACAAGCTCTCAGGTGATGCCAATGCTGCAGATAGCATTTTGAGTATCAAGGGCCTAGAGACATCTAATTTGGGGGTAGGGAGTAACATGAGGTTATGCCTTATATATGCTTTAGAAGGACAATGTGAAAACTCTAGTCAGTCTCCTTCTCCACATTTTTGGAAATTCTTCTCACTATTTATAGGATTGATTGTAAAAATTAGAAGAAAATAATTATTTTAAAGTGCTTGACTCAGTTTCTGGTGTGCACTAAGTATATGATGACTGTTGGTTATTATCGTAGCCCTGCTTTTGAACTGAACCATAATAAAATATCTAACATTACATCAAGTTTACTATGCACAAGATACTGTTCTACATTTTGCATGCATTAATTCAAAACACAAACTATTCCTAATCTCCATTTTATGGGTAGAAAAATTAATCATTGATAGGTTAGATAACTTGCCCAAAGCCCATAGGTAAAAATGGGGGAAACAGGGATTCAAATCCAGGTAGTCCCGCACTAGAGCCAGAAATCCTGAGCTAATACACACATCACATTGTCAAATCAGAGTCACATGGGTCAGAGATCTTAATCAGTGTCAAGGTTTACTAAATAATGTCAAGGACACAGGAAATTAAAGAACTATATAAAGTAGAGCTGTCAAGAGTTGCTCCCAAATTTCTTCTCATGTTGGATAAAACTTTCTGTCCCAAAATACATGAAGTTTCTGAGTGAGGTTCACAGGATCACCTCACAAAAGACTAGCATATAAAACATCTCCATTTTATTTTATTTATTCTTTGCTGTACGCGGGCCTCTCACTGTTGTGGCCTCTCCTGTTGCGGAGCACAGGCTCCAGGTGCGCAGGATCAGTGGCCATGGCTCACGGGCCCAGCCGCTCCGTAGCATGTGGGATCTTCCCAGACCGGGGCACGAACCCGTGGTATCTCTGCATTGGCAGGCGGACTCTCAACCACTGCACCACCAGGGAAGCCCAAAACATCTCCATTTTATACTACTGAGAGTCACAAGTGACTTTCTCCAGGGTGCCATGCTGACCCATCCTGAATAATCCTCCAGGGACATCCTGCTAAGGGCATTTCAGAGATAAAGTCTTTTCCTCCTGGGCAAATTTCATTAGTTTGTTTACCCAAAGGTCAAGTTAAGAAGTTTAGTCCAGGGGGCCTTTTTTATTCCCCACCCACTCACCTCCTCCTACCCCACTCCCTACCCAACAGTGAGAGAGATGAACTGATAAGATGCCAGATACTTTAACTACTTTCAACCATTTAACCAATAGGCAACAGAGCCACTCTAGAGTGGATGGCACATCTAGTACAGTTAGACAAACTGGCTTCCTAAGAAATAATGATGATAAGGCAATTAGAAAATGCCAACAGCAGATTGGCAGTTATTTATTTATCAGAGGGCTCTTGCTCACAGAGAAGGTCAGAAACTAGGCAGATGGACAATAAAACCAAGGGGGCAATCACCAGAGTGCAGAGCAGGGCATGTGGTCCACAGTCAGGGAGAATGGGGAAAAATGTACCAAAGTACATAAAACAGGGGTTCAAAAGGGCAAAGCAGCAGTTAGTAGCCAAATGGGACACAGGAGAAAAGAGACTAGTCAGAGGATAGCAATAAAGCCCAGGAACACTATAATATTAAAATTTCAGCAGCTATTTGACTCAGGCCCAGGTTTTCTAAATGATTTCCGATGAATGTAGTGGCTAATCCTAGTGCACCTTGCCCGTGTCTTCCCAGTGGGAGTTGATTGGTAGCAGCTGTCTAGAAGCAAGATGACCAACTTGGGGAAAGCAGCAGTTCCAGGAGGGAAGATTAGACCCATCAGATCTGAGAGAAGCATACATTGGGGCCATTCCTGATATTAGTCAAAATTGCATAATTTTTAAAGAAAAATTTCTACAGATCCATTTATATCATTATATATATGTATATATATACATATATATATAATTTCACTATATAAATCAACTGCTTCATTTATACATTCTAATTTTGCCTAAATTTTTGGCTCAAATAGTAAACCCTGGCTCATTATTGCTTCATTTTACCCAGAGTGTATCCATTAATGCTCATTTGCCAGAGTAGAAGTGTGCACTCATCCAGGATAAAACCCTTGAGCTGAAGAACACAGAATGCCAGGAAATTGCTCTCATGTGTGGTGACTAATTTAAATTTAAGACTTCTGGATTTATCAGCACATTTTAAATCCCAAAGATGCACAACACTTCTGTGTCTCTTGTTTGCTCTGATACAATGAGAAATGAATGAGGTGGAATCGACTTTAAAGGTTAAATGTGTCTCGGGATTTGTCAGGACCAGTCCCAGGGGAGATGTATTATGCCTTATCGAGACCAAAGAAGACTGAAACTCAACATTTCCAAGAATTGCACAAATATATTTTTTAAATGAGTAGATTAATAAAATACGTTTAACAAAATGGTGACAAAGTTTTCTTTCAAAAGAGCTCTCATAAAATCCAGTAGCAAACACACAGTGCGTATCCTTTTGCTCAATATTTTATCTGTGACATTCATCTATGTGGTTGCATATACTTATAGTTAACTCATTTTCATTCTATACAGTATTCCATTGCACAAGTATGACATTTTTTAATCCATTTTACCTTCGATATACCTTTGATTCAATGCTGCTATATGTGTCTTGTACATATCTTTTGGGATGCATGTGCATGCATTTCTGTTTGGTATATACCTAGAAATGGAATTTCTGGCTCATAGGAAATAAGTATATTCAACCCCAGTAGAATATGCCAAATTTTTGTCTTCCCCAAATGGATATACATACTTACATTATCACCACGAGTGTGTGAAAGTTCTCATTGTTTCACAATATTTACTCTCATAAAGCCTTTCTAATGTTGGTCATTCTGATAGAAAAAAAAATCCAGTAGCAAATCTTATAATAAAATGCACAGAATGCTGTTGCCTTCATCAAATAAGCTGTCATCTCTAACATAATTGGGTGATGGATGAAAAAACACGCACATTTGCTATTGATTTAGGACACTGAGCTGCTTTCCAGATCATTCAGCATTTTGTGATAAATTGTACCTACCAGCTCTCCTGAACTACTTGTTTGTCTGATTGTTTTCTGAGCCCATCATCTAGCAAATACTTGAAGAGTTTCTACTTTTGTGAATGAGATCACAGTTATTGCCTCAAACTGAGTCTTCATTGCATATCATTCATTTCTCTTCCTATGACTTTGTGCAAGCCACTTCTCTGAGTACCAGTTTCCTATGCTCTAAAGAAAGCCAGTATTTCTTGTTCTGCAAAACTCATAAATGCGTGAGGCACAGAAAGGCAATTTACTGCAAAAAAGTAACATTAAAAGAGGTAAAAGCAGTATGAACATTAAACTATCATAATTATGAAAACCCTGTTGGGCCCATGATTTTTTATGTTATCTAGGCATTTTTATCAATTACATCCTTCACTACCTTTACTTCAGCCTAGCTTTCTATGTCACTAAGCCAAGTGAACATAATCAGTGCTTTATAGCAACTATAGATGTGTGACACCTAGACTTCCAGTGATACAAAAATAGCAGAAAGCAAAAGTGAGTCTATAAGCTCTTCTAATTTGATCTATTTTTATTTATCATTGCTAACAGAATTAATTTTAGTGCCTATGAATGCCAGCACATGCTTCTTTTACTGGCAGTTCTAATGCATTGCAAACATTTGTACATTCCCAAAAGCCTACATCATGCTATGTTTTGTGGTTTTTTTCACTTTTTTCTTAAGGTTTAGGATTCTGAAAAAAGAAGTCTGTGGTAGACCAAAAGCATCCTTTCTTAGGGGATGCAAAAAGACAACATTATGACTGACACAAGGATTTTCCCAGACCTCTCTGTCCTCATGTGCATTATTGGTCTTGCAGAGAGGGCTGTGCCAGCATTTTCACTAGGTAAACAACGTTTCAGCTGAGCTGCTATTATCTACATAAACCATAGCCAGTGTCTGAACCAGGCACCATAATCAATGGAGGGTAAAAAGAAGACACACTTTATTTAGTTCAAGGAAGTGCAATGCACCAAGAACACCACACAGATGGTGCATAACTGTGAACAAAAAGAAGGCTGTCCACTTATGATCCTGATATATGTCAGAGGAAGATTCAAGAAACCTTGTGGGAGTAGGGGGGGGAGGAGTGTATTTCTGAATTTATTTAAATTTAGAATTTTCATTGATGCTTGTTAAAAATAAAGACCCTATCTCTCATCTTCTCCAACTGAATCAGGAATTCAGAGAGGAGACCTAAGAAACTCTATATTAAAACTGACTCTAATGCTGTACAGGCAGGCATTGGAGACAACTGCCAAACCATATATTACTACAAACTCATTGTATTAGTGATGAGAATGTTGAAGCTCATTGATTAATTAAGCTGCTCAGATTCCCAAAATACACCATAGCTAAAAGAATCTAGTCTTCTAACCCCCACTCCTTCCTTTCCATGGGCTATTTCCATGTGATCAAGATGTTTATGGAGATACCATTTTTATCAATGTACATTGACCTGTCCTCGGAAAAATCAAGACATCAAGCAGATTTACCTTAGGTTTAATTTCTGTGCTGATCCCAGCACTTCTTCCTTATCAAGAAATTCTTTGTTGTTATTTCTGTTCTGTAAAAGTAAATAAACAAGTAAATCTTCCCTCAGTAAAAGACCTGGGACATAGAGGCTACTACAGACATATGGCTATAGAAGTATGAAAAAGCTAACTAATCCTCTCCCTAAATGACAAGTATAAAACTGTTCAGTATTGTGATTAAAAACTATTTTGTGGGCTCTAGAAGTCAATCAAGTGAAAACAAGAGATTGAGGAGCATTTACTCATAAAAACTGACATAGCTTTGCACAGTAACAGAGAAAATGTGTGGCCTTTTTGTCACATTGCCATCCTCTCAACTCAGTCTTTGAGAATGATTTCACTAGAGCAGGGAAGGATGGAAAATGAAAACTAGCAACATTGTTGCCAGAGGGGATGGCCTTGGTTTTAAGCAAGGGGTGTAAACCAGTGGAGACACTGTCAGTAAGTGTAGCAAAATGAGTAGGAACAGCTGGGAAAATCTTAACATTTCCTAGCTTGACCATTCAATCCAAGATGGGGTGTTCAATGGCCCCCTGAAAATATTTAACATGAAGATTCTTGAAAGAAAAAGCCAGAAAACCCATGGCAAGCGCTCCATAATTTCCTTGCTGACTGGGAAATATGTACATGTGGAGGGAGACAGATATCTCAGCTGAAAGTGAAAGCCAAGGAAAGCTCAACAATTGGATAAACTTTCAATGTGTTTTCAAACCCACACTGATTAATTGGCAGAGAGCAGAAGCCTTACAAGTTCAATGTGTCTGAGAAGAGATGTAAGTGGTTGCAAATTGTGAAATGGAAATAGGGGAGGGGAGGATTCCACAGTTTAAGTCTAAAAACTAAAAAGGAAAGAGAAAGAGAGAGTAAAGAAAGACTCAAGAAAATTTAAAATTCAATTTTGCTACAATATTATATGTATAGTTTCCAGTTGTCAACAACAGAAAAGAATTGAGATATGCAAAGAGATAGAAAAGTGTGACCAATATTCAGGAACAAATCAGTTAATAGAAATTGTGATTGGGATAAGATATTGGAGTGTGTGTGTGTGTTGCTTTTACAAATATGTTCATTTATTAAAGGAAGCCATATTTAAAGAGATAAAGGGATATATGATGACACTGTCTGTCTCAACAAACAGAGAATCTCAATAGAAAAATAGAAGCTGTGAAAAAGGAAAGAATCAAATCAAAAGTCTAGCGTTGAAAAGAACTAAAACTGAAATTACACATTCACTAATTAACTAGAAGAGCTCAACATCAGACTTGAGAAGAACAAATCAACAAATGAAGATAGATCAAAAGTTATGAAATCTGAAGACAGAAAAAAATTGAAGAAAATATAGAGTCTCAGAGATTGTGGAACTACTTCAAGTCTATCACCAAAATTGTAATGGGAGTCCCAGAAGGAGAGTAGAAAGAAAACATAGAAAAAAATATTTGAAGAAATAATGCTTAAAACCTGAAATTAGCTGTAAAACATTAAGCCACCCTGTCAAGAAACTCAATGAACTCTACGTAGAATTACACAAAGAGATCAACATCTACATACAAAATGCTCAAACTGCTGAAAGACAAAATCAAGAGAAAATCTTAACATCAATAGGAGAGAGAGTGGTCTATGGGAATATGCTGGAGGAGGAAGCTCCAGGAATTGGTCCTATTACCAAAAAACCTATTGAGCAGGAAAAACTGTCTAAAGAAATAACATCCAGAAAGATCTAAAATTGGATAAAAGACACAAAGCTACACATCCAAAAATCTCAACAAATTCTAAGCAAATAAATTCAAACAGATCCACACAGAAACATATTATAATCAATGGATGAATGGATTAACAAACTGTGCTATACGTGAATGGAATATTATTCAGCCATAAAAAGATTAAAATACTAATAAATGCTACTACTTGAATAACCTTGAAAATATTATGCTAACTGAAAGAAGCCAGACAGAAAAGGCCACATATTGAATGATTTGTCTTACATGATATATCCAGAATGTACAAATCTGTAGTGACAGAAAGCAGATAAGGTTACCATGACATAGGAATAAGTGGAATGGAGGGTGACCACAAAATGGATACAATGTATTTTATTGTGTGATAACTTTATTGTACAACATTGTGACTACACTAAATATCACATAAGATTTTATTAAGCAATATTTACAAGTCACACTCTCATTCCTTCATATGTCTCAAATTTTTTGTTGAAAAGTGGGCAATAATTAAAAATAATAATAATAATATAATTTATATCACATAGATATGTAATATATATTAGAATAATTGCACTTCACTGTTGCTAATTGAAGTAAATGTGGTATATTTCACCAGAATTAACTCAGTATTAATTTGAAGTAGATTATGATAAATTAAGATGTACATTTTAATCACTAAAGCAACCAGTAAGGAAGTAACTTAAAAAAATAGTTAAATATCAATTAATAATTAAAATGGTACATTGAAGTAATTGTATGCCACAAAAATACGAAATTAGAAACAGAGGAACAACAAAATGATATTTATAGAAAATATATGCAAAATTTCATATGTAAATCCAAGCATAACAATATTTATGTTAAATGGAATGGACTGAACACCTTAAACAAAAGCCAAAGATTTTCACACTGAATAAAAAGCCAGATCCAACTCTATGTTGTCTACAAGAAGCACATTTTATATTCAATAAAGCAAGTAGCTTGCAATTTAAAAGATTAAAATGATGTATCATACAAATATTAACCATAAGAGAATTGGAGTGGCTCAACTAAGACAGAACAGACTGCAAAACAAAACAAACTACTGGAGAAAAATTTTTTTAAAAATACATTTCATAAGCATAAAAGGGTCAACAGAATAAGATATAAAATTTTTATATGTATATTCACATAACAGTGCACCCAAACATATAACGTGTAATACAATAAATACCAGAAATAAAGATAGACTATTAAAAAATATGAGTTGTAGATAGCAATATCCCTCTCTCAGTATATGACAGAAAAAAGTAGATAAAAAAATAGTAAGGATAAAGAAGTTTTGAAGAATACTGAATATGGTTAATCAAATTGTTTATATAAATATATACATATGTGTGGTGTATCTATACAATATATACTGTTGTGTATATGTGAATATATATACACACATACACACACACATATATATACACACACATACACTATACCCCAAAATACCATGAGCATTTGAGAACAACTAATCTGCTATTGTTGTTGGTTATGTGTGTATTTATATACACACACATATATACATGTATATATATATATTTATACATGGTCAGAAAATAACAGCAAATCAAGCCTAAAGAAAGAAAAAATGGGAGTAAAAATATATGAAATAGAAAACAAAATGGAGTAGAAAAATGAAGTCTAATGTTGCTTCCCTGAAAATGTCAACAGTTGATAAAACTTTGGTTAGACTAGCCAAGGAAAAAAAGATAGATAAGAGGCATATTACCAAATCAGAAATTCATTACTATAGATATCACAGAAATTAAAAGCTATAAGCGAATATTATTAAAAACAAAACTTTATACAAAGAAAGTATACAACTCTGTGGAAACAGATATATTCCTAGAAAAACACAAAATACCATAATGACTCAAGAAGAGATAGAAACTCTTAACAGACCTATAACAAATAAATGAATACAGAGTTCTAGTAATTTCTTGTGCTAAACCCCAGTAAATGTTAAGCTCCTTAAGGGCAGAGTCATGTCATGTTTTCTTCTAAATCATTTACAACTGCAAGTGCTGACCACATATAAAATCAATAAAATGTGAGAGAATTATATTAGACAAAATTGTTTTATGTTACAGTAAGTTAGAAGACATGATACGATGACCTTCCCTCCAGAACAGGTCACATCATTTCTGTAGGCCCACAGGAAACAGAAGTGAATAACTTTCAATGTATAAAAGCATTGCCCTAATCCCCTGTGCTATTACTGTTCACGGGAAACTAATATAATTTGCAGGCTTTGTGAATTAAAAAAAGTACAATCTTTGGTCAAGAACAATAAAAGACATTTTATAAATACCTATTTTCTCAAGTAGACCATCCATAAAAAAAAAGGTGGAGAGGGAGCTTCAAGATGGCAGAAGAGTAAGACACGGAGATCACCTTCCTCCCCACAAATACACCAGAAATACATCTACATGTGGAACAATTCCTATAGAACACCTACTGAACGCTGGCATAAGACTTCAGACCTCCCAAAAGGCAAGAAAATCCCCATGTACCTGGGTAGGGCAAAAGAAAAAACAGAGACAAAAGAATAGGGACGGGACCTGCACCACTGGGAGGTGAACTGTGAAGGAAGAAATGTTTCCACACACTAGGAAGCCCCTTCGCGGGCGGAGACTGCAGGGGGCAGAGGGCGGAGCTTCGGAGCCACGGAGGAGAGCACAGCAACAGGGGCACGGAGGGCAAAGCAGAGAGATTCCCGCACAGAGGATCGGTGCCGACCAGCACTCACCAGCCCCAGAGGCTTGTCTGCTCACCTGCTGGAGCGGGCGGGGGCTGGGAGCTGAGGGTCCGGCTTCGGAGGTCAGATCCCAGGGAGAGGACTGGGATTGGCTGCGTGAACACAGCCTGAAGGGGGGCTAGTGCGCCACGGATAGCCGGGAGGGAGTCCGGGAAAAAGTCTGGAGCTGCGAAGAGACAAGAGACTTTGTCTTGGCTCTTTGTTTCCTGGTGCGCGAGGAGAAGGGATTAAGACCTCCACTTAAAGGAGCTCCAGATATGGGCGCGAGCCATGCCTATCAGCGCGGACCCCGGAAACGAGCATGAGATGCTAAGGCTGCTGCTGCCGCCACCAAGAAGCCTGTGTGCAAGCACAGGTAACTATCCACACCTCCCCTCCAGGGAGCCTGTGCAGCCCGCACTGCCAGTGTCCCGTGATCCAGGGACAACTTCCGTGGGAGGACACACGGCACGCCTCAGGCTGGTGCAAAGTCACGCCGGCCTCTGCCACGGCAGGCTCTCCCCGCACTGCGTTCCCCACCCTTCCCCCGGCCTGAGTGAGTCAGAGCCCCGGAATCAGCTGCTCCTTTAACCCCGTCCTGTCTGGGAGAGGAAAAGTCACCCTAAGGTGACACTACACGCAGAGGTGGGGCAAAATCCAAAACTGAACCCTGGAGCTGTGCAAACAAAGAAAAGAAAGGGAAATCTCCCCCAGCAGCCTCAGAAGCAGCAGAGTAAATCTCCACAATTAACTTGATGTGCCCTGCATATGTGGAATTCCTGAATAGACAATGAATCATCCCAAATTGAGGAGGTGGACTTTGGGAGCAACGATACATTTTTTTTTTCCTCCCTTTTTCTCTCTTTGTGAGTGTGTACGTGTATGCTTCTGTGTGTGATTTGTCTGTATAGCTTTGCTTTTACCATTTGTCCTAGGGTTCTGTCTGTCCTTTTTTGTCTTTTTTAACATTTAAAGAAATTTTTTTTCTTACTAATCATTTTTTACTTTAATAACTTTATTTTATTTTGTTTTTTCTTCTTTCTTTCTTTCTTTTTTTCCTACCTTTTATTCTGACCCATGTGGAGGACAGGCTCTTGGTGCTCCAGCCAGGTGTCAGGGCTGTGCCACTGAGGTGGAAGAGCCAAGTTCAGGACACTGGTCCACAAGAGACCTCCCAGCTCCACACAATATCAAACGGCAAAAACCTCCCAGAGATCTCCATCTCAATGCCAAGACCCAGTTAGACTCAATGACCAGCAAGCTACAGTGCTGGACACCCTGTGCGAAACAGCTAGCAAGACAGGAACACAACACCACCCATTAGCAGAGAGGCTGCCTAAACCCATAATAAGGCCACAGACACACCAAAACACACCACCAGATGTGGACCTGCCCACCAGAAAGATAAGATACAGCCTCATCCACCAGAACACAGGCACTAGTCCCCTCCACCAGGAAGCCTACACAGCCCACTGAACCAACCTTAGCCACTGGGGACAGACACCAAAAACAATGGGAACTATGAACCTGCAGCCTGCGAAAAGGAGACAACAAACACAGTAAGTTAAGCAAAATGAGAAGACAGAAACACACAGAAGATGAAGGAGCAAGGCAAATACCCACAAGACCAAACAAATGAAGAGGAAATAGGCAGTCTACCTGAAAAAGAAATCTGAATAATGATAGCAAAGATGATCCAAAATCTTGGAAATACAATGGAAAAAATACAAGAAACCTTTAACAAGGATGTAGAAGAATTAAAGAGCAAACAAACAGTGATGGACAACACAATAAATGAAATTTAAAATTCTCTAGATGGGATCAATAGCAGAATAACTGAGGCAGAAGAACAGATAAGTGACCTGGAAGATAAAATAGTGGAAATAACTACTGCGGAGCAGAATAAAGAAAAAAGAATGAAAAGAATTGAGGACAGTCTCAGAGACCTCTGGGACAACATTAAACACACCAACATTCACATTATAGGGGTCCCAGAAGAAGAAGAGAAAAAGGAAGGGACTGAGAAAATATTTGAAGAGACTATAGTTGAAAACTTCCCTAATATAGGAAAGGAAATACTTAATCAAGACCAAGAAGCACAGAGAGTCCCATCCAGGATAAATCCAAGGAGAAACATGACAAGACACATATTGATGAAAGTATCAAAAATTGAATACAAATAACAAATATTTAAAGCAGCAAGGAAAAAAAAAGACATAACACATAAGGGAATCCCTTTAGCAGAAACTCTGCAAGCCATAAGGGAGTGGCAGGACATATTTAAAGTGATGAAGGAGAAAAACCTACAACAAAGATTACTCTACCCAGCAGAACCTCATTCAGATTTGACAGAGAAATTAAAACCTTTACAGACAAGCAAAAGCTAAGAGAATTCAGCACCACCAAACCAGCTATACAACAAATGCTAAAGGAACTACTCTACGCAGGAAAGACAAGAGAAGGAAAAGACCTACAATAATAAGCCCAAAACAATTTAAAAAATGGTAATAGGAACATACATATCGATAATTACCTTAAATGTAAATGGATTAAATGCTCCCACCAAAGACACAGACTGGCTGAATGGATACAAAAGCAAGACCCGTATCTATGCTGTCTACAAGAGACCCACTTTAGACCTAGGGACACATACAGACTGAAAGTGAGGGGATGGAAAAAGATATTCCATGCAAATGGAAATCAAAAAGAGCTGGAGTAGCAATTCTCATATCAGACAAAATAGACTTTAAAACAAAGACTATTACAAGAGACAAAGAAGGACACTAAATAATGATCAAGGGATCAATCCAAGAAGAAGATATAACAAACGTAAATATTTATGCACCCAACGTACGAGCACCTCAATACATGAGACAAATGTTAACAGCCATAAAAGGGGAAATCGACAGTAACACAATCATAGTAGGGGACTTTAAGACCCCACTTTCACCAATGGATAGAACATCCAAAAGGAAAATAAATAAGGAAACAGAAGCTTTAAATGATACATTAAACAAGATGGACTTAATTGATATTTATAGGACATTCCATCCAAAACAACAGAATACACATTCTTCTCAAGTGCTCATGGAATATTATCCAGGAGAGATCATATATTGGGTCACAAATCAAGCCTTGGTAAATTTTGAAATTGTATCAAGTATCTTTTCCGACCACAACGCTATGAGACTTGATATCAATTACAGGAAAAAAAAAATCTGTAAGAAATACAAACACATGGAGGCTAAAAACACACTACTTAATAACCAAGAGATCACTGAAGAAATTAAAGAGGAAATCAAAAAATACCTAGAAACAAATGAAAATGAAAACACGACCACCCAAAATCTATGGGAGGCAACAAAAGCAGTTCTAAGAGGGAAGGTTATAGCAATACAATCCTACCTCAAGAAACAAGAAACATCTCAAATAAACAACCTAACGTTACATCTAAAGCAACTAGAGAAAGAAGAACAAAAATACCCCAAAGTTAGGAGAAGAAAAGAAATCATAAAGATCAGATCAGAAATAAATGAAAAAGAAATAAAGGAAACGATACCAAAAATCAATAAAACGAAAAGCTGGTTGTTTGAGAAGATAAACAAAATTGATAAGCCATTAGCCAGACTTATCAAGAATAAAAGGGAGAAGACTCAAATCAATAGAATTAGAAATGAAAGAGGAGAAGTAACAATGAACACTGCAGAAATACAAAGGATCATGAGAAATTACTACAGGCAACTGTATGCCAATAAAATGGACAATCTGAAAGAAATGGACAAATTCTTAGAAATGCACAACTTTCCAAGACTGAACTAGGAAGAAATAGATAATATGAATAGACCAATCACAAGCACAGAAATTGAAACTGTGATTAAATATATTCTAACAAACAAAAGCCCAGGACCAGATGGCTTCACAGGCGAATTCTATCAAACATTTACAGAAGAGCTAACACCTATCCTTCTCAAACTCTTCCAAAATATAGCAGAGGGAAGAACACTCCCAAACTCATTCTATGAAGCCACCATCACTCTGATACCAAAACCAGACAAAGATGTCACAAACAAAGAAAACTACAGGCCAATATCACTGATGAATATAGACGCAAAAATCCTCAACAAAATACTAGTAAACAGAATCCAACAGCACATTAAAAGGATCATACACTATGATCAAGTGGGGTTTATCCCAGGAATGCAAAGATTCTTCAATATATGCAAATCAATCAACATGATACACCATATTAACAAATTGAAGGAGAAAAACCATATGATCATCTCAATAGACACAGAGAAAGCTTTTGACAAAATTCAACACCATTTATGAAAAAAACCCTCCAGAAAGCCGACATAGAGGGAACTTTCTTCAACATAATAAAGGCCATATATGACAAACCCACAGCCAACATCGTCCTCAATAGTGAAAAACTGAAACCATTTCAACTAAGATCAGGAACAAGACAAGGTTGCCCACTCTCACTATTGTTATTCAACATAATTTTGGAAGTTTTAGCCACAGCCATCAGAGAAGAAAGAGAAATAAAAGGAATCCAGATCGGAAAAGAAGAAGTAAAGCTGTCACTGTTTGCAGATGACATGATACTATACATAGAGAAACCTAAAGATGCTACCAGAAAACTACTAGAGCTAATCAATGAATTTTGTAAAGTAGCAAGATACAAAATTAATGCACAAAAATCTCTTGCATTCCTATAAACTAATGATGAAAAATCTGAAAGTGAAATTAAGAAAACACTCCCACTTACCACTGCAACAAAAAGAATAAAATATCTAGGAATAAACCTACCTAAGGAGACAAAAGACCTGTATGCAGAAAATTATAAGACACTGATGAAAGAAATTAAAGATGATAAAAATAGATGGAGAGATATACAATGTTCTTGCATTAGAAGAATCAACATTGTGAAAACACCTCTACTACCCAAAGCAATCGACATATTCAGTGCAATCCCTACCAAACTACCACTGGCAGTTTTCATGGAACTAGAACAAAAAATTTCACCATTTGTATGGAAACACAAAAGACCCTAAATAGCCAAAGCAATCTTGAGAAAGAAAAACGGAGCTGGAGGAATGAGGCTCCCTGACTTCAGACTGTACTACAAAGCTACAGTAATCAAGACAGTATGGTACTGGCATAGAAAAAGAAATATAGATCAATGGAACAAGAGAGAAAGTCTAGAGATAAACCCACACACATATGGTCACTTTATCTTTGATAAAGGAGGCAAGAATATACAGTGGAGAAAAGACAGCCTCTTCAATAAGTGGTGCTGGGAAAACTGGACAGCTACATGTAAAAGAATGAAATTAGAACACTCCCTAACACCAAACACAAAAATAAACTTAAAATGGATCAAAGACCTAAATGTAACACCAGACACCATCAAACTCTTAGAGGAAAACATACGCAGAACACTCTATGACATAAATCACAGCAAGATCCTTTTGGACCCACCTCCTAGAGAAATGGAAATAAAAACAAAAATAAACAAATGGGACTTAATGAAACTTAAAAGCTTTTGCACAGCAAGGGAAACCATAAACAAGACGAAAAGACAACCCTCAGAATTGGAGAAATATTTGCAAATGAAGCAACTGACAAAGGATTAATTTCTAAAATTTACAAGCAGCTCATGCAGCTAAATATTAAGAAAACAAACAACCCAATCCAAAATTGGGAAGAAGATCTAAACAGACATTTCTCCAAAGAAGATATACAGGGCTTCCCTGGTGGCGCAGTGGTTGAGAGTCCGCCTGCCGATGCAGGGGACACGGGTTCGTGCCCCGGTCCGGGAAGACCCCACATGCCGCGGAGCGGCTGGGCCCCTGAGCCATGGCTGCTGAGCCTATGCGTCCAGAACCTGTGCTCCGCAACGGGAGAGGCCACAACGGTGAGACGCCTGCGTACCGCAAAAAAAAAAAAAAAAAAAAGAAGATATACAGATTGCCAACAGAAACATGAAAGAATGCTCAACATCATTAATCATTAGAGAAATGCAAATCAAAAGTAAAATGAAATATCATCTCACACCAGTCAGAATGGCCATCATCAAAAAATCTACAAACAATAAATGCTGGAGTGGGTGTGGAGAAAAGGGAACCCTCTTGCACTGTTGGTGGGAATATAAATTGATGCAGCCACTATGGAGAACAGTATGGACGTCCCTTAAAAAACTAAAAATAGAACTACCATACTACCCAGTAATCCCACTACTGGGCATATACCTTGAGAAAACCATAATTCAAAAAGAGTCATGTACCAAAATGTTCATTGCAGCTCTATTTACAATAGCCAGAACATGGAAGCAACCTAAGTGTCCATCAACAGATGAATAGATAGAGAAGATGTGGCACATATATACAATGGAATATTAGCCATAAAAAGGAACGAAGTTGAGGTATTTGTAGTGAAATGGATGGACCTACAGACTGTCATACAGAGTGATGTAAGTCAGAAAGAGAAAATCAAGTACCGTATGCTAACACGTGTATATGGAATCTGAAAAAAAAAATGGTCATGATGAACCTAGGGGCAAGACGGGAATAAAGACACAGACCTACTAGAGAATGGACTCGAGGATACGGGGAGGGGGAAGGGTAAGCTGGGATAAAGTGAGAGAGTGGCATGGACATATATACACTACCAAATGTAAAATAGATAGCTAGTGGGAAGCAGCCGCATAGCACAGGGAGATCAGCTCGGTGTTTTGTGACCACCTAGAGGGGTGGGATAGGGAGGGTGGGAGGGAGGGAGATGCAAGAGGGAAGAAATATGGGGACATATTTATATGTGTAACTGATTCACTTTGTTATAAAGCAGAAACTAACACACCATTGTAAAGCAATTATACTCCAATAAAGATGTTAAAAAAAAGTGGAAGAGTTTTTACATATTTGCATGGCAAGCTCAAGTTTTTCAAACTAGCAGTGGCATAAATGTTGTTTTCCTTTTTATGAACAGCAGTATGCTACAGCACTGTCTGTGACAGGATCATCTTAATTCAGACTCTTCCTTGACATAGAAAATAACAGAATTTTGCTCCTGCTGTGGTCTGATTTCAGGTGTTTAATCAAACACTGTAAACTCACTCTTAAAATGTTTTAAATGTTGCCACCAAAAAGAATGTGAATAAATGTGCAATTTAATCACTAATTTATGTTAGTAATTATTAAATTTTGATAAAATCTGAGTCTGACAAGCCAAAACTAGTAGAAATTTCAATATGCATATACTGAAATTCTAATTTAATGATGTTTATTGTTAATGTTCTACAGTTGGTTTTACCTATTGATATATTATCTTAATCTTTCCAAGGTAACTTAGGTAAGCATTATTACTCTTATTTTTAGATTATTATCTGAAATTTGGATTTGATATTAAACTTGTCCAAAATCATGATATTAGAAAGAAGCAAGATTCAAATCCAGGTCATCTATGCCAAGAATAATCTTTTCATTATACTAGTTAACAATCTATACATAATTATTACTATTATCAAAATGATATTATTTTAATATACTTACTATAAATTGATAATCTCCAATGCCATATTAATCTTAGCAACAACACACTTACTAAGCTTACTGAATCTGGAATATTACCTTTAAAACTAGTGAAAGCTAGGAAGAATTTTTTCTTCTCTGACAGTCTTGATTTTCATTAAAATCTTGTCCCCAAAATGTACTGCTCACAAAATACTTCATCATTTTCCAGACACACATATATTTGATATTTTTATTGTGGGATTTCTTTTCTTTTACGGTGGCAGAAGTTTAGTAAGTATTCCCATAGTTCACCAATATATAATCTGAAAATATCAGAAGTTTGCCAGAGGAAGTATTTGAAGGATTTTTAGGGTCGCTAGCATTTAAAAAAATCTGATTAGAAAACATAAATGGGTTTCTTTATTTCAGAAATTGAAAAACTGAGTGACTCATGTATAGACTAGCTAGGAGAACAGATGTGATTTGTGTCATCAAGGAACTGAAATCCCACTCTTCTGTGATTAATGTTCAGTTGTCTCCTTTGCGTTCTTGGCCTATATTTTACATTAAAATTGTTATGATTTTAGAACTGAGTTCACAACATTTGTAGAGTTGATTCCTCCAACTTTGACAATTATAGATAAAGTTCAAACCACTAAATCTAATGCATTTTTTTGTACTTGCATGTTCCACAAAAACACTGAGCACTCAGTCATGTCCTTACCTCTTATGAGAATCAGTAGATGCAGAAATGCTACATTGGGAACTTCAGATTCATTGGCACAAAGTTTCACATCAAGATTTACATAAAAGATTAGAACACTTTGAATAAAACTATTTTATGAGTCTGGGTGCAAAAATAAGTAAGATGAGCAAAACTAAGGTGATTCTCT
The DNA here is from genome assembly GCF_005190385.1 of Monodon monoceros. Lineage (NCBI taxonomy): Eukaryota > Metazoa > Chordata > Mammalia > Artiodactyla > Monodontidae > Monodon > Monodon monoceros. The sequence continues at coordinate 74,410,135 of NW_021703776.1, read as the reverse complement.
TTCAAAGGAGGGTATGGTAGGAAGAAGAACAGCCAAATAAGTGCAGTAGGTTGAGTGATGACCACGCTGCCTCTCCAAAAAAAAAAAAAAAAGTGTCCCCTGGAAAATGAGCACATGATCTTATTTGGAAAAAGAAACTTTGCTGATGTAATTAAATTAATGACCTCAATATGAGATCATTCTGGATTAAGGCAGGCCCATGAGGGACTGATAAACATCCTTCCAAGAGAAGAGGAGAGATAAACATAGAGGAAAAGACCAGGTGAAGAAGGAAGCAGATTATAGAGTTATGTGACCACAGGCCAAGGAATCACTGGAGCCTCCTGAAAAGGAAGAGGCAAGGAAAAATTTCACCCATGACCCTTCTAACACCTTAATTTTGGATTAATGACCTCCAGAAATTTGAAAGAATAAATATCTGATGTTTTAATCTCCAAATTTGGGGCAGTTTGTTAGGGTAGCCACAAGAAATTAATACAGAAGTAATAGATTATTTAAATTATTACTTACAAATTTAAGGTGTTTTATATTCACTTTTGACTTAGTACATTTGGTAGACTAGGTAACCACAAAACATGCATTATAAGAGAAAAAATAACTGTTTAATCCGATAATTGAGGTACTAAAGTAACCTTAATATTAGAATTTTCTAGGTTTTTCCCTAATGTATATTCATTAATATAGAGAGAATAAAATTTCATCTCGGCAGTTGGAAATCTGAACCATGTCAAGAGCTAGGATAATTAAGTCTATAGGTCTAGAAATAGATTGTGTTGCATATATACATACACACACACACACACACACACACACAGATATATAAATATGAGATTCTTTTATGTTGAGGGGTAGGAGGCAGCCTCACCTCAGTAGTGGTTATACCAATGTGAGTGAAATGCTTACTCTTTGTTTACTTACAGTGGTGCACAATAATTCTTACACTCAAATGCACATTATAGTAACATAACTGTTTAATATCATTTAAAAAGGTAAAACTTTTACATAAGTATTTGTTCAGTGTCATCGCATACTATTCCTAGAGAACAATTTCATTTCGAGGATAGTTGCCTGCTCACAACTTAAAGTCACCTAGACCATGAAGAGACAACTGCACTCCCATGTTCATGACATTATTTACAATAGTCAAGATATGGAAACAACCTAAGTGTCCACTGATGAATAAATGCATAAAGGAATTAATATACATATCACTAATGTCAGCCTTAAAAAAGAGAGATCCTACCATATACAATAACATGGATGAACCTGGAGGACATATGCTAAGTAAGATAAGCCAGATATAGAAAGAAAAAAACTACATAATCTCACTTATATGTAGAACCTAAAAATACTGGTCAAAGGATACAAAGTTGTAGTTATGTAGGATGAATGATTCTATAGATCTAATATACAGCATGCTGACTATAGTTAATACTGTACTGACTACTAGAAATTTGCTAAGAGAGTAAATTTTAGATATTCTTATTACATGTACACAAAAATGATAAACATGTTAGATAGTATGTTAATTAGTTTCACTGTAGTAATCATTTCAATGTGTATATGTACATCAAATTACCATGTTGCACACCTAAATATATACAAATGCTATTTAAAAATAAAATTTTTAGAAATCAAAAATCAAACAGCAGAAATATTTCATGAGGCCAAATTCTTAAAAGATTCAGACTCAAATGCTCTAATACTATATTAGTACTAAAAGGAAAGAGCTAATTTTTTTTTTCAGTTTGTTGATCTAATTTCAGGGAAGAACTGCTTCAATTAGGAAATATGCTCAAATAAATAATCTGAGACTATCGTCTGGAACTTTGGATTCTAATAATTGAACATACAGACATTGTTCAAAGAAAGTTTTAATTTCATCTGAAATAAAATTCATATTGAAATATTTTATCCATAAAAGGAACACTCTAACAGAAGCTGTTATTAGAGAATCTAACACTTTTCTTGTCTAAAAGTAAGCAACACACGAAATGCCAACAAAGACAGAAAATGGTTCTATAACAAATCTTGAAGGTATTCTATTTTCTCAAGTCCATGTGATCTCACTCTAACCTACAAGACAGTTCAGAGACAAGATATAGGGAATAGCTATGTGGGCAGCACATTAAAGCTACCTCATAACAGACAAAATGAAAAATATTGTTTTCAATGCCTACTTCCAAATCTCCCAGAGGATTCTATTCATCATCCCTCATTACTCATACTCATGTGAGAAACAAGTATTTTTAAGATAATGACCATAATAATACAAATTTTATTCATGTCAATAAGTGATAATTCTACTATACTCTCTCTGATCTCATATAATCCTCAAAACAACCAACAAGCTGATATTATTATTGCTTCTTCACAGATGAGGAAGTTGAGGAACAAATTTAGTGATCTGCCTAAGGTCACACAGTAAAAGAAAAAAACCAGGATTTGAACCTTTTTATGTGTAACTCCAAGGTCTGTGCTTTTAATAATCTCACATTTCTGCTTGAGGAAGTAACGTGCAATTAAGGACTAACTACCAATCCCCTATAAGTATTACACTTTATTTACTAATCTACTTCTCTACTCACTGGCATTCAATAATCCACAAACATCAAAAGTGATGAACATTTTAAAATAAAACTGTAAAAACCTAGTTTGGCCTCAACCATGAACTATCAGGTGAAGGGAACATATATGAAAATAGGTAAGAAACTTTTGGATCTGATGATCAACACAAACATTAGCTATTATTGCACAAATAATATGGAGTATTTATATTTTTAAGATAGCAAAATATTACACTTGACAATTAACAATATATGTTTTTGAAAGGCTTTTAACTATGTGAACTAAATGTTGCATTGTTTCTGTGAACACTCCTTTTTATGTACATATTGTTTTATTTTATTTACACATTTTTGTTTTTTTACAAAAACGGCATATAAACAGATGGTTGATTTTGAAAGTTTTACCTCATTCAATAAATGTATCTCTGTTCAGATGGACACTAAGCTTCAGTGCCAATATTGTACCTTCACCACATGGGCAAGAAGATCTAAGGCAGGGGATACTATGTTCAGCTTTGTACTTTAACATAAAAACTGTTTGATTAATTGTCATCTGTCATTAATTTTTGTGGTCAGGGGATCATGAAGAAACACACCATTTCAGTAAAATATCAAAATACTCTCTTCAAGATATACAGCTATATATGAATTAGCAAAATATTTTTAATACATTATAAATTTCAACTTGACTAATTTTTTATTGAGGTTAATAAAATTAATTGAGGTATAATACACTTAGAGTAAAAAATCATCTTTTTCAGGGATATAATTCTATGAGTTTTGACAAAGTTATACAGTCATGTAACCATGATACAGAACATTTCCATCATCCAAAAGTTTGTTCATGCCATTTGTTAATATGATGAATTGCATTGATTTTCGAATGTTATACTAACCTTGATTTTAAGAGATAAATCTCATCTGATGTTGAGTTATTATACTATTATATAATGCAATTTGGATTTAATTTACTGAAATTTTGTTTAGAATTTCTGCATCTACGTTCATGAGAGATACTGGTCTATAGCATTTTTTTCCCTTGAAATATCAGTCTGATTTCAGGATCAGCCTGACCTCATAGAATAAGTTGGAGAATGTCCTATACTTTTCAATTTTGACGAATAGTTTGTGTAGAAATGGTATTTTTTTCCCTTTATGACTGACACTGAACAATTGCTTTTAAAAGAAGTTTGAAGGTTAAAAACAAAACAAAACCAAATCGAAAGAAAACAAAATATAAGAATTCCCACTTATGGTAAGCTTTTCATTTGAAAGAAAATATCACTATTATTTTAGGCAGTTGTCTCTCCTTTTCTATGACTCTTATTCTGTTTATAATTCTCCTGTTGAAAATCTAGTTTTGCTGAAAGTCAAAATCTGTGCAGGCCAAGTCATCTGTTATACACAACAACTCATCACTATCCAACATTACCCAGGAACCCAGAGGTCTCAAAATTAAATTCACCAAAGAGTTCCAACACAGTTTAAACAACAACATATTTCTAAAATGTTTTGCACACAAAATAATATCCATGAATACATATATGTGCATGTATTTTCCCTAAAACTTGGGTAATCTTCATAATCATTTTTTCTTTTCTATAATCTGATGCCAATTATGGACAATGAAGCAGTTTGCCAGTGTGCTAAACTAAGCCAGTATGCTGTTATTTTTTTAAATGTTTTCATGGTTTTAAAACCTTCCTACCTATTCTCCTATTAAGCTATTATTACTAATGCTGATTAACTGTTATATGTTAGGAATAAGATAGATAACCAATTTTATGGGAATCTGTAAAAAAAGCTATAGGCTTTGATGATTGATTTGTAAACAAAGTACCTGGACTTTTTATATGAAATTTAGGCATTCTGTTTTAGCTTCTTAAAGGCTACCCAAAATATCTCCACGAATTTCTAAATTCTTCTCTTTGTTATGAGAAGTTGATGGTGCTGAAAGTCTTTTGGATAAATAAGATGTTAAAGCATTCTTAAAGCCCCCAAATGGATTACACAAATATCTACTAGAGATTTCAGGAATAATCAAGGGATAATCAAGTTTGGAATACCAATAAGTCATTACTAATCTACAAAGTCTGAGTTCAAGCACTTCCCAAATTGTATAATTTACTATATTCTAAAACTTCACAGTAAATCTCTAACATAAATAGACATTAAATTAGAAATATACACAAACTAGCATTAAAAAATCAAAATTCCATCATTTATAGCATGTCAGTTTTCCTTCAGTTCCCTTAAAAGGGTAGCTGAAAAAAAGAATTTGTATATAATATTTCACTAGAGTTTGAGAAGCACCAACATTTTATTTACCAAGAAATATCACAACTCCCCTGGGCTTGAGACACAGGATAACTAAAAGACTGGGAGCTAATCATAGGATTATAAAATGCTTCCCCTCCCTCAAATCATACCACTACATCAATAGAGAGCTTGTACTTCTTTCTACTCAATGTTTCCATACACATAAAACTTCTCTTAAAACATAAAGTAGGTATATTAATTTTATAAAAAAAAAAACTCCCTGTGCTTTAATAGAAAAATGATTGGGAAGGCAGAAGGAGGATCTACAAGAAAAGTACAGTTATGAACATACGTAATATACATATAAACATTAACATAACATTTAGAGACAGGGCTATATGTGACAACACATATTAAATACTTTATATTAACACTCTCTCTGCAATATAAACATAATGGTAAACTTTTAACTTGTCAGGGGATTAAAGTAACTCATCCATGTTCACCCAGATATTAAGTGACAAAATTGGGAATTAAAGTTTGTCTGGCTTGAAAATCCAGTGTTTTGCAATAGTTTCCCAGATTATAAAGAGAATCTTAATATCTAAAGCTTCTTGATATCTAAAGCGTTACTCTTAATATCTGAAGCATTTTCAGATATTTCCAGTTCAAATTAGCACCAAGGATACTCCCAAATTAATACATGCCCAGGTATCTGCAAACAACATGCTCATTTTTTCTGGCTCGTATACATGCAGCCCAAGGGCTATCAAAGAACATTACTTGTGTACTTTTAATGCATTTCATTGTCCATTAGCTGTAAAGAAAAAGGTACATGAAAATCATTTTTATTCTATTTTAATATAGAGGCTGGAACCGTAAGTTAAAATTAGGTTTGGTAATAATTTGAAGATATTTTGGATTGTTTTCTCTGTCTCCAGTCAATAAAATATATATATTTTTTAATTCTAGAAATAATGAAAATATTGAATTCATTTGTTGTCTGTCCTTTGCTATTTTGCATGAGAAATGTTTTCATCAAAAAGCCAAGTAGAGTACAATTATAGAACTTCAACATAAATATTCCAAAGATTAAGGCACTAGCCCCTCTCATTAACCTGCTTATTTTTATGCAGAAAACTTTACCCAGAGCTCCAGATGAATAAATACTATCAAAACACTTATACTTTAGCTAAAAAATGTAATTACAATACAACATACTTCTTCAAAAAGTCACTGCTATCTCCACATTTTTAAATTTCTCTCTTTACTGAGAGACAGGGGGAAGAAAAGAAAAAAGGACAGAATACAAACCAAAGAAGAATTCCCCTGATCCTCATTTTGGCACAAAAAAAGAACTCTTGCAATTTGGGGGAATACTATATCCATTCGTTACTGAAAGATAAAATTGGTTCTTTAGGAAAAATGAGTTGTACTCAAAGGCTTGGCAATCCTATTTAACACAAAGAAAAACTATTAAACCAGCTTAGGTCTCCCCAAAAGAAACTGAGATAAATAGTTTGAGGTCTTAAACAGTTCTTTGTGGTACTGAAGGAAAAGAAAGGGGACACTTACTGGTCACAGAGAGAACAGGGCCTATTTCTTATCAGCTGTAAATGAACTAAAATGATTACTGGGTAGTAAACATTCCACAGAAGCCACTGGAGTGTAAGATGTAGACTTCTGGAGAGATGTAGGATATCTGCCAATCGACAAAGTTTAAATCAGAAGAGCATTTGGTTCAATCAAACGTTAGTTTACAGTATTAAGCTAAAATGTTTATAAAACAAAAGCAAACTAGAATTTTGCAGTCCAGAAAGAATGAAAATGCCATCCATTTTCTAGATGGTACAAACTTTAAGAGTTGTAACTTGGCTTCTTAAAGGCCTCAAAAGTATCTCCACTTGTTTCTACATTATTCTCTTTATTTTGAGAAGTTGAGGGTACTACATAAACCTTGGATGAAAAAGATGTTAAAGCATTTCAAAAGTCCCCTAATGTGTTAAAGAAATATCTCCTAGAGACTTCAGGAATGACGAAGCTATAATCACAATTTGGGATCTTCTTGTCTCTTTCAAAATAAAGGGCACTACTAAAACTTGAATTATGAAATACTACTGAGAACAAACTAAAACACGATTTTTTTAGAATCTATTGTCCTTGGGGCTTTATTTACATTTGCATAAAAGTAGGTTTTGGGAGAGTGAGAAGAGGGCAATAAAGGGGCTACCTATTTAAGTGTTTTTGTGTCCTGCAATGTGAAATGTTTCAGAGTGTTGGCCAACGAAAGTCTGGTCCACTACCAAGGTCTCAAATGTCCTTTTACTCCTTATTTATACATACACATGCATGTGCACACACATATACATGTGCACACACACATACATGTGCACACGAACACATACTGATGCTTCAGAATCTGTTTGGAGTCTGCACCTAAGGACCTTTTTCTACTACATTTTTTTACAGACATTTACTATGGTTATCAAATGTGTTAGGCAAAAATACTATGTAAAATTAGTTATATTGCTTATTTCCTTAAGCCGTAGACTAAGAATTTATGTCTATCTTATCAAGTCAAGTACTTCTTTTTTCTGATCATTATATTAAAATATAAAGAGAATTGGCAAGACTTGCCCCAATCAACCTGACTGATTTTGCTCAAGTCAAATTTCCTAGGACTGTTTAATCTCCCCCAATAAAAAGGGAATGTATGTTTGGCAAATGAATGTCATATTAACCCTTTACAGAATCCCTCATTTTTCAATCCTTTCCATTGGTCTCTAGATTTAGGCCCCTAATTTTCAGGTGGAAACGCTGCTCTCAGGGAGTCAGCAGTGAGCAGTGGCTAGAAGCAAGATCTTAGTTCCCTGTCCAGTAATCAAATCTGGGACACCTGGGTAAAAACCAGGAATCCTAACCATTAGTCCACCAGGGGCTAGTGGCTAGAAGCAGGGCCCTGGCTCTTGTCTTCTTTGAAAAAAAAATTTACAAAGAGACTGAGACTGTAAAACAGGCACAGAGTTTATTAGAAGCATAGCACATGTGGGAGAGCTGTTTATTTGAGACAGAAGCAGTTTATTTAAGACAGAAGCAGCACAGAGCTACACACCCAGAGAAGGGTGTGGGCATCCTCACTAATAAGGAGCATGCCAAAGGGGTGGTTTAAATCACTTATATGAGGGCGGTTTTTCTGGGTCTTTGTTTTCCTCTGGCCAATCATCTTGCTTTCTTTACCATATCAAATCTGATCCAGGGCCCTCCTTAATATGCACGCACATCTTTTAGCTAAGATGGATTCCAGCATGAGGGTCTCTGGGAGGTTGACAGCACATATTATGAAATAGTGCCCCATCCCTTTTTTGACCCCCAAGGAGCCTTTCTGCACATGTGCACTGGGGGAGGTCTCCCTGACCTCAAAAATGATAAATATGGTCATCTTATCTTTTTACTCTAGCAGAGCTCAACTCCTCTCTGCTCCCACCAGTAACTTTTTCCTTGAAATGTCAGAGGGAGACAAGCTGCAATTTACTAAGCTTGACAAACTCCAGCTGCTCATCTCAGGGGCCCGTCTACCTCCTATCTCAACCCCAGCTCTCAGAAGCTCAGTCTCTCCCAATGGGCATGGGAACAATAACCTTGAAAACACTCTTATTTTATTTTGTTTTAATTCTTTCAGCTGTATTTTTCTTTTTTTTGAGAGAGAGATAGGTGGAGGAATCTAAGTGTCTATGACTGTGAACCACAAATCTCCATTGGCCAAATTTTTATTTATAGAAAGTCAGTGGACTGCTTGGCATAATCCTCTTTTTAAGCAAGATTTCACATAACTAAAACGAAATACTGTATGTTGCCTTCTAACAGATTATTGCAATTTAAAACCCATTTCAATTCTTGAAACCTCTACTCGCTATCAAGTATCACTGAATTGAGCCACCCAAAATAATATTTTCTTTCAGTGATGCATACTTAAGTAAAAAAAACTAAATGAACATCCTATTTTCTTATGCACTAATGTTCAAAATAATTTTTTTAAAATATATTATGGAACTAAAAACATTGGTATAAAAAATAATAAGTGAGTAAAACTATAGCCTCTATTAATTTGGTCCAAAAACAAAAAACAATTATCACCAGTCACCTGCCTGGGAAAAACAATTGGATAAGGTATAGAAGATAAACAAGTGTCAGGCAAATTTGAGTCTGAAAACCAACTCTATTATTAAAATCTTTGGGCTTTAGCAATGTTAATTCCTCACCTGAACCCTGTTTCCTTGGTTATAAAATGACCATAAAATCTACCTCTTGTGAGGGTCAAAGAAAATAGCAAACTGAGAACCAAAATCATACCAATAAACAAGTCAAAAAATTAAATCAAATAATAGACATAAACATAATAGACACTGCTAGAAGTTGCCTTGCTGACAGAAAGTAAAGTCTTTAACTGCAGTAAGTAAGAAGAAGAAATAAAAAGAATGGTAAGGAAGAACTTAATGGAACACAAGTACAGATGAACCAAAAGGGTATCTGTTGGGTCTGGGGGTGAAAATCCAACAAAAAACATTTAAAAATTATCCAATGCTGTAATTCAGAAAAATTTCCCTAACATGTAAGAAGAACTATAATTTTATTATGTTTTGAGAGCCTTATTAGCTTTTGACCTGAAATACTATTTTCATTTATGTATGGGAATTTTTAAATTGTTATTTGAGTTCTTAGGTACAATTTGGGATAACCACCAGCCCCCCACCCCCATATTTAAAGAATATATTTCTCATTTTATAATGAAAATTATTGCAAATTTTTTAATATAAAAATTCATGTTATTATTAACACTTATTTGGTGAAGTATTCATTTTATTACATGTCTCCTCACCTAGACTCTAAAAGCACATTAATTAGAAACAAAAGAAATAAGGAAAATAAAGATTTTGAATTATTTATTTATGCACACACACACACACACACACACACACACAAATTTTAGGACAGTTTGTCAGCAAGGGACTTATAATTGCCCTGACTTATCCACAGTCTTTCTTGGAATATGCTGAAAGCCCAGAATGGGTTTTCTATAGTTGTCTACCCTATTAAACTGTGAGGTACTAGAGGAAAGATATAACATGCACTTCTGTATCCTGAGTATTTAGCACAATGCCTGTCCAAAGAGGCTCTCATTAAATAGTAACTGAAAGAAAAAAGAAAAAAAAATAAAACATTAAAAACAAAGAAATAAAGAAGGAAAGAGGAATGAAGAGATGGGAATAAAAATGATACATTTTCTTAAAAGATGCTATTTTGAAAATATAAGGAAAAATATGTCAAACTTTCTGCTCAGAATACAGCCGTGAGTATACCTAGTACACCTATTTGTTCAACTCTTCAATTAAATGTCATCTGTTCAATTCATACTTATGGTGAACACAACCTGTTTCTTGCAATGTGCTAGATGAGTAAATTTTTTTCCAAGAAAACAAAAAACTCATGGAAGGATTTTTGTTTTTTAAGGAGTATTGCGTATAACACACTTTACTTGCACATTTGAACACACAGTAAAATGAAACATTGCTAGGATTTTTCATGAACAAAACTGAAAGCATCACAATTTTCATTTCCATTCCCAGATTCAGTGTTCACTATAATAGAATAAGTTATTTCACATTTCTCAGAGGTTAAAAAAAGACAAAAAACACACCTTTGCTTAAATTATTCAACAGTGAAGTAAGGGTATAAGAAAGTGTAAAGGGATGAAAAAAAGAGGATGAAAAAATAAAGAGAAGAATTCAGCTCACAGAGAAATTCTAGAGTCAAAGATTTTGTGAATGAGCAGTCTTTTCTGATATGAAATATAAAAATACACCATATCAACTGGAGAAAAATTTAAATGTTTAAGTACAAACTTATATTCATTTGCAACAATTTCTTCCTATAATCAACAAATGTCAAGGATAGGTGATTGACGATGACACCTTCCTTTCTCATTTCTTCTTCCAAGTCCTACTCAGAAAGACACCTGCATTTGCATTTCTTTCCCAGGGTTAAATGTGAAGGACAGCAATATCTTTCCCCCAAACCTATGTGCCACTCACCCCTCAAAGCTAAGTGGTTTGTGGGAAGTTTATAAATTCAGACACCTTGTGGACCCATTTGCTCTTCAAAAGTATTGTCTGCCATCTGTCAGCTGAAGGACATCTGTGGATCAGCTGTGGGATCAACAGGGAGTTTGTCTGTGAGCTGAAGTTTTCCAAAATAAAGAAAAGGTAATTTTCAGATTTACAATAGCAATCCTGATCTCCAAGAAGCCTTAGGGTAGGGAGGAGAAGAGGAGCAGAGAAAGGAATATAACAAGGAATAGATAGCAATATATATAAGAAAAATACCAAATAAAAGTATGATGTAGTCAAAAGGAAGGAAGTCAGAGCAAACACAACAGAAAACACAACAGAAAATTAGAAGAATGAAAATAGAAGAAATGAAAAGGTATAGAAAGAGCAACACAGAATGAGGGAAATTTAGGCAGCAAGGCAAGTTTTTTTCTTTTTTTTAAATTCCCGAATGATAGCCATCAGTGTGTTTTTGAATAGAGGCAGGCAATGTTCTTTTTCCAGCTCTGCAGGCGTGCAGTTTTCATAGCTTCACACAGAACTGACTCCAAACATTCAATTTCAAATAAGAAAGCTTGAAGATCAAATTCAAAGATAAACCAAAAGGGACATCTCATCATTTAAAAAAATATAACGTCTTCCAAATTTAAGAGCAATAGGTAAGGCTACTTAGGTCACCTTACCCCTCTCACTGGAAGTCTATTTGTTAAAATGCTTTATTTTCTGATCCTTTGCCAAGGAAAATAGAGTGCAGTCAGTGGAAAAGCACTGTGATGTTTAAAAACAAAAAGTAGAATGCTGCTTTTAATCCTTTTGATGCATATAAGAAACTACACAAATTCATTTTGCAGACATGCTTTTATCTATTTGTAATTGAATTGAAAATCGCAGTGAGCTACTTAAAAGGAACTCCATTGAATGGATTGTGTTACATAATACAGCAACTTTCAAGTGTGCCATTGTATACTTAAGGCTCCTATCAGCCTTTAGCATTGTAGATAGTATACATGAAATCAGAGGCCAGTATATACTAAAAATATTTAAGAGTATAGTTACTGAGCAGCAATTATAGACACAGTGCCTGTTACTAAGAGTGAAAAGAAGGAATATAAACACTGTCCCTGGTCCCAAGGCATTTAAAATCGAATTACTTTACTGGCAGTACAAAATATCATCATAGTTGCCTTATTTAGGAGGTTCTGAGAAAACTGAAAAGAAGAAATGATAATGATTCATTGCTTAACATTTTAAAAGGTTCTACAGCATGTTTTGATGACCAAGTACTACTGATATTCATATATATATATATATGTATATATATATATATATGAGACAGAGAGACAGAGAGATAGAAACAGAGACAGAGATAGAGAGAAGGAAAGAGGGAGAAAGAGAGAGAGAGTTCAAGGAATTGGCTCACATAGTTTTGTGGGGCTGGCAAGTGCAAAAGCTGTAGGGCAGGCCAGCAGGCTGGAAACTCACGGAAGAGTTTCTAGGTTCCAGTCTTAAAGCACAATTCCTTCTTCTTCAGGAAGCATGTCTTTGCTCTTAAGGCCTTCAGCTGATTGAGGCCAACTCACATTATAGAGGACAATGTGCTTTACTTAAAGTCAACTGATTCTAAATGTTAATCACATCTTAAAGAAAAACCCTTCACAACAACATATATATTAGTGTTTGATCAGACAACTGGCAAACAACTAGTCACCACAGTCTAACCGAGTTGACACATAAAATTAACCATCACAGTAAATCTTCAAAAACTGTCTAATCCAGGGCTTAATTTTTTATAGAGAAGGAAGTTCCCTTAGAACTTCTGCTCAATTATGATACTGAAGTTAGAAATTCTAAGTAGATATGTCTATTAAACTTATCACTTAAGACACAGAGTCTAGAGAAAAAGATATGGGCAGGAGAGCACAAATGACATTTTCACCCCAAATTTCCCAATCTTTCCTTACTCTTTGTTCACCCTCTGTTGTAAGTTCACTTAGACAGTGATTTATAACTGCTTCATTTGATGTTTTTTAACAACTCTACTTCTGCATTGAAAATATGGCTTTTTAAGAAGACATGAAGGGCAAAAATACTTAGATATAAGTTAGTTTTCTATGGGAAATGACCCAGAAAAGCCACCAAAGCAAAGTGTCTCCCCGTAAAGAGTTGCATAATTTTTTAAAAAATAAACCCACAGATAGATTGCACAGAAAAATCATGTCTCTTTTCATGGTTAGTACTTTTATCTGAGCACTAAAGGATTAGCAGCCCTCCAAGACAATTCAACTTCACAGCAACAAGTAAGTCAGCCAACTCTGGAGAAGGCAATTTCCCACATGAGTATTAACTCAGCCACCATGTTTGATTTACAAATGTTTATAAGGACTTCACGGCATTTAACATGAGTTAAATTATAATTTTTTGAATTCTGTGTGTTAATTAAGGGATCAGACCTCTTATATGACTAGCAGAAATCCTTCTGCAGGTAGAAATAGTCAATATTTTACCACCAGGCTTTACATTTAATCATTTAATTTTAAAAAGGCAATTTAATGTAATAAAAATGGATAAATTTACCACCTCCATCACCTTGTACACTTTAAACTTACACAATGTTATATGTCAATTATATCTCAATAAAGCTGGAAAGAAATGAATAAATTTAAATATATTTAAAGCCAGTCTAGTGTTGTAGGTCAATTATACTTCAAAAACAAACAAACAAATAAGCAAATTCATAGAAAAAGAAATCAGATTTGTGGTTACCACAAGTGGGGTTTGGGGAGGGGAAATGGATGAAGGTGGTCAAAAGGTATAAACTTCTAGTTATAAGATAAATAAGTACTAGGAATGTAATGTACAACATGATTAATATAATTAGCACTGCTGTATGTTATATATGAAAATTGTTAGGAGAGTAATCCTAAGAGATCTCATCAAGAGGAAAACATTTTTTTCTTTTTCTTTTATTTTTATCTATATGAGATGATGGATGTTCACTAAACTTATTGTGATAATCATTTCATGACATATGTAAGTCAAATAATTATGCTGTATACCTTAAATTTATATGACATTGTATGTCAATTGTATCTCATTAAAACTGGAAGAAAAAATAAGTCTAGGGCAAAAGGAAGAACAGTATTGTTGAGATATATGTTGGATACATGTAAATATTCAGATCACTGTGTATAATGAAAAGGTTTCACATACCCTAAATATTCACTTAGGATATTTAAGAAAAAAAAATGTTAATACAGTCACTGTCTTTTCTCTTTCTTTCTTGATTAATGCTTTCGACAGAATGATTTTCATCTAGCTCTCAACAAATCATTTGCAGATTTCATTCCTTTAATAGCATTTAAAACTTACCCTGGCCAACTATCCATATTTAACATAAATAACCCTAAGCTATTTATGTCAATTTATCATGGAAAATGAATTACATAGAATTTCAAAGAACACCCAAATTTATGAGAACAAACATATATGCATATGGAGATAGAGCTAGAGAGAAACATAAACATACATATATGAGTATATATATATATATTTGAAAAACAAAGAATGCTTATATGAATGTATATGTTCTCATACATCTACTTGAAATATAGTTTATATTTAAAATGTAGTTTAAAATAATTTGGGAAAACAAATAATGATGATATATATATATGACATTAATGTGTAAATAATATGAGAATATATGTTAGGCAAAAATATATTTGTCCTTATTGTATATATAATATTCATTTTAAATATGCATATATTTATATATATGTGCAATTAAAAATTTTGCTATATTTGAGATAATTTCAGAAAAGTAATATTCACAAATTTTTCAGAACTATTAATGTATAAGAGTCATTTTCAAATCATCATAATTCTTTTGGACTTTGCAAAAACAAAGCTCTACAGAATATTATAAATGTGTTAATTCATTAGCCTTTCATTTTATTCCTGTTAAAAAAAATAACTTTTAAAGCTGCTTGCAATGTTAATTGCTCATTGCTTTCTTGTCTGGGAGAAAATAACATAAAATCAGTGATGTGTTTGTTTTAGTTTCTAAAGCCTAATGTGAAGGAATAAAATCTACTTAGCATAAAAGGATCTTCTTTTCTTTTAAGGTACTCTTAGTTTTAAACCTTATTATTTGCCTGTGAAAGGAAAATATGGTTTGTATGAAAGAAAACACGGAATTTTGTTCTCTCAGTTCTTGCTAGTATGAAAAGTGAATACAGAAAGACTGAATAAAAAAATAAATAAAATTTTGGTGTCTAAATTTTCTTCAACAACTGGGTGCAAAATAATGAAATTAAATCCTTATCTTACACAATACACAAAAATCAACTCAAAATAGATGAAAGATTTCAATTCAAGATCTGAAACTATAAAACTCCTAGAAGAAAACATAGAAGGAGAATTTCTTTACATTGGCCTAGGCAAGGATTTCATGGATATAACATGAAAAGCACAGACAACAAAAGCAAAAATAGTCAAGACATCAAACTAAAAAGCTTTTGCACACAAAAGATTTGCAAACCATCTATGTAATGGCATGTTAATTTTCAAAATATATAAGGACATCCTATAGCTCAAGAGCAAAAAACTAAAAATTCTATTAAAAAGTTGGCTGAGGGCTTGAACAGACATTTCTTCAAAGAAGACATAAATACACGAAAGATGCTCAGCATCATCAATCATCATGAAAATGCAAGTCAAAACTACAATGAGATATTATTACCTCACACCTGTTGGGGTGGCTGTTATCAAAAACACAGAAGACAAGTGTTAACAAGGGTGTGGAGAAATTGAAACCCTCTTACACTGTTGTTGATGGGAATGCTAGTGCAGTGACTGTAGAAAACAGTATGGAAGTTCCATACAGCTTTAAAATTCAAAAATAGAACTACCATATGATCTACCAACCCAACTTTTTAGTATTTATACAAACAAATTGAAATCAGGATCTTGAAGACAGATTAATTAGCCTTCCTATGTTCATTGTGGCACTATTCACAATAGCCAAGACATAATAGGGAAGAACAAATCTGACTCCATATTAGATCTGTTCCTTATACTTTAACCTTTGTGCTTTGTTGCCTGTGCTTAGTCATGCTGGCTCTGCACCATCTGTAAAAGAATGTTGCCTTTAGCCTGAAATAAACAGGATAGCCTATTCTCAGCACTCTGTCCATTAAGAGTCCATTAAGAGTCCATTCATACAAAGATCAAAAGTTGCAGAACAGAGAATAACAGTTGCTTTGTTGGAGGTTTATAGAAACATCATGACCTGACCTACATGGACAGCCACAAGAACAAAGGATCCTGACACCAAGAAGTTTGCAACAACTAACCACACCCTTCCCTCACCTTGCCTTTAAAAATGCCTTGCTGAAACCATTTGGGGAGTTCGGGGTTTTGGGGGCGCAGCCAACTGTCTCCTTGCATGGCCCTGCAATAAACCTTTCTCTGCTACAGACTCCAGAGTTTTGGTATTGTTTGGCCTCCCTGTGCATTGGGCACACAAACTTGCATTCTGTAACAAAGATACGGAAGCAACTTAAATGTCTATAGAAGAATGAATGAATAAAAAGAGTGATATATACATACAATGGAATATTATTCCACCTTAAAAAGGTAGGAAATCCTGCAATATGGAAAAACAGGGATGAAACTTGAGGACATTATGCTAGGTGAAATAAGCCAGTCACAGAAGGACAAATACTACATGATTCCACTTATATCAGGTATCTAAAAGTTAAACTCGTAGCAAAGAATGCAATTTTAGTTGCCAGGGGTAGGGGGTAGGGGGACAGTGGGAGTTGCCCATCAATGAGTATAAAATTTTAGTTACACAAGATGAGTAAGTTTAGAGATTAGCTGTACAACATTGTGCCTATAGGTTACATTATTATATCATACACTAAAAAACCTCTTATGAGGGAGATCTCATGTGAAGTCTTTTTATCACAATAAAATTTTAAAAAGTGTTTTCTTATCATGCATAGATTTTTCTTCATGAATATTTAGATATAAGCACATCTCCACAGATATCACTTAACACTGCCTACTCTTCTTTCACACACACACACACACACACACACACACACACACACACATAAAAGAAAGGTAGGAAGGAAAGAAAGAAGGAGAGAAAGAGGGAGGGGAAAATAAAAGAAACTTCATAAGTTTATAAGTAAGAATTAGCCACAGATCCAAACTAGCATTTTTGAGAGCTAAATGAAATACAGATCACTTCACAAGCAATCAAATTTTTAACTACTCAGGTGCAGTGACTTGCATTATTATCTGGCCAGCTTTTCTCAGTACCTTATATGGTGCCAAAGGAACTGTCAGCCTTGTCTAAAAGTGTTCATTTGCTACCCAGTGATGACAATTACCTGTCTCCTCCTCTTTTATAGATTCTTAATCTTGAAACTGAAAATGCTGTCAGCCAAATTTATAGATATCATTATTTGAGACAAGAACATCAAATCTAGAGAGTACGTCAAGTTGTGAGTATGCCAGCAAGACAAGCCTATGACATAGAAAGTAAATAACACAGGAAAAAGCCCAACAGGCAACAAAGTCAAATGATGGCTGCCAAGCCATGGTTGCTTGATCAAAGGCAATGGGTTAGGCTCCAGAGATCAGGTTAGAATTAAATGATTAACCCACAGGGTTTGAAGAGCTCACTGGGATACCAGCTAGAATCTCAGTGACCTAGAGGAATCCCCACAGACTGAAGCAGTTGCTGCTTCTGCTGTATAACTTGATGCCAACAACCCAAAGGCTGAATTCACTTCAATTTCCTCAGCTTCTAAATAACATTGAAAACTTATATTTTTACACAATGTTCCATCAAAACATAGTCTAGGCTGTTTCCTCCCTTCCTAAAATGCCATCATAAATATGCTTTAGAATTTTTCAGTACAATGGTCTCAACACCCTAAATCTCTCACTCATATGGAGAGAAATTAAGTTCTGTTCATTTCAGGCTACCTTCTTAACATAGATGGGCAGGCTGCACTCTGGGATCTTTTCCAGATACCTGTGCCCTCCTCCTGGCATTGGAGACAAGCACTTTTCATCCTGGCTCTCTAATTCTGTGACCTCATGTAAGAGCAACGGGCATTGGACCTCATCTTCCCTTTACTTCCCCAAATTTTTCTGCTCTGAGTAGTCCATCTCCTGCTATTCTTCCCCTTCTCTAACTAAGACTGTGTTTCTGGACTATATAAAAATATATGCTTGTAGAGTACTTAAAAGTTTTCAAAGTGGCATCACCTTATTTTCTCAGTTCTGCTTTAATTTTAAATCTGCTGTAAATTAGAGAGTGGTCGTTATTCTCACTGTAGATATGAGGAAGTGAGATTCAAAATACTAACAGTTAGTTCCTCAAGGACATGCAGTTAATAACATAGAAGCAATTTTGTGGTCCCAAGCCTAGCGTTTGCAACAGTAGACTAGTTCTTGCTTCCTCTACCCCTGACTGCTTTGGGTAGTTAAGGTGTCTCCCTTAATGCAGTATGGTATATATAAAATGTGATCAATGATCTTCTGTAGATTGTCTGAATTACCATTCTCAAAATACTATAATACAGCTAGAAAATTCATTCCTTAAGATATAATAAACATAAAATTTACGTTCAAGTCACTTAAGTGACTTTGATTAGAGGAAACCATGATATTAGTGTCAGAGAAACAGAGACCACTTTCCTTTACTTTTTTTTTAAGTTGAAAATGAAAAATATCATCAATTTCCTGATAGTTTAGATGTCTGTAAAAACTAAATGCCATGAATAGAATGTCTTTATGTTCATTCATTCAGCAAGCATTTACCTAAGAACACCTACTAGGTGTACACACAATAAAGGCCTGCGACACACGTTTGTACAATGATGAAATATTCAACAAAGAGCAGGTCCTGCTCTCTCTCTTTGAGGAGTGTAGACTACATTGAAATATGCACAAACAACTTAACCAGAACTAGTAAATATTACATACTTAATATGCACAAGATATTATGTTGAATACTTTACAGGCCCTACTTCATTCACAGATCAAAAACTTGAGCACATAAAGTTTATCAACCAGTCCAAATTTTTTAGTTGGTAAGAATCAAAATGGATTCAAACCAAAGTATACTGAAAGCAAAACAAAACAAAACAACATGGCCAAGCATACCTTACTGGCTCCTTGGCTCAAGTTATTTACCTCTTTAGTCTCCTCAAATTAATTTCTGAAATAATGAATCCAAAAGCCTCCAAATATTCCCCAGATAAACTAGCAAGAGTCACCAAGCCAGAAGAATAAAAATTGGTCCCTAGATACATATGAAGGAGAGATATCTTTATTGGTGTTATTGCATCTGACAATCAGAAGGAGCAAAACATAATCTGAAATGCTACATGATAAAGGAGAAAAAGAGAAAATATTCATTTCCTAATATCTCTAGTCCATGTATTAAGGGGAGTATTATGGCAAGTAGTGGAGGAGATAGGAAGAAGAGCAGTGCAAGAAAAGATCTGCATAGAGATAAGGTAGAAAGGACAGCCAAGCAGCACCATGCCCAGGAGCTCCGTATCTCTTTATCACAACACAGTGCCCTTGTCATGACAACATCAATAGCTGTGTAGCTGCCACATGGAAACCACCAGTAATATAGCCATACTCCATTAATCAGTAAAAGCATCTGCACCTATTACTCATGTAGTGAATAATGATTTAGCAGCTGTGCATCCTAGAATAAGGCTTTGTGATATTTAGAAAAACAGGGATAATTCACATATTATTCAGACAAAAATTCTAGCTTATATGATTTACTTTTTCCCTCCACAAATAAACACAAATGATCTCTCCTGAAGAAAGCAAATGGTTTTTTTTTGCCTTAAGCAATGCCCATGGCTGTTAATATTTTGGTGGCATACATTTGGTTAATCGATAAAACAAGCATAAGGTATATTGCTTTTCAAAAGAGCTTCTTTGGAAGGTTTTCATTTGCTTCTAAATTTATATCAATTTAGAATTAACCAAGATGGAGACATAGGAGGTTCCTTAGCTCTATTCCTCTCATGGATGCACCAAATGTACTGCTACATTCCCTCTGAAAGAGACCCCAGAAACTAACTGAGCAATTCCTACACATCAGATAAATGAGAGAATATCCAAATAAAAATGGGTGAAAAAGACTGAGACACTCACACCATAAGCCTCAACCCCAATACAGCACCATATAATGAGGAGGGGATCCCCATCACCGAGCTTCTTCCTCAGGACTTAAGGAACATCTAGCACCACAATTTTAAAACAAAGAAGGTCATTATATAATGATAAAGGGATCAATTAATCAAAAGGATATAACTATTATAACTATTTATGTACCCCAAATAAGAGCACTCAAATATATAAAGCAAAATTAACATATCTGAAGGAGGAAATAGACAGCAATAAAATAATAACAGGGGATTTCAATATGCCACTTTCAACGATAGATCATCCAGAAAGAATATCAATAAGGAAACATTGGACTTAAGCTCATATGGCCCTAACAGATATATTCAGAACATTCCATCCAACAGTAGCAGAATGCACTTTCTCAAAAGCACATGGAACATTTCCCAGGATGAATTATATGTTAGTCCACAAAACAAGTCATAATAAATTTAAGAAGACTGAAATCATATCAAGCATCTTTTCAGGCCACAATGGTAGGTGACAGAAGTCATTTATAAGAAGAAAAATAGAAAAATCACAAATATGTGGAGATTAAGCAACATGAACAAGCAATGAGTCAAAGAAGAAATCAAAAGATATATTGAGGCAATGAAAATGGAAACAGAACTTATCTAAATCTTTGGGATGCAGCACAAGAGGTTCTAAAAGGGAAGTTCATTTTAACACCTACATTAAGGAAAAAGAAAGATCTCAAACAACCTACATCTCAAGAAACTAGAAAAAAAGAACCAACAACTAAGCCCAAAGTTAGAAGAAAAAAGAAATAACATATACATGAACAGAAATAAATAAAATACAGACAAAAAGACAACAGAAAAGATCAATGAAACTAAGGGCTATGTTTTCGTAAAGATAAACAAAATATATAAACATTTAGTTAGACTTAGCAAGACAAAAAGAGAGAGGACACAAATAAATATAAATGAAAAGAAGATATTGCAACTGATAATATAGAAATACATAGAATCATAAAAGACTACAATGAAAAATTATACTTCAACAAATTGGGCAACCTAGAAGAAATGGATATATTCTTAGAAACATACAAATTGCCATCATGAAGAAATAGAAAATCTGAACAGACCTACTACTAGTATGGAGATGAATCAGTAGTCAAAAACCTCACAACAAAGAAAAGTTCAAGATCAAATGGCTTTACTAGTAAATTCTCCCAAACATTTAAAGAACTAATACCAATCCTTCTCAAACTCTTCCAAAAATAGGAGGGAACACTTCCAAACTCATTTTATGAGGGCAGCTTTACCCTGATACCAAAGCCAGGCAAGGACACTACAAGAAAAAAAAAAAATTACAGGCCAATATCCTTGATGAACGTAGATGCAAATATCCTCAACAAAATAGTATGAACCAAATTAAACAATACATTAGAAGGATCTTGATCAAGTGGGATTTTTTAAACTGAGATGTAAGGATGGTCAGTATGTGTAAATGAATTAACCAAAATGAATGATAGGTATCGTATGAACATCTCAGTAGATACAGAAAAAGCATTTGACAAAATTCAATAGCCTTTCATAATAAAAACTTTCAACAAACTGGGTATAGAGGAAACTTAACTCAATGTAAAAAAGGTCATATAGGACAAACCCACAGTTAATATCATACTCAATAGAGAAATGTTGAAAGCTTTCCTTTAAGATTAGGAACATACAAGGATGCCCACTTTCACCACTTTTATTCAATGTAATACTGTAAATCCTAGCAAGTAATTAGGAAAGAAATGGAAATAAAGGCATCCAAATCAGAAAGGCAAAAGTAAAATTGTCTCTGTTTGAAAATGACACAATATTATATGTAGAAAACCCTAAAGACTCCACCAGAACACTGTTAGAACTAATAAATGAATTTGGTAAATTTGCAGGACACAAAATTCAGTAAAAAAAAGTCAGTTGTGTTTCTTTACATGAACAAGCTATCTGAAAGAGAAATTAAGAAAACCATCCCCTTTACGACAGCATCAAAAAAATAAAATATTTAGAGATAAATTTAACCAAGGAGGTGTAATATCTGTACTGAAAAACTGTCAGACATTGACAAAGAAACTGAAGAGGACACAAATAAATAGAAAGGTGTTCCTTATTCACGGATTGTAAGGATTAATATTGTAAAAATATAATATTCATACTACCCAAAGCATTCTACAGACTAAATGAAATTTCTATCAAAATTCCAATGACATTTTTCACAGAAACTAAAAACACTAATTTTTTTAATGAAAGCACAAAAGCTCCTGAATAACCAAAGCAATATTTAGAAAGAAGAACAAGGCTGGAGGCATCATACTTCCTCATTTCAAACTATATTATAAAGCTATAGTAATCAAAACAGCATGGTATTGGCATAAAACAGACAAATAGCTCAATGGAACAGAACAGAAAGCACAGAAATAAACCCATGCATATATGGTCAATTAATCCACAACAAAGAAGGCAAGAATATGCAATGGGAAAAGAATAGTCTCCTCAACTGATGGTGGGAAAACTGGATAGCAGCATGTAAAAGGATGAAACTAGATCCCTATGTGAAAGTTTTCCTTTTCATAGATAACCAAGAAAGAATTCCAGAGAATTGAAAATGCACTATTAGCATGTATGTCATGCTGTGCTTGTATAAGGGAGGGAGAAATTATAACATATGTTTCCAACTCATTTAGCCTTCTTAATTTATTGAAAGCATGTTCTTGCCTTTTTCAAATACTTTTCTTTTTTTTTTTTTTTTTTTAGATTTAGTGACAGTTGCCTATAGTCACATAACTCATTAGAATACTATTCCACCAGAAAAAGTGATCCACTTAGTCTGTGTTTTCTTGAATCTGACCATGAACCAGAGATAATTTTTTTTTTTTCAAATGAGTTTCAGCTCTAAAAGAGAAACAGTCTTCCCAAAGGCAGAGGAACTTAGAGAAATCAACATTCACCATTCTGGCATGAACGTCAGCCTCCATAAACAAATCTGACAAATAAGTGTGGTCTCTAAGCTACCTACTTTCCTGCCCATCTGTTTGTATGGCACATTGCCCTTACTCAAAGGCACTGCCAATTTTATTTTGAAAAAAATACAGTCGATATAAGGTGAGATAAATCATCTCTACAGAAGCAGAATTTGCATTGCAAAGACCGGCATATTTGGTTTTGATTTTGATTTTCTTTAGCTTCATTTTTGCTATTGCATTTCTTTTTCTAGAGGATAGGAGAGGGCATGTTAAATGAATTTTCAAATAATATGGGGAGAGGGAAGACTCAGAACAAAAAATCCTGTTATCTTCTTATTCCAACTGGCAATGTGTGAAATTACAAACATAATTTATTAATGAGAAGGTCATTCTCAGCATCATCATCTGCATTTATTAACTGATTCTCCTTCAAAATACAAACCTTAAAAAAAAGAAAGAAATGAGAGTGAAATGAAGAGATCTCAAACCTTGCTTCATAGAAGAACAGTTTGCAAGTAAGATTAGGCAATTGAAGAACACATTAGTAGTGTGCCTATGAGATAAAGGCATCAACCAGCAGACACTTCATTCCAATGAAATCCCTTGAAAGCCATCACCAGCCAATCTAACATTAATAGAGCAATAAGAATGATCTCAACCATAAACCTTTTATAATATTTTCTTGGCTTCACACTTTTTCTTCAAGAAGCTTAAGTACCTGGATAATAAACAATGAACTATAATCCTTAGTAGGTCTTTAAATTTAATTGACTTTGTTTTTGTTTTTTCCTTACTTTCAATGTATTTTTTCTCTTCTTCCAAAAAACAACCATATTAAAGTCAAATATATGCTTTCTACTGTTTATACTTATGCTATGATTACAGAAAGTTGGCATTACTCTGTAAAGTATCATTGATGAGAAACAAGGCTGCTAATTTCCCCTACTAGTCTTTGTTCTCAGAGATGTGGAAGCTTTACACTAACTGTAGACCAAGCTTTAGAGCTCTTACATTAAAATAATGCTGTCTATAGGAAAATGTCTAATGGCTTTTGCATCAAGAATCTATATTAAAAGAAAAAAATGAAACATTTTTTACTTCCCTCATAATGTACACTTCTTGAAAAAGTCCTGTGCTTTTCCCCAAGGTAAATATCTTGTGTGATATCTTACTTAGAGATATTCCAAGACAGAATTTCACGATTTATTCACTTTGCCTAATACAATTAAATAATATCTAATCAGATATGTAATATACTTTGTACAAAGTCACATGTAGATTTTATTTAATAAATAACTATATCTATGGGACTTCCCTGGTGGCGCAGTGGTTAAGAATCTGACTGCCAATGCAGGGGACATGGGATCAATCCCTGATCCAGGAAGATCCCACATGCCGTGGGATCAACTAAGCCCATGCTCCACAACTACTGAGCCTGTGCTCTAGAGCAAAGAAGCCACAATTACTGAGCCTGCGTGCTACAACTACTGAAGCCCATGCGCGCTAGAGCCCGCGGGCTGCACTACTGAAGTCCGCACACTCTAGGGCCCACATGCCACAACTACTGAGCCTGCGTGCTGCAACTACTGAAGCCCGCATGACTAGACCCCATGCCCCACAAAGAGAAGCCACTGCAATGAGAAGCCCGCACACCACAATGAAGAGTAGCCCTGCTCGCCACAACCAGAGAAAGCCCATGCACAGCAACAAAGACCCAAAGCAGCCAAAATAAGTAAATAAATACATTTTTAAAATTTTTTAAAAATTAAAAAATAATTTAAAATAATAAATAACTATATCCAAACCTTCAGATCTTTTTATCGAAGTATTTTTTTTATAAACTGGTAAATTCCTAAAGGATCATTTCACATTCTGTGTCAGTTAGTCCATCCATTGATCCATTCATTTCAAATTACATTAAACCCTAGTGCCAGGGACTGTGAGGTGTGTCTTAATAGTAAGCAGCACTCATTTGTACACTGATGAGAATGACACAGTGCAAGGCTGGTGACACAAGAGGGTTTCGGGAGATTTTTTAAAAAGAAGCTAAATCCCTGAGATGTATATGAATATGCTTCAGAACCCAAGGGCAAAATTGAGGAAATTCTGTTTTCTCCATTTTACAATGGTTTTCTTCCCATTGTAAAAGGAGGACAAGAGGTGAAGATGGCACCAATATTCGTTGGTTTATAGATTTGACTATGAAGAGTTAAGCACTTGTCTAATGTCTTTTGTTTGCTCAGTGAAGTATGATATAAGGTTGTCAACTGGAAGTAACATGGGAAAAGAGGCGGGAGTTTTGGACAGTAAAGACAAGGTATGAAAAAGTCTTGTGATGAGAGGCAGAGTTCATTTGCTGTAGAAAAATAATGGGATCTGAGGGCTGTATTAAGGACCCATTTGCAGTATCAGTATAAATTCATCACCATACACCTTCCTGGTTGTGTGAGTTTTCTGTAGCAATGATTAGCTGCTAGGCAGCTGGTTATATTAGGTTTAGGTTTTTGTCAAATAGGTGCAACAGAATTGAGAGTATTTGTAAAGAAGCTATAATAATAATCAATTAAAGAACTAGGATGGATAAAAAAACATAATAGAATAAAGACAGCAAAGAAGTGGGTCTGGTGAATGTTGTATAATATTTACAATTCCCCTACATCATGGTAGGTATTGAGTAATAATGCAAAATACATTATTTCATGCTATATTTCTACCTCAAGTTCAGTATTGGTTTTTGCATGTATAAAAGAGCAATACAGGTATGCTCAGAGGCAAGAATTCAATTGTCTATCCATAACTGGGGGCTTTAAGGAGGTATAAAGCTACATGAACCTTGCGTGTGTTGTGTCTCTGTGCATGTGTTTTTACTTCACACTATCTGCATGCCTTAGCATTTGTTCCAGACTGATATCCAAGGAAATAACAGCTGGCTATGATGCAGGATTTATGAAACTATATATTTTCCATTGGAGCAAAGTTCACAAACCATTTTTAATATGTCCCAAGTTTGAACATAAAGTTCATAAATTACCTATGATGAAGTTCAGCATAGACATACATTTTTACTCTAAAAGTTTGTAAAACTGTTCCCCATTCAATTCCACAAATGTACCAACTGTGAAACTAATGATTTGAAAATTACTTTAAATATGACAAAAATGAATTCAGTGAAATTAATTCTTCTCAGGTGAACTGACTCTTGCAAAGGTCTTTCACTTTATTGTAATGATTTAATAATTTTGCATATCATGATCAAAAATCTCCCCCAAAATAAAAAGGACAAAAAACTAATGGAAGAACAGAGGACACTATTTCAGTCTCTTGAAAAGCAGCTGCCCTACAGAGAAATATGGTAACTTACAAGGACATGCACATTAGCACTCTATCGTAAACCCTTTAGAGAATTTCATTTGATATTCTTATTCTACAATATCAAATTTCTTTCAACACAACATTTTTAACCTATTACAACAAACACTGCTGCCTATATTAAGAACCTTTGTAAAGGAAGGGAAAACGATAATATAAAAATAGAATGTTCATACCTAAGGAGACAAAAGACCTGTATGCAGAAAATTATAAGACACAGATGAAAGAAATTAAAGATGATACAAATAGATGGAGAGATATACCATGTTCTTGGATTGGAAGAATCAACATTGTGAAAATGACTCTACTACCCAAAGCAATCTATAGATTCAATGCAATCCCTATCAAACTACCACTGGCATTTTTCACAGAACTAGAACAAAAAATTTCACAATTTGTATGGAAACACAAAAGACCCCGAATAGCCAAAGCAATCTTGAGAATGAAAAAAGGAGCTGGAGGAATCAGGCTCCCTGACTTCAGACTATACTACAAAGCTACAGTAATCAAGACAGTATGGTACTGGCACAAAAACAGAAAGATAGATCAATGGAACAGGATAGAAAGCCCAGAGATAAACCCATGCACATATGGACACCTTATCTTTGATAAAGGTGGCAGGAATGTACAGTGGAGAAAGGACAGCCTCTTCAATAAGTGGTGCTGGGAAAACTGGACAGGCACATGTAAAAGTATGAGATTAGATCACTCCCTAACACCCTACACAAAAATAAGCTCAAAATGGATTAAAGACCTAAATGTAAGGCCAGACACTATCAAACTCTTAGAGGAAAACATAGACAGAACACTCTATGACATAAATCACAGCAAGATCCTTTCTGACCCACCTCCTAGAGTAATGGAAAGAAAAACAAAAATAAACAAATGGGACCTAATGAAACTTCAAAGCTTTTGCACAGCAAAGGAAACCATAAACATGACGAAAAGACAACCCTCAGAATGGGAGAAAATATTTGCAAATGAAGCAACTGACAAAGGATTAATCTCCAAAATATACAGGCAGCTCAGGCAGCTCAATAACAAAAAAACAAACAACCTAATCCAAAAATGGGCAGAAGACCTAAATAGACATTTCTCCAAAGAAGATATACAGACTGCCAACAAACACATGAAAGAATGCTCAACATCATTAATCATTAGAGAAATGCAAATCAAAACTACAATGAGATATCATCTCACACCAGTCAGAATGGCCATCATCAAAAAATCTACAAACAATAAATGCTGGAGAGGGTGTGGGTAAAAGGGAACCCTCTTGCACTGCTGGTGGAAATGTGAATTGGTTCAGCCACTATGGAGAACAGTATGGAGGTTCCTTAAAAAACTACAAATAGAACTACCATATGACCCAGCAATCCCACTATTGGGCATATACCCTGAGAAAACCATAATTCAAAAAGAGTCATGTACCAAAATGTTCACTGCAGCTCTAATTTACAATAGCCCAGAGATGGAAACAACCTAAGTGCCCACCATCGGATGAACAGATAAAGAAGATGTGGCACATATATACAATGGAATATTACTCAGCCATAAAAAGAAACAAAATTGAGCTATTTGTAATGAGGTGGATAGACCTAGAGTCTGTCATACAGAGTGAAGTAAGTCAGAAAGAAAAAGACAAATACCGTATGCTAACACATATATATGGAATTTAAGAAAAAAAAAATGTCATGAAGAACCTAGTCGTAAGGCAGGAATAAAGACGCAGACCTACTGTAGAACGGACTTGAGGATATGGGGAGGGGGAAGGGTGAGCTGTGACAGGGCGAGAGAGAGTCATGGACATATACACACTAACAAACGTAGTAAGGTAGATAGCTAGTGGGAAGCAGCCGCATGGCACAGGGATATTGGCTCCGTGCTTTGTGACAGCCTGGAGGGGTGGGATAGGGAGGCTGGGAGGGAGGGAGACGCAAGAGGGAAGACATATGGGAACATATGTATATGTATAACTGATTCACTTTGTTATAAAGCAGAAACTAACACACCATTGTAAAGCAATTATACCCCAATAAAGATGTTAAAAAAAATAGAATGTTCAATAGATTTTTCATTCTCCTAATTTGGAAATCAGTCTCAAAACACTAAAGACCTAAATACAACTGTATTTTACAATAATCCTTACACTGAGCCCCACACCTTATCCACTTCATTTAAGTTAACAAGTCAGTTTTCTCCTTCCACTAAAACTAACTTCCAGTGACCACAGAAATAATCATTTTCGTATATGATAGAATAAAACCACACAATTTTTTATCATGATATACAAGATTTTCACAAAAATTCTTGCATTTACAATGGACAAGAATATCTGCATTTTCTGCTCTTTTTTTAAAGTTTAGACATTCCATGATTAATGAAAAGAGAAATTTAATATACAGAGTGAATGTAAACTCAAGGAATATCTTTGAATATTCCTCCCTCCAGACAATGAGAACTCCAAAATGCACCTTTAAAGTGATATTAAGTGTAATAGAGTTTACCACTTGAAAAAGATCGCCCTTCTGTGTTTATACTTTACACAGATTTAAACATTGAGATAAGGAAAGAGGTCAGACAGACTGCACAAAATTGGGAAAATAAAAATAACAAGCTGCTGAAAGAATTCTATGCACATGACAGGATCAGAAATAAGTCTTTAATACTGAAATGAATTATTAACACATCAGCAATAGCTTCACTTTCAATTATAAATATAACCTGAAACTTTATTCTTTGTCTCTAAGTAATGTAGGCTGTAAGTAAAAATTTTAACAAACGGTAGTCTAGGTTGATGATATTTATTATTTAAAATAAGTATAACCGCTTTAGTCAAAACTAGCCTCTGCATAGATATAAATATCAAGTATGTATCAACTATGTAACAGTCTCAATAATGATCCTCATTTCTTCCCACTCTTTGCAATAAATCCTTAAATCCCCAAATTCATACCTCTCCAGAGATTTTCTCTAGGAATTATACTTTTGAGGTCATATCATTAAGATATAACATTGAGGCCAACTTCAGAGATGCAGCAGGAGCACATAAGTAGTTGGACCAGAACATACATGCTGGGAGAACTATCTGTGAAAACAAAAAAATTTGGACCCATTTTGTGGGGAGAAAACAGCCTCACAGAGGAAAGCATCTGGATTCCTGGATAGAGGGCAGTGTAGGATCAACCTTTTTTCATGTTCTTTTGTGTCTCCACCATATTGCCCTGGATGGATCACTGCCTGAACTACTTGATGTGAGGAAGAAAAATAGTAGTTCCTGCCCCTGTTAACTCTTAGCTATGTACCATCAAGGAAGTACCAGAGCTGAGTCTGTGGGAGAGAGGGTAATAAACATGAGAACAGGAGCATGAATTTTCTGTGACCCTTCTCTCTTGTCTCTTCACTCCCTCCCACCTCCCAAGCCCATTACATTAGATTATTTCAACTGTGGTCGATAGTACTTAGAAAAAGTATAATTCCTACAAATTGAGGTAAGAGGGAAAGTCTCTGAGGATCAAGAGGGCAAAGTATCCCATTACCTCATCTACAGTAGCTTTCCTTCCTTTTCACCCTAGATCTCCATCCATAGTTTGCAGAGTATTCACAAGCTAGACCCTGAGATTTCACCTCCTCCTCCAAATTCGTATCACCATACAAAGCAGTTACAATTTCCAAGTAAGTGTGCATTCCCAGGGATAAATACCACAATATTTTAGGATGATGACTACCATGAAAGAGACAAATAACTGAACAACTAATTAACACACCTTAAACCTCCCCTCAGTTGGTACTAATTTTAGAAGAGCTTCGTCCTGATCCTAGGCCCTGACCTCCCTTGTCTTGGAGAAATTATTTTCAAAAACTATTAATTGTAAATAATTTCTCTTCACCTGTGAGATGTAAATGTTTTTAAAAGCTTCTTGCCTGTTTTACAACCCAAGAATGTTTTAAGGCCTTTAGGAACCATCTCTTTAAAATATAATCATTGAGGAGGATAATAGTGCCCCTACTTCCCAATTTCTGTCTGTGAGAGGGCAGGAGCTTAACTTCAGAGGGTACATTGTTTCAAGTTCCAGAACTATCTTCTGTCATAAAGATACCAAAAAGTGTAATTTTCCTTGTGGTAAAGCCAGTTAACAAACACAAAAGCCTAAGATCTCCACTTCATTCCAGCTTTTGAAATCTCTACCACCTTTTATTTCAGTGGAGTTGAGTTCAGACGAGTTTGGTCTTTCCCTCCTACTGTCACAGTATTGAATAAAGTCTTCCTTGTGTGTTTAACATTGTCTAGTGCAATTTTTGCTTTGACACACCTATGACAAAGTAAGCTGGATTGATGGACCAAAAAGAAATAGAATTTCAATAAGCATAAAATAAATTTAATGGGATAAGGAAAGATATGGGATGAATGAAGTAAAGACAATCAGTCATAAAAGCAACCAAATGGAGTCATCAAATATAAAAAATATGAAAACTGAAATAAATTATTCAGTAGAGAGGTTAAACAGCACAGTAGATGTGGCCTTACAACAAATTAGAAAAGTAGGAAAGCACTAAACACCCTGAACAATACCAGGGAAAAATAGAGTGGAAAATATAAAATAAAACTTGAGATATAAAGATGCAAGGAACTATAGGAACTCCAGAAGTGAGAAAAATAACACAATATCATTAGAAATCCATAGCCAGATAATAGCTTAAGAATGACATAGGTCTAAAAATTAACAAAACAAAACTATTAATAATCCAAGGATAAACATAAACCCAAGAGAAAATGTATGAAATACTTATACACACAATAAATTACATGGTGAAATATATGCAAATAGTTCATACAGTGCTTAGAGGAGAAATAGAGCTTTTAATATATTATTTATTAAAAAAACAGAAATAGAATTTAAATACATTATTTATCAAAAAATAGGAAGAAAATAAGTTGCACATTCAATCCAAAAACCAAAATAATGAAATAAAAAAGCATCAAAGAAATACGAAAGATTAAAATAAAATGACACCACAGTATATAAATTAAAGAATAAAACTAATCAGTAAAATAAAAGATGGTACTTTGAAATAATGGATAATTTAAATTAAAATCTCTAGCAAGTTTCACAAAGGAAAAAAGAGACAAGCTGCAAATAAAGAACAGAATAAAACAGTAGTTGAATAGTTAAACACAGTTACCTTAAAAATAGAATTACTAAATTTCTTAAAAAATACAAAATGCCAAAAGTGCATAAGAATGAATTGAAAATTATGGAAAAATTAGATATTGAAGAAATGGAAATGGTAGTCATAACCTACCTTTCATAAACAAATACCATGCCCAGATGCTATTTCACGTGATTTCCAGCAGACTTCCAGAATATATTAAAATATTTGATCCCATTTATATGAGATGGTACAAATAGTAAAAAAAAAAAAAAAAAGGGAAAAGGAAAAGTGAGGGAGATCTCTCTACTTCAGAATATGAGGCCATTATAACTAAACTAAAAAAAAAAAATTAGAAAAACATCTCTAGGCCTAATTAATAGGTAAATATACATGAGAAATTGTAAATAGAACCTTAACTAATTCTATGCATCAAAAATTAGACATCGTGATCAAGCAGCATATAACCATCATCTCTTGTCTGCATAATTGCAGTATCCTCCTAGCTGGTGTCCTTGTTCCCATCCTCATCTCCACTGCATAGTCTTTTCTTTATCTAGCAGTGTTCTTTATTGCAGGACTAAGATGTCACTCCTCTGCTTAAAACCTTCTATTCACTTCCCATCTCACTCGGAGTAAAAGCCAAAGTACTTTTGTAATGACGAATTTTATGTGGCAACTTGACGGGATCAGAAGATGCCCAAATATTTGGCTAAATATTATTTCTCGGTGTGAGAGTATGTCTGGAAAAAATTATTATTTGATTTTGTGGACTCAGTCCAGTGTTTTGCCCTCCCCAATTCACTGAGGGCCTGAATAGAACAAAAATGCAGAGGAAGGAGGAATTTGGTCCTTCCTGCCTGATTGTTTGAGCTGGGACATGAAAATTTTCCTGTTCTGGCACTACTGGTATACTGGCATTTACACCTAGACTGGAAACTACATCATCAGCTCCCCAGTTCTCAGGCCTTTGGACTGGGGCTGAATTACACCACTGGCTTTCTTGCTTCTCCAGCTTGCAGATGGCAGATCATGGAACTTCTCAGTCGCCATAATAATGTAAGCCAATTCCTTATAATAATATAATAATACCTAGATAATAATCTAAAATGGAAAAATATAGAACACTATAAAGAATTTGTGACAGAGGTGGTTATGACTAGAGAAAAGCTTTTTTATAAATTCTCTACTATAGACACAGCAACAAGTATATTAGATGATAAAGCTGTTATAAAACTATAATAAAAGATGATTATTTTATAAGTAGTATGGCCCAGAGAAGAATTCAAAATTATATGTGAATTAGTTCAAAAATGTGGATTTGAAATATATAAGTTTAAAATATCTAAAATTTTAGTATTAAATACTTAAATATCAAGTATTTGACTTATAAAATGCAATATTTAAAATTCAGCTGGATATAAATAGTGATCTTTTAAAGCTTGCCATGAAAATATAAGCAAAAGGAATATTCTTTCAGGCAAATAATAGGAACACTTGATACCACAAAACATTAAAATAAGGTTTTGGAACAATTTTTAATGCACCATCAAAAGGTTTGGTAAACATGTAGTGATGGTCAGAAAGCAATGAGAAAAAAATGCAGGATTGGTGAATATTATAAAGGTTTTAGCTGAATTTTGTATGAGTAATCATTGTTAAGTGAATAAGCATTAGTGTTTGAAAAGATTCTAGAATATTTCAAAACAGATAAGGATAGTCGCATAAATATTTAAAGCTTTATTAACTTAAGGTGTTCGATAGCAGGTATTACAGAATTGTTTGTAATGCTACTGGCAATAATATTCAAATTTTACTTTTCCACATAGACATGCTTAAGCTACACTTAGAAGCAAAGTGATGGTTTGAATATTTCACATGAAATAAATTGTTTTTCTAACTTAAAAACACTTTTAGCTAAAAATCACTCAAATATATCATAATTCAGTACCCTAGAATATGTCACAGATACTTTAAAACTTTTTTAACATCTTTATTGGAGTATTATTGCTCTACAGTGTTGTGTTAGTTTCTGCTGTATAACAAAGTGAATCAGCTATATGCATACATACATCCCCATATCCCCTCCCTCTTGCGTCTCCCTCCCACCCTCCTTATCCCACCCCTCTAGGTGGCCGCAAAGCACCGAGCTGATCTCCCTGTGCTATGCAGCTGCTTCCCACTAGCTATCTAGTTTACATTTGGTACTGTATATATGTCCATGCCACTCTCTCACTTCGTCCCAGGTTACACTTCCCCCTCCCCGTGTCCTCAAGTCCATTCTCTACGTCTGTGTCTTTATTCCTGTCCTGCCCCTAGGTTCATCAGAATCAGAACCATTTTCTTTTTTAGTTTCCATATATATGTGTTAGCATACGGTATTTGTTTTTCTCTTTCTGACTTACTTCACTCTGTATGACAGACTCTAGGTCCATCCATCTCACTACAAAAAATTCAATTTAATTTCTTTTTATAGCTGAGTAATATTCCATTGTACATATGTGCCACGTCTTCTTTATCCATTCATCTGTCAGTGGACACTTAGGTTGCTTCCATGTCCTGGCTATTGTAAATAGTGCTGCAAAGAACATTGTGGTACATGTCTCTTTTTGAATTACGGTTTTCTCAGGCTATATGCACAGTACTGGGATTGCTGGGTCATATGGTAGTTCTATTTTCAGTTTTTTAAAGAACCTCCATGCTGTTCTCCATAGTGGCTGTATCAATTTTCATTTCCACCAACAGTGCAAGAGCGAGCATTCCCTTTTCTCCACACTCTCTCCAGCATTCATTGTAGATTTTTGATGATGGCCATTCTGACTGCTGTGAGGTGAAACCTTGTTGTAGTTTTGATTTGCATTTTTCTGACAATTAGCGATGTCAAGCATCTTTTCATGAGCCTTTTGGGCATCTGTATGTCGTCTTTGGAGAACTGTCTATGTATTGTAGATCTTCTGCCCATTTTTTGATTGGGTCATTTGTTTTTTTGATATTGAGCTGTATAAGCTGTTTGTTTATTTTGGAGATTAATCCCTTGTCAGTTGCAAATATCTTCTCCTATTCTGAGGGTTGTCTTTTCATTTTGTTTATGGTCTCCTTTGCTGTGTAAAAGCTTTTAAGTTTAATTAGGTCCCATTTGTTTATTTTTGCTTTTATTTCCATTACTCTAGCAGGCGGATCTAAAAAGATATTGCTGTGATTTATGTCAAAGGATGTCCTGCCTATGTTTTCCTCTAGGAGTTTTATAGTATCCGGTCTTACATTTAGGTCTTTAATCCATTTTGAGTTTATTTTTGTGTATGGTGTTAGGGAGAATTCTAATTTCATTCTTTTACATGTAGCTGTCCAGTTTTATAAGCACCACTTATTGAAGAGGCTGTCTTTTCTCCACTGTATACTCTTGCCTCCTTTACCAAAGATAAGGTGACCATATGTGCATGGGCTTATCTCTGGGCTTTCTATCCTGTTCCATTGATCTATATTTCTGTTTTTGTGCCAGTACCATACTGTCTTCATTACTGTAGCTTTGTAATATAGTCTGAAGTCCAAGAGCTTGATTCCTCCAGCCCTATTTTTCTTTCTAAAGATTGCTTTGTCTATTTGGGGTCTTTTGTGTTTCCATACAAATTGTGAAATTTTTTGTTCTAGTTCTGTGAAAAACGCCATTGGTAGTTTGATAGGGATTGCATTGAATCTGAAGATTGTTTGGGGTAGTATGGTCATTTTCACAATGTTGATTCTTCCAATCCAGAAACATGGTATATATCTTCATCTGTTTGTTTCATTTTTAATTTCTTTCAACAGTGTTTTATAGTTTTCTGCATACATGTCTTTTGTCTCCTAAGGTAGGTTTATTCCTAGGTATTTTATTCTTTTTGTTGCAATGGTAAATGGGAGTGTTTCCTTAATTTTGCTTTCAGATTTTTCATCATTAGTGTATAGAATGCAAGAGAGTTCTGTGCATTAATTCTGTATCATGCTACTCTACCAAATTCATTGATTAGCTCTAGTAGTTTTCTGGTTGCATCTTTAGGATTCTCTATATATAGTATCAAGTCATCTGCAAACAGTGACAGTTTTATTGCTTCTTTTCCAATTTAGATTCCTTTTATTTCTTTTTCTTCTCTGATTGCCATGGCTAAAACTTCCAAAACTATGTTCCCGATCTTAGAGGAAATGGTTTCAGGTTTTCACCATTGAGAACAATGTTGGCTGTGGGTCTGTCATATATGGCCTTTACTATGTTGAGGTAGGTTCCCTCTATGCCTACTTTGTGGAGTGTTTTTATTATAAATGGGTGTTGAATTTTGTCAAAAGCTTTTTCTGCATCTATTGAGATTATTATATGGTTTTCATCCTTCAATTTGTTAAATTGGTGTATCACATTGATTCATTTACTTATACTGAAGAATCCTTGCATTCCCGAGATAAACCCCACTTGATCATGGTGTATGATCCTTTCAATATGCTGTTGGATTCTGTTTGCTAGTATTTTGTTGAGGATATTTGCATCTATGTTCACCAGAGATATTGGCATGTAGTTTTCTTTTTTTGTGACATCTTTGTCTGGTTTTGGTATCAGGGTGATGGTGGCCTCATAGAATGAGTTTGGGAGTGTTCCACCCTCTGCTGTTGATTTGAGTCTTCTCCCTTTTTTTCTTGATGAGTCTGGCTAATGGATTATCAATTTTGTTTATCTTCTCAATGAACCAGCATCCAGTTTTATTGATCTTTTCTATCATTTCCTTCATTTCTTTTTCGTTTATTTCTGAGCTGATCTTTATGATTTCTTTCCTTCTGCTAACTTTGGGGTTTTTTTGTTCCTCTTTTTCTAACTGCTTTAGGTGTAAGGTTAGGTTGTTCATTTGAGATGTTTCTTGTTACTTGAGGTAGGATTGTATTGCTATAAACTTCCCTCTTAGAACTGCTTTTCCTGCTTCCCATCGGTTTTGGGTCGTGTTTTCAGTCATTTGTTTCTAGGTATTTTTAAATTTCCCCTTTGATTTCTTCAGTGATCTCTTGGTTATTTAGTAGTGTATTGTTTAGCCTCAATGTGTTTGTATTCTTTACAGTGTTTTTCCTGTAATTGATATCTAGTCTCATAGTGTGGTCGGAAAAGATACTTGATAAAATGTCAGTTTTCTTAAATTTACAAAGGCTTGATTTGTGACCCAAGATATGGTCTATCCTGCAGAACGTTCCATGAGCACTTGAGAGGAAAGCATATTCTGTTGCTTTTGGATGGAATGTCCTATAAATATCAATTCAGTCCATCTTGTTTAATGTGTCATTTAAAGCCTGTGTTTCCTTATTTATTTTCATTTTGGATGATCTGTCCATTGGTGAAAGTGGGGTGCTGAAGTCCCCTACTATGATTGTGTTACTGTTTATTTCCCCTTTTATGGCTGTTAGCATTTGCCTTATGTATTGAGGTGCTCCTATGTGGGGTGCATAAATATTTAAATTGTTATATCTTCTTCCTTTATCATTATGTAGTGCCCTTCTTTGTCTCTTGTAATAGTCTTTATGTTAAACTCTATTTTGTCTGATATAAGAATTGCTACTACAGCTTTCTTTTGGTTTCCATTTGCATGGAATATCTTTTTGCATCCCCTCGCTTTCAGTCTGTATGTGTCCCTAGGTCTGCAGTGGGTTTCTTGTAGACAGTATATAT
Organism: Monodon monoceros; assembly: GCF_005190385.1. Taxonomy (NCBI): domain Eukaryota; kingdom Metazoa; phylum Chordata; class Mammalia; order Artiodactyla; family Monodontidae; genus Monodon; species Monodon monoceros. The sequence continues at coordinate 74,372,821 of NW_021703776.1, read as the reverse complement.
ACGGGTCTTGTTTTTGCATCCATTCAGCCAGTCTATGTCTTTTGGTTGGAGCATTTAATCCATTTACATTTAAGCTAATTATTAATATGTATATTTCTATTACCATTTTCTTAATTGTTTTGGGTTTGTTTTTGTAGGTTGTTTCCTTCTCTTGTCTTTCCTGCCTAGAGAAGTTCCTTTAGCATTTGTTGTAAAGCTGGTTTGGTGGTGCTGGATTGTCTTAACTTTTGCTTATCTGTAAAGGTTGTAATTTCTCCGTTGTATCTGAATGAGATCCTTGCTGGGTAGAGTAATCTTGATTGTAGGTTTTTCCCTTTCATCACATTACATATGTCCTGCCACTCCCGTCTGGCTTGCAGAGTTTCTGCTGAAAGATCAGCTTTTAACCTTATGGGGATTCCCTTTTTTGTTATTTGTTGCTTTTCCCTTGCTGCCTTTAATATTTTTTCTTTGCATTTAATTTTTGATAGTTTGATTAATGTGTGTCACAGCATGTTTCTCTTTGGGTTTATCCTGTATGGTACTCTCTGAGCTTCCTGGACTTGATTATTTCCTTTCCAATGTTAGGGAAGTTTTTGACTATAATTTCTTCAAATATTTTCAGACCTTTTGTTTTTCTCTTCCTCTTCTGGGACCCCTGTAATTCGAATATTGGTGCGTTTAATGTTGTCCCAGTGGTCTCTGAGACTGTCCTCAATTCTTTTCATTCTTTTTCTTTATTCTGCTCCCTGGCAGTTATTTCCACCATTTTATCTTCCAGGTCACTTATCCGTTCTTCTACCTCAGTTATTGTGTTATTGATTCCTTCTACAGATTTTTAAATTTCATTTATTGTGTTGTTCATCATTGCTTGTTTGCTCTTTAGTTCTTCTAGGTCCTTTTTAAACATTTCTTGTATTTTCTCCATTTTATATCCAAGATTCTGGATCATCTTTACTGTCATTACTCTGAATTCTTTTTCAGGTAAGTTGCCTATTTCATCTTTATTTATTTGGTCTTGTAGGTTTTTACCTTGCTCCTTCATCTGTAACATATTTTTTTGTTGTTTCTTGTTTTTTGATGGGTGGTGCTATATTCCTGTCTTACTGGTTGTTTGGCCTGAGATGTCCAGCACTGGAGTTTGCAGGCAGTTGGATAGAGCTGGGTCTTGGTGCTGAGATGAGGACCCCTGGGAGGCCTCACTCTAATTAATATTCCCTGGGGTCTGAATTTCTCTGTTAGTCCAGTGGTTTGGACTCAGAGCCCCCACCACAGGAGCTTGGGCCTGACCTCCAGCCTGGGATCCAACATCCTGCAAGCTTCGTGATGCAGGAAAAAAAAAAAAAAGGAAGAAAGAAAGAAAAAAAGGAGCAGTACAATATCAAAGAATAAAAAGCAAAGTAAAATTAGAAATATAATAATTACATTACAAAAAATAAAACTATAATTGAAACCAACAGTTGCTGGGGGTTCCTGCTGTCCCCTTACGTGTTCGTGGTCCCCCACCAGTGCCTGGTAGGTGCCCTAGTTGTGAGGAAACGTGAATTCTGCATCCTCCTAGTACACCATCTTGACTCTGTCCCTATTTTAAATTTAACTGTAATTCAATTTGTCAACACAGGATCAAAAAAATATCCTGCTTAAAGACAGCTAAAGAAATTGAATATGAATTAATATGAATTTAATATGAGAACAAAATTTAAATGACTATTTTGAAAAGTTGAATAAATAACTGATACATGTATTCAAACATCTGAGACTTTTTGTTTCTCTTTTTATTTTTAAGAATTACGAACTAAAATTCACTTTTTTGGTGTAAAGTTTTATGATTTTTAACATATACATAGAGTCACGTAACCAGCAATACAATTAGGAACAGTTTCAAAACTTTTCCTTTCCCAGGCAAACTCCCTCATGCTATCATTTCAACCGTACCCTCCTCTATCCCTAAACCCTTAGCAACAAATGGTCAGGTCTCAGTGACTATAATTTTGTCTTTTCAAGAGTGGATTTTTTCTTTATTTTATGTGTACTGAAGACTGTATATTTTCTTTTGAGACTTAATCCATTATTTTCTTAAATTCACAATGAAAACTGTGTTCACAATTTTCTTCTGTTCTATGAAAGTATTTCCCTGGAGTGTTTGTCAACTACAGTCTTTTTGTTTGTTTGTTTTGTTTCTTTTTTTAAAATATGTATATTATGTCCTTTTTGATTACTTATTTTTAAAGGATTTTTTAAACTTGAGACAATTCTTTAAAGACGTTCTCTTTAGATTAGATTCCAGGCCTATGCCCGAGTGTCTTATGCCTGTTTTACTTAGTATTTAGTTCTAACGTGGAAAATAAAGGTAGGTAAACTGTGGGTTTTTCAGTCAGGAAATATTTTCTTCTCCCCATTCCCCATGGAAATAGTCTGCTACTTGCAAGTATGGCTTATTTGTATAATTCCATATTTATATCCACTTCCTCTATTCCTCAAAAGTAAACAAAGTCTAGAGATGATCCTGACAGCAAGCCCTGTACACTTTCTCTACTTTTGTAAACATGGGATTTAGGCTTCACACCTCAGTTTTTGCCAATCCCCTTCCTGAAGGGTACTCTGTTGGCTCCTTCAGAGAGGCCACTGTGGCATCTTCTCCCTGCTTCCTATCATAGCTACCAGCATCCCTTCCACTTATTACATGTTGATTTAGGTAATCTGTGATCTCCTAGCTTTCCAAGAAATAGTTTATATGTTGTTTCTTTTGCCTGTCATATTTTATATAATTTTTGGAAAAAAAAACACATAGGTTAACTTTATGTCACATTCTTCTAGCTGAAAATGCCAGATGCAGCATTTCTCCAAACAGCTTCTCTCAGCTTGCAGTTTTCCACAAGGGACTCTAGAGCTCCCAGAAATACCATCTACATGGTGCAATCTGGCTAGATCTGGAAGCTTAGTTCCTGGTTACAACACAATCATTTCATACTTGGGGCTCACACTGCTTTTCAGGAAGAATGTGTATAATATATGCACTTCCAATCAATGGAATTTTGCAAACATCAGGCTCTCATGTTTTGTTTTCCTTTTAACCAAATTTACAACCAGAGAAATGGAGTATGTGCAGAGATATTTCTTTCTCTCACTAATCTGGAAAGTATAGCACCAACCTTAGTTTTCTAAGACATATTTTTCAAAAGCATGCAGATAAAGATCTAGTTTAAAATGTACTTTCTAAAGCCCAATCTGAAATATTTTATCACAACTAGCTCTCCTGTTCATTCACACTCTGCAGATGAATGCCAGAATATTCAGAGAGCTTTTTAATTAAAAAGTGACTGTAGTGATATATAATAACCAAGCAGCTGACACACTGTAATTGCATCATTATCATTGGTTCTCCTAAGGTTTTTATAATAAATGCTGAAATGTCCCAAGAAGCCTATTTGTAACAATATATACAATAAGAACGAACTCGAATTAATAGAGATCACCATGGCAATTGCTTCCATTTCAGGGAAATCATGTGGTCTTTTAGTTAATGTGTATAGAAATCCATACTGATACTAAATTGTCTCTCTGTGCAACTCAATAATGACAAAATAATCATCTATTAGAAGACTTTAACAAAGATGTTCTAGAAACCTTGAAATCGTTTTCAGAATTGTAAAGTTCAATGGTTTCTACAAGCAGGGCCCTCAAATGTCCCTTTACCACAATTTTGGAAAATACTCCTGTTCCTGCTCCCTCCAATAAAAACATATGCATACATGCACACACACCCATGCACATATATACAGTATACACACACATACCAATACACAGGGCTCTGTAAGTGTTAGAACTCTCTAATGGAAGCACCTTAAATGATTAAATAATAAATCAGTTCCAAATTGCAACATAAACTTCCATCATTCAAAATACTAAGATTTGACAAATGTGATTATTTTCTGTTTTGTTTTCTTAAAATATATATCTAGATGTCTAGTGATTATCATACCCTGTCATCCTTCATTCACATTAAATTTTTAAGAATTTACCATCCTCAGCTCCAACACTAGATTAAATTGTCAACTCTTACTTTAATCTAGAGTAAATATATCATTTCATATTTAACATATCAATATTTAAAGCAACATCCATACTATCTTGTCATAACAGTGCATTCCACCATAAAATGGTTTCCTCTTATCCTGCCAACCTCATGTCTCATTTCTTCTTTCTATGTATTTCATCTCTAAACTCACCTCTGCCTATCTCTTGAGAGACATAAATCTGCACTGAACACTCCTACATTTCTTCATCTGTACGTACCACAAAACCCCACTTTTCTTCTCTAACTGTAGCTAGTCATTAAGAGATAGCCCATGTTCCAACTGGTTTGTAAAGTTTTCACTGACCTCCCAACCCCCAGTGCATTCTCTCTCCTGCATTTCTATAACAATTTTACCTCTACAACTCATTGACACATTTCACATATTTTTGTCCCATTATCTTTTCATGTACATTTCTTACATCTTCCAATTACATTGATTGTAGTAGAAAGCAGAGATAGATTTGCTTATCTTTATAGTCACAAAATGTTCAGTGCATTTGTTCTATTAAACACATGTGACTGACTCACTGTGAACTCATTTTCTTTGTACATTGCTTAACTGATGATAATGAATCTTTAACGGTGGATTTTAGCTTAAAACTCTGGGCTCAAAAGAAAAAAAAAGGTCAGAAATCCTTTCCCTATATCCTCATATTCAGTGATTCATCTATGTATAAGGTTAATCCTAAACACAATTTAAAATTTCCATAATAATAATAATAGATATTATACCTGGAATGTAATTGATGTTAAGAGAAGTGTTCTGTTGCCATTGTTTTTAATCTGAACATTTAAGATTTAGAAATACATTTTTAACATTTTGAGTGTGCTTAAGTAGGCAATGTTGGCCATTAGCTAAGGAAAAAAGATTAGGGTCAAAAAGTCATGGACCCCTTGCTCATTTGCTGTCTGACCATGGCAAATCACTAAATTTCTCTAAAGTATACTTGTCTTAGTCAGCTCAGGCTGCTATAAAAAAACACCATAGAGTGGATAGCTTAAATAAAAGACATTTATTTTTCATAGTTCTGGAGCCTAGGAAGCCTAAGATCAAAGTTCCAGCAGATTTGGTTCCTAATGAAATCCCTCTTCTGGCTTGCTGATGGATGCCTTCTCTCTGTGTCCTCCACATGGCTGAGAAAGAGAAATTTCTAGGGTCTCTTCCTCTTTTAATAAGGATACTAATCCAATCACGGGGCTCCTACTCTCAAGATTTCATCTAAACCTAATTACCTTCCAAAGGCCGCACCTCCAAATACCATCACATTAGTGGTTAAGGCTTCAACATAAAAATTGTGAGGGGAACCCAAGCATTCAGTCCATAACAATATTCATCTATTAAATGAAAATATATTATAGGAAATCTTCAAGAAAATTTTTTTTTTTTTTGGTGGTACACGGGCCTTTCACTGTTGTGGCCTCTCCCGTTGCAGAACACAGTCTCCGGACGCGCAGGCTCAGTGGCCATGGCTCACGGGCCTAGCCGCTCAGCGGCATGTGGGATCTTCCCGGACTGGGGCACGAACCCGTGTCCCCTGCATCAGCAGGCGGACTCTCAACCACTGCACAAGGGAAGCCCCAAGAAAATTCTTAAATAGAGCCTGAGAGCCCCTGGCACAAACCCTGCCCAAGTATCTGTTCCATTTCCTCCCACTCTTCCCTCTAATCACTTCTACTCTAGTTATACTGCTCTCCTTTCAGTTCCCTTAAAACTGCTTTATTCTTGCAGTTCCTTATCCTGGGAAGTTTCTACCCCAAGTCTTCACACTGCTGGTTCCTTCAGATCTCTCAGGTTGTGTTCAAATTCCATCTCTCCAGTGATACATTCTTTTGCCAACCTCACTAAAAGACACTCCAGATACTCCCTGTTTTTTACCTTTATTCCACTTACTGTTTGATATTTCCCTCTTCATGCATTATTTACTCTTGACTGTCTTCCCTAATAAAAGTTAAGCTCCATAAAAGCAGAGGCTTTGTCTGTCTTATCCACTGCTGAATCTCAAATATCTAAACTGTGTATGGCACAGAGTGAGAACTTATAGAATACTTGTAGAATAATTAATTATTTTAAAAGTTAGAATTTAGTACTCCACATAGAAGAATTCAATAAATGGTCTCTGTGTTAACATGGATATATAATTATTTCAACTTTAACAAAATAATCAAAATATCTGTGTTTTAATCCTGAAGTGCAAAGGATATAAAAATTTTGAAATAAGAAAGATATTTTCATATGATTCTATATAGTCCTTTGTATATTTTTAAAACAATTCACCTTCCTATATATTAAAATTTAAAGTAAATGCATTTAATTATCAATACATATATGAGTATTTTTAACATATGTAGTTTAAAATGGTTTATATCTGCTAACACAGAAATAGATTTTCTCACAAAATAAAACACCCTCAGACCCTTAAGGGCAGTCAATGACCTATGAAACCAACACCTAAGGAAGGGTAAGAGGTTTAAGCAGAATGCCAGCATCATATAGTTTGGGAATAAATGGAATAAAACACCATTGGTCTCTTTGATGTGTTCTGTCATCTTCATTCTTTTTTATGCTTTTGCTCTTCACCATCAATTTCTCTCCCGTGATTTAACATCATGCTGCCATGTACTCATCTTGTCATTTTCCCTCCTTTAATCTCTACACACAATCCATCATTCTCCCATCTTCTCATCCCTTTTCATTATTTTTCATTTTATTTTTTTCCTTAAATAACAGGTGAAAACAGATTCTATTAAGCTGAAAGTGGTAACTGACAAAATACAAGAAATGGGGGAAAAAATCCTAACAGGCAGTGTTAGTATCACCTTTTCTCACATCCAACCCCTCACCTGGAACTTTCAACTTTTTACTATTCTCTTGGTTTCATCAACTAGGGACATAAAAGTCTAATTTGTCTTAACTCTCTAATGTACTGTCTGTAGAAAGAAGTTATTAGATGTTATTGGCTTGCCTCTTGAAGTGACTCCATTTCAAAGATATGTTCGTTTGTTTTATTATTTGTTCCCTGACACATTCATAAATTATAAAAACATTTCTAATACAAAAGGATAATCAATTAAAAAAAGGAAACATGTCACCCTTCAAATCCGCATTCCCAATACCTCTCCACTCAGTCTCAGCAATAGCTTCCTCTCCTGCCAGATTCACAATACTGGGCATATAGAGGCAATAAACATTTGTGGAAATAAATAACTTCTCTAAAAAGAGTCTCCATCCTGTCCTTCCTTATGTCTCACTGCTTCCCCACATCAACACTTGACTTCAGTAAAGTAATTCTCCTTTCTGATGCCTAATCATGCCTTGCAAATTTTCACTTCCATGCCACTGCACACACTATTCTCTTCTACAATCCCCTACTTACTCCATCCCATGGAGGAATTATTTATTTTTACTCTTTAAGGTCCAGATCAAGTATCATCTTTTTTCATAAGCAATCCTTAAAACAAATCTCTCCTTGATGCAGAATTAACTATACGCTCATCTGTGTCATTTGGTCCCATAGGAACTTGTACTTATTCATTTATCACTTTGCAAAAATGATACTTATGTTTGTTCATGAATCCTATTTAAATAGGACAGGGCATTTTTACAATTAACATATGTTACAAATGGATTTTCTACTTACAGCTAGAAGCCTTTACCTAGCACTGACTTAAAGGACTAAGATTAGAATTTGAAAAATCAGCAAGTTTATAGGAAAATGGTGATTATTCATTACAAAGCCAGATGTAACATAACACACTAAAAAGGCATTTCAGAGAGGAGCAGTTTAAAATTTAAAAAGTGTTCAAAAAATGGGTGGAAGACCTAAATAGACATTTCTCCAAAGAAGACATACAGATGGCCAAGAGGCACATGAAAAGCTGCTCAACATTACTAATTATTAGAGAAATGAAAATCAAAACTACAATGAGGTATCACCTCACACCAGTTAGAATCGGCATCATCAGAAAATCTACAAACAACAAATGCTGGAGAGGGAGTGGAGAAAAGAGAACCCTCTTGCACTGCTGGTGGGAATGTAAAGTGGTACAGTCACTATGGATAACAGTATGGGTCAAAGAAAAAAGCACAAGGAAATTAGAGATAAATGAAAACAAAAACACAACATACTAAAACTTATGGGATACAATAAAAAGAGTGCTCATAGGGAAATGTATAGCTGTAGACACTTTTATTTTAAAAGAAGAAAAATTCTAATCAATAACGTAACCTTCTACTGCAAAGCACTGGAGAAAAAGAGGAAAATAAACCTATTTAAAATAATAAGGAAGAAAAATATAATAAAGGCTAGGTTAGAAATAAGTGAAATAGAGAATAGGAAAAATAATAGAGGAATTCAACAAAACTAAAAGTTGATTTTTTAAAATTATCAGCAACATTAACAAACCTTTAGCTAGATTAATAGAGAGAGAAAGAGAGAGACAGTGTAGTAAAATTACTAAAATCAGGAATGAAAGAGAAGAAATCGCTGCCAATTTTACAGGAAAAAAACACTGTAAGAGAATATATGCCAATAAATTAGATAATTTAGATGAAATGAACAAATTCTTACAAAGACACAAACTACCAAAATGGACTCAAAAAGAAATAGAAAAGCTATATATGTTTATAACAAATAAAAAGATAGAACTAGTAATCAGAATATTTCCACAATGAAAAGTCAAGACCCAGTAGGTAAATCCTAGCAACATTTAAAGAAGAATTAATACCAGTTCTTCATAAATTCTTCTAAAAAATAAAGGATCAGTAACCATTCTCCAACTCATGCTATGATGACAGTATTATCCTAATACCAAAACTAGACAGACATCACAAGAAAACTTCACATAATATATCTTATGAATATAAAGGCAAACATTCTAAAAAATAGTAGTGAACAACAACATATGGAAAAAGATTATATAGTATGGCCAAGTATCTATCCCAGGATTGCAAGTTAGGTTTAACATCAGAAAAACAATTACTATAAAGCATCATACCAATAAAATAAAGGCAAAACCACATGATCATTTCAACAGAGAAAGGAAAGTATTTGACAAAACCCAACAACCCTTTGTGATGAAAAGGTTCAACAAATTCAGAATAGAAGGGAGATTCCCCATCTTGATTTAAAGCAGCTGGGAAAACCTAGAACCAACATCATACTTAACAGAGAAAGACAATATGTTTTTGCCTAAGATCAAGAACAAGACAAGGATATCTGTTTCCATCACTTCTATTCAACATTGTACTGGAGAGTCTAGCCAGGGAAGTTAGGCAAGAAAATAAAAGGCATCCAGATTCAAACAGTAAAAATATCCCTATTTTCAGGTAGCACAGTGTAAACAGAAAATCCTGAAGATCCACTAAAAATCTACTGGAACTAATAAAAGAGTTCAGCAAGGTTAAATGATATAAGATTAATATACAAAAATCAAATCCATTTCTACACTGTAAATGAACGAGCTGAGAATGAAATTAAGAAAATAATTCTACTTAGCAATAGCATCAAAAAGATAACATACTTAAAAAATTCAACAAAACAAGTGTAAAACTTTTACTCTAAAAACTACAAAACATTACTGAAATTGAAGGCCATAATAAATAGAAAGACATATGTGTCCATGGATTGGAAAACAATATAGTTAAGATGGCAATACTCCTCAAAGTAATCTACAGATTTAACATAACCACTGTCAAATTCCCAACTCTTTGCAGATATTGACAACCTAAAGTTAAACTTCCAAATGATGGAAATTCAAGCTACGATAATAGCCAAATAATCTTAATGAAGAAGGAAAAAGTTGGATGACTCATATTTCCCAATTTCAAAAAATTATAAAAAGCTACAATAATCAACCAGTATGGTACTGGTATAAGGATATCCATATTGACCTTTTCACTAAGTTAAAATATAAGGAAGATCAACTTGAGTAAGCGAATATGTTGGATATTTAGACACAAAAATAGAAAACAACAAAGTAAAAATGCCCTCCAAATGTAAAATGAATGTTCTACAAGCAATTTCTGTAGAATTGACGGGAATCCTCAGAAAATATATTTTAGAACTGTTTTTAAAATGTTTTGTTTTCATTAACTTATTTTCACTCTTTTTGATCGTTATTCAAGATATCTTAAAATACTTATAAGTCATAGTAATGAAAACAGTGGGTGTGACACTCTAGGTCCTGAGCCCTAAAGACAGGACACTTTCACCTCGTGTCTCATGAAACAATCCCTTTGGCAGCCCTGTGGCTCAAAAGTATCCGGCTATGTTGAGATAGCCATGTATGAGAGGCTATGACATCCAGGAGCTTGGTTTACCAATCACAGGTGTGTCCAACCTTCCAACCATTCCCAGACAAGAAGACAGATACGTGTGTAAAATCACCTTGAATACTCCAGACCATTCCATCTGCTGGCTGAATCTTACCAAGTCTTCTCTCTGTGTCATATAGAGCAAAAGTCTCATCCAGCTGAGCTGGGCCCCAAATTCCTGACCCATACAGTTATAAGGTATGAAAACATGGTAGTTGTTTTAAGCCCTAAATATTGGAGTAAGTTTTTACACAGAAGTAGATAGCCAGAACATACAATAAGCATCCTCATCTGAAGGCAGGCTACATCTTTTTGACACACTGCAATTTCAACAGATGTCAACAGCTTTAAGAGTGAAGTTCTGCAAGAGCTCTGGTGAATGAGGCAAGGAGGTCCAAAATTATGCCTGAGGTCCTGGCCCCCTAGTCAGATTTTATTTTCCTTGTGTCAGGGCAAAAGTACTACCAATAGTTCTCTGGATAAAGAACATGACAGGGCATAGAAATAGCTTTATTAATCATAATGATATTTTTGATTTATGATAATCTATCTCTTCCTTTAGGGGGAGGAGGGAGGCATAATGGAAAGTCCAGTAAACCAGGGTACCTTGTTCTTATTTTTGGTTTTTCATTGTTTGTTTGGTATTGCTTTTTTGTTTTGTTTTTTTTTCCAAAGAAAAACCAGAGGAATTAGTTTAGGTGACTGGCCCAAGGTGTACTGAGTGTTGATATCTGAACTAAGTACTGGATTTTACTTGGTATATTTACCTATGTTAAGTTAATCAAAATCTTAAATTTTGCTACAACATTATCTATTTTTTTTCCTTACCTAAAGGCTAATCACTAATCATTCTGTTCTTATCAGCATTTATATGAAACATATGTAAATTGTCTATGGAAAAAATATTACACCTGGATACACAAATGGAAGAAAGGGAATAACATCTGATACCTAAACTCAAGACTATGCTTTAATAAGCAAAAGATATTATATTTCTGTACCAGCTACTGAATTCAATAATTATGTAGGGAGACTAGCAGTACCATGGGGGGTCATTTGTTCCTTATTAAACAAAGGCCATTGGAGGGATCAGTGAATCTTAGGATTCTTGAATCTTAAGAATCAGGGTGTGTGTGTGTGTGTGTGTGTGTGTGTGTGTGTGATGCTTTCTATGATTAGTTTCTTCTATAAGGCACAACCACCACTTTCTACATACAGACATATCAGTCAGGACCCTCCAATTAGGAAAGTTCCCTTATATTCTTCTGCAATAAGACTCTCAACCCTTTTTTAGTTTCAGAGGTTTTAGATTGGACTAAAGCTGCATCATTAAAAAGCAGGCTCCCAGCAACATAAACAGCTGTCATCACTGAGAGGCAGGCTGGTAGCTTTGAATGACACACTGGCAATGGCAGCCAGCTGCCAGGAGAATGAGTACATCCTATGAGCATCTCCTTAATCCTCTGATAATATTTTCCATTTCATAAAATTAATTATTTATAGGGTAATAATTCACCTAAACTAAAAGTAATAAATATGAAATGCATCTTCCTCAGGGTACGGACACTGCTCACTCCGACAACACAATCAGACATTATAAAACTTATATCAAAAATAGCTTAAGTATTTATGTATTATTCACATTCCTTGATCTAGGATTTTGAGAGGAACACATAACGAATGAACTCAGATATCTTTTATAACAAAGCCTTAAATACTAGCTGAAAAGTTAGTCAAGGAATCAAGAGTACAGTTTGAAACATCAAGTTCCAAATTTTGATGGAAACTGCTTTTCTATAACCTCAGTCACAATAAGTTAGATTTATTCTGTTTTATATTCATGTCCATTGTTCAAAAATGTTCTCTGATGGATATAAATGTCAATGTCTGCCCTAAGAGTCAGATATAAAATGTTTCTCTTTCTTTAATGACTGGAAGTGGCAGAGCTAACAACGCTAATGTAACACTTCAGAACTCTAGTGTCCTCGTGTACCCCTTACAAATCAGACAAAATTGACCTCTTGATCCTTTCATGCATTTCTAGACTTTGAGTCTAAAAATCAATGGCTCTGTTTACTGTTTTGCCACTTACCTTCTTCTGTTATGACCTGATGTTCAGATTCCTCATCCTTCTGACATTTGGTTCTCCTTGGATACAAAGTGTCACTACATATGTATAACTTTTTTTAAAATTAATTAATTAATTAATTTTTGGCTGTGTTGGGTCTTCGTTGCTGTGCACCGGCCTTCTTTAGTTGCAGCAAGAGGGGGCTACTCTTCATTGCGGTGAGCAGCTTCTTATTGTGGTGGCTTCTCTTTGTTGTGGAGCACGGGCTCTAGGCATGCAGGCTTCAGTAGTTGTGGCATGCAGGCTCAGTAGTTGTGGCTCACGGGCCCTTGAGCGCAGGCTCAGTAGTTGTGGTGCACGGGCTTAGTTGCTCCGCGGCATGTGGGATCTTTCCAGAACAGGGCTCGAACCCACATTCCCTGCATTGGCAGGCAGATTCTTAACCACTGTGCCACAGGAAGTCCCATATGTATAACTTCTTAACTCCTCTTTTAAACAAGCTCTCTTCTTGAAATCTAACCCAACTCCAGCAACTGGTTTACAAGTTTGGCATTTTAAGAGTCAAGGAAGAGTAAGAAAATCAAATAGAGAAATCTTGGTATGTACCAATTATACACTAGCTGCTTTACATTTGTCATCTCCTTAATCCTCACAAGGCAACTTCAGTCTATCACTGTTCACATGTTTTACATAAAAGGAAAGTGAGCTTCACTATAATTAAATAGTATTAAATGGTAGAGTATAAAAACACTTTATTCATCAAAGGAGAAAAAACACTTCTCAGTGATCAACTCCTAGGAACTTTGAACAAAATATGAAGACTGGATACAAAAAAAAACTGAAAAAAAAGTACTTGCTTACTAAAAATTGAAATATAAATCAACGTAACTTAATGAGCAAAGCATTTTAATAGACCCAAACTAATACTTCCAATTGTGTTCGTCTTCATACCTGAAATCCCATATTCATGGAGATAATATGTGAAATTACCCTAGGAAGTTATTAAGAATAATCAGTGAGTACTAGGAACCTGACACCTCAAGAGAGCAGTACAGAAAATCATTCCACTTTGCTCATATAGAAGGGAAATACAAACTCCTATACATCTTGCCTCTGCATGGGATTAATTAACTAGCTTTTTAGAATTAAATAAGTTGCAGTGTGGAAACAAAGCATTATTAATTATTAAAATAGCATTTTATTATAAGCATAACATTCAGATGTAGTATTTAGATACAGAATTTTCATAAACAATGATAATTCTAATATGTACACACACATATGCATTATATATATATATATTTAGTGTGTAAATGTGACAGCCAATACATACTGACTCATGACGGCTAATGTTTAATCTTCAGAAACTTTGAAAGTTTCTTATTAAAGACAACTATTATTAAAAACTAAATTAGGGCTTCCCTGGTGGCGCAGTGGTTGAGTCCGCCTGCCGATGCAGGGGACACGGGTTCGTGCCCCGGTCCGGGAAGATCCCACATACCGCGGAGCAGCTAGGCCCATGAGCCATGGCCGCTGAGCCTGCACGTCTGGAGCCTGTGCTCCGCAACGGGAGAGGCCACAACAGTGAGAGGCCCGTGTACCGCAAAACAAAACAAAACAAAACAAAACAAAAAGAACAACTAAATTATATAAACTTATAATTTAATGAATTATAGTAAATATGAAGGTAGTTCATATTAAAAACATCATTTTCTGATTATTTTATCATGTTACTATTATATAAGTTCTTGAGATTAATTACATCTCTTGTCTCTGTGTGGCAGAAACACCACATAATTATGTGCTGCTGTACTTGCTGTCCAACTTCATGCAGTGATGTCACATTTATAGCTTGAAATTGGCTATGAGAGTATTTCAACCATCAAAATAAGCAAACACTAAGAATCAAGGCTAGGGACTTCCCTGGTGGTCCAGTAGCAAAGAATCCGCCTTCCAATGCAGGGAGGCGGGTTCAATCCCTGGTCAGGGAACTAAGATTCCATATGCCGCAGGGTAACTGAGCCCGTGCGCCTCAATGGGACAGCCCACCTGACACAAACTACAGAGCCCACATGCTCTGGAGCCCACACATCACAACTAGAGAAAGAAAACCCACACACCACAACTAAAAAGAAGCCCAAGCTCTGCAACGAAGAGCCCGTGCGCTGTAACGAAAGATCCCACATGCCTCAAAGAAGATCCGATGCAGCCAAAAAAATAAGGAAAATAAATAAATAAAATAAATAAATATTTTTTTAAAAATCAAGGCTAATTTTTCTGGAGAGTAAGAAAACTTACCAGTATACTGCTATATACAAGCAGTATACTGCTTACCAGTATACTGCTATATTGAACACTTACCAGTATACTGCTATATATAGTTATGTGGTTTTTTTATTCATCTCAATGATCCCTCAGTTGATAACTGTTTTAAGAAGCTGCTTTTAGATCTGCAGTCAAATGAGTTTTCTAAGCCTATGATGCAAAACTCGATAGATTTACTCCTGTTCCCAACCCAGCTGACATCTGCAAACTACCCTTAAGCAATCAGTCCTGAATGCAGCTACCCTGTAGGCAGACAAATCTACAGATCAGGGAAAGAGAAAGAAAAGGCTGAGCCAAGCATGCTCTGCAACTTCTCTCAAAATCAGAGTATCATTTAGTTTATGTCTGACTGCTTGTCACAGAAAAATACAAACTATCAATTGATAAACGACAGATCCTACATTATAGCCACTTGGATGTAAGTGTTCCATGAATGCTACAACTGTTTGACTTGCTGTTCCACCATTCTGAACAAGACATGACCCTCCTAAATATGAGTCACAATGACAGCAAGACCACCATCTCATCTGCACTCAGCCAGCAGCAAGAGAAATGAAAGGGAAAGAGCCCACCCTCTGTATTAAGGAGACTTCCTAAAATACCACTCAACTCTTCCCATCTCATCAATGAAAACAGGCACATGGCCACAATTATTGCAATACAAAGTGGTAAATTTAGTCTTTCAGTCAGACAGTGATGCTTGAGGTAAATTTTATGTTCTGTTACTAATAATGAGAGAGTGAATAGAGGATCTTAGTAGTACTCACCAATTACATAATTAACTGAATGGGAAGAGAGGTGAGAAATGTCAATGTAGCTGAATGCTACTCTAGAAACATAAGGCATGGTAAATCATTGTCTACCATAACCTCTGCTTTCTTACTCCTGGAATCCATTATGATGAAGGCAGTAGAACTCTCACTTATAAAAGTGTATGTAAAAAGACTGCAAAGCAATTGCAAGGGACACCACAAAAAATGTAAAGAATTGTACAAAACTAAATAATTCTAATTACTTTTTATGTAATTAGTCATTGGACTTAGACATGGGGGAATGGGTAATCATGTATTCCTACAAAATATTCCATATTTAACATAAAAATTAATTAAATGAAACCTCAGTTCCTGTGACCAATTTGGAAGAGAAATCTAGATTGTAAGAAGGCTAAAGTATAGTACCTTCTAAAGAAAAAAATGTAACTTGACCACACTAATTACCAATGGTCTATAAAATTGGGTTTAAAAAGCATGACCAACATAAATCTTTAAGAATCTGCTATAATAAATGGATAAAAATAATCTGTAAATCTAAAGGTTATTTTTAGCTAAATTTGCTTTTCTGAAGAAATTGAGGATGTTTACAGTGTTTATTCTTAAGTAGTTTAATCATTATTATAACATGCATTTGTGTAGCAAACACTTTTCTTTTAAGTACCATCCTAATCCTTGTCTAAATTTCTGCAAATCTGAAACACTAGTGTCTGAATTAATGAGATTTACTCTAAATTATAATTTTTGCAAGGACACAGAAAGTTTCATCATCAGTAATGGAAGAATATTGAATATGCCTTAATATCTCTTCTTAATGTGACTTTGCAGTATTTTTGTAAGCACCAATGCAGAGACACTTAACATTATATGATTAAGTTAGAGTGTTTTAAACATTTTGATTTTTTTTCTGAACAGCAATAAATCAGCATGTTTCTAGATAATGCTGAGGAAGAGTAATATCTACAAAACGAAAGTTTTAACATTTGCCTAATATTATGCCCTTGCTATAAAATTTCCTTTCCATTCAACTTCAACATAGGAATCATTTTTAATCAGAGAAAATAGGCATGAAAACCAAAAGCAAAGCAGCAGAGGCTCAGAGTGAATGTTTGTGCTAATGAGAATTTAACTTCTGCTTTTGTCAGATAATTAAGTTCTTAAAGCTATAACTGACTATTAAGCCAAGGAACAGTCCAAGAAAAGCTATAATAAATTCCTCCAGGAATCTAGAAAAGAATTTCCCTATAACCTTTGTGCATTTTCTCATTGTTAAAGAGGTCATAGTTTCTCTGGAGCCAGAAGTACACCCATATTGCATGCCTCATCAATTCTGAGTCTGTGTACAGACCTGCAATTAATATCTAGGATGATGTTAGAAACATTAACAAAAACTCACTTGATCTAGCTAAGCTCATTTGTTGAGCCTTCAAGGTTAAACTAGTCTAATTAAAGGTGGTGGTGAATTTTAAATTACTTTTGCATCCATTCTTCTACCCTCCAGACATTCTTCAAAAGACCTGAGTGTTAACACTATCTTCAGGCTCCCTTTTAATGGCATAAACCTTACATAGAGTGGGACAGCTCATGCAAAAAACCAGAAGCAGTCAAACTACCTAATGTCATGAGAAATGATTAATTTGTTTCCTTGAACAAGAGAACAGATAAGCATTTGGTTGACCTAATCCATTGAGGGTCACTGGGATGGGATATTTTCCCCTAAACGGTTTTTAGAACCTTGAACACAACACTTCAATTCAGATATGGTTATAGGGGGAAAAAAAGAATACACTGAAGATGGGTTTTTAAATACTATACATTTCTATAATTTGCTCTTAAGTAGATTTAGATTGTGATGATGGAACAATCAAAATCAGATACCAAAGAACGAATATGCTATGAAGTTGGGAATCAGTTTAGAATCTTATGGAAATTAAAATTGTCAGATGATACTCCTTCTTACTTCTCATTTGGATTAAGTGGGATCCTCACACACTGAAGTTTTACTGGATTCCTAAGTGTTTGAGGTAGATACTGATGTGACATTGAACTGATACCAGGGTTGCAGTGGAGTTTGAAAGATAGAGGCAAAATAATATCAAAATCTAGGCATAGACTACTGGCTTCCACTTAAAATGAAGAGAGTAGGAAATATCATTGCTCCCATGTAACAACAAGAAAAAGGTGGATAATCTACAAAATCATAACTTTTCCTGAAAATGTCTGAGAACTGAGATGGGAGGACAGCCAACTTGCTTAAAATTTAAGGAAATACAGGCACCTCCAAGGAAACATAGCACATGGTCAGACTCATGTTAAGCATAGCACTGGAGGAAGACCAGGCTGCCATGCCAGCAGTTAAGAATTCATATATATATATATGTATATATATACAAATTGTTAAAAGTTGAGTATGAATCAGGGTGATAGTATAGAAATCCCTTAGATCTGTAGACATAATGGTAGTTTTTAACCCAATCCCAGACTCTTCTCCACAGAACATCACTGAACATTCAGGAGAAAGAATGTGGGCAGGGTGGGTATTGGATAACACCTCCACCAGTGGTGCCTGATTGGGGAAGGGGAGTGGACACTACTGCAGAAAAGCCATAAATCCCTGCAGAAAGCCCCTTCTGGATGATCACTCAAGGATAAAAGCTTTAAGCTGCCATGGAAAGGTAAACAAATTTGTCATACCCAAGGCAAATGTCAAGACCCACTGCAGCTGGGGAGTGGGAAGCAACATAAAATTCTACCAGTGAGAAAGTGGCATAAAACTACCTTGTCCAGACTACAAGATAACTCCTACCATTAAGGGAAACTGAGAAGCCCATTACAGAGATCTAGGGACTCAGGGCCTGCCTGTGTCTGAGTCTGGACCAGGACAACAGAGCATACCTCCACTCCAGTACAGGCTAGCAAACAAGGTAACAGCCTTCTGCTGGGGGAATAACAAAAGCATGAGACAGGCCCTCTCTGAAAGAATCATGAGAAAAAGCTTAAAATGAGTATGAAACCAAACAAGAAAAACCCTTCAGCAATCCAGACCTCTCCTTGTATACTAGTTAACACTAAATAAATTATAAAGCCAGCTGTATACCCAAGTAACCATAATAACAGCAACACTCAAATTTAGGTCAACCTCTGACTACATCAGTTCAATTCCCCCAGTGTAAAGTCATAAGGCACAATGAGCCATGCCTATACTCAGACTTAAACAAAAATTACCTCAGTCTCTATTTTTCAACATATGATGTCTAGCTTTCAATCAAATATTACAAGACACACTAAAAAGGAAGAAAAAAATGACCTACTATGAAGAGGCAAAGCACTTAACAGATTCAGACTTAGATATCGGCACAACTATTAGAACTACCAGATAAAGAGTTTAAAATAATTATAATTAACATAAAGACACTAGTAGAGAAGATGTACAATGTGTATGATGAAAAGCATAAATGAGAAACTGAAACTATGAGAATAAGATTCTAACAGTTTTTGACATCGAATATCTAAACTTTAAACACCGAAGATAAAGAGAAAGTTTTGGAGAGTAGTCCCACCCGCTGCACCCAGAATGGAGCCCGTGTTTCTGCAGAGCTGGAACTCCTGGCTCAGGGTCTCTTCCCTCTGCCATCACTGAACTGCCCCAGAGCCCAAGAGGAGGGCAGCCTCACTGAGGCGGCCGGCTCTGGAGGGGCCGCACCAGCTAAAGCCGCGACATCCTGGGGACAGCGGGCTGGAACCCTCAGTAATGTTTTCAATAGTGGCTGCACTGATTTACATTCTTAGCAACAATGCAGGCCACACCGCACAGCATGGGGGATCCTAGTTCCCTGACCAGGGATTGAAACCACACCCCCTGCAGTGGAATCGCAAATTCCCAACCACTGGACTGCCAGGGAAGTCCCTGTCCTTTATTATAAAAAGAGGAGCTTCAAGATAGCAGAAGAATAAGACTCAGAGATCACCTTCCTCCCCACAAATACATCAGAAATACATCTACATGTGGAACAGCTCCTACAGAATACCTACTGAATGCTGGCAGAAGTCCGCAGACCTCCCAAAAGGCAAGAAACTCCCCATGTACCTAGGTAGGGCAAAAGAGAAAAGAAAAAACAGAGACAAAAGAATAGGGAAGGGACCTGCACCTAGGGGAAGGAGCTGTGAAGGAGAAAAGTTTTCCATACACTAGGAAGCCCCTTGGTGGGCAGAGACTGCGGGTGGCGGAGGGGGGAAGCTTCAGAGCCACAGAGGAGAGGGCAGCAACAGGGGTGCAGAGGGCAAAGCGGAGAGATTCCCGCACAGAGGATTGGTGCCGAGCAGCACTCACCAGCCCGAGAGGCTTGTCTGCTCACCCACCAGGGCAGGCAAGGGGTGGGAGCTGAGGCTTGGGCTTTGGAGGTCAGATCCCAGGAAGAGGACTCGGTTTGGCTGCATAAACACAGTCTGAAGGGGGCTAGTGCACCACAGATAGCCAGGAGGGAGTCTGGGAAAAAGTCTGGAGCTGCCGAAGAGACAAGAGACTGTCTTGCCTCTGTTTCCTGGTGCGCGAAGAGAGGGGATTAAGAGCGCTGCTTAAAGGAGCTCCAGAGATGGGCGCAAGCCGTGGCTATCAGTGTAGACCTCAGAGATGGACATGAGATGCTAAGGCTGCTGCTGCAGCCACCAAGAAGCCTGTGTGCAAGCACAGGTCACTATCCACACCTCCCCTCCAGGGAGCCTGTGCAGCCCACCAATACCAGGGTCCTGTGATCCCGGGACAACTTACCCGGAAGAGCACACAGCGTGCCTCAGGCTGGTGCAATGTCACGCCGGCCTCTGCCACCGCAGGCTCGCCCCAAATTCCATACCCCTCCCTGCCTCCAGCCTGAGTGAGTCAGAGCCCCCGAATCAGCTGCTCCTTTAACCTCGTCCTATCTGGGAGAGGAAAAGACACCCTAAGGTGACACTACACACAGAGGCGGGGCCAAATCCAAAGCTGAACCCCAGGAGCTGTGCGAACGAAGAAGAGAAAGGGAAATCTCTCCCAGCAGCCTCAGGAGCAGCAGATTATATCTCCACAATCAACTTCATGTGCCCGGCATCTGTGGAACACCTGAATACACAAGGAATCATCACAAACTGAGGAGGTGGACTTTGGGATCAATGATATTTTTTTTATTCCCTTTT
This sequence comes from Monodon monoceros, assembly GCF_005190385.1. Classification (NCBI taxonomy): domain Eukaryota; kingdom Metazoa; phylum Chordata; class Mammalia; order Artiodactyla; family Monodontidae; genus Monodon; species Monodon monoceros. The sequence continues at coordinate 74,352,119 of NW_021703776.1, read as the reverse complement.
TCTCTTTTTGTGAATGTGTATGTGTATGCTTCTGTGTGTGATTTTGTCTGTATAGCTTTGCTTTTATCATTTTTCCTAGGGTTCTGTCTGTCCATTTTTGTTGTTGTTGTTTTTAGTATAGTTTTTAGTGCTTGTTACCATTAGTGGATTTGTTTGTTGGTTTCGTGGCTCTCTTCTTTCTTTCTTTCTTTTTATTTTATTACTTAAATTTTTTTAAATAATTATTTTTATTTTAATAACATTTTTATTTTATTTTATTTTATCTTCTTCTTTCCTTTTTTCCTCCCTTTTATTCTGAGCGAAGTGGATGACAGGCTCTTGGTGCTCCACCCAGGAGTCAGGGCTGTGCCTCTGAGGTAGGAGAGGCAAGTTCAGGACATGGATCCACAAAAGACCTCCCAGCTCCATGTAATATCAAACGGCAAAAATCTCCCAGAGATCTCCATCTCAATGCCAAGACCCAGCTCCACTCAATGACCAGCAAGCTACAGTGCTGGACAGCCTATGCCAAACAACTAGCAAGACAGAAACACAACCCCACTCATTAGCAGAGAGGCTGCCTAAAATCATAATAAGGCAACAGACACCACAAAACATACCACCAGACGTGGACCTGCTGACCAGAAAGACAAGATCCAGCCTCATCCGCCAGAACACAGGCACTAGTCCCCTCCACCAGGAAGCCTACACAACCCACTGAACAAACATTAGCCACTGCGGGGAGACACCAAAAACAACGGGAACTGCAAACCTGCAGCCTGCGAAAAGGAGACAACAAACACAGAAAGTTAAACAAAATGAGAAGACAGAGAAACACACAGCAGATGAAAGAGCAAGGTAAAAACCATCAGACCTAACAAATGAAGAGGAAATAGGCAGTCTACCTGAAAAAGAATTCAGTATAATGAGAGTAAAGATGATCCAAAATCTTGGAAATAGAATGGAGAAAATACAAGAAATGATTAACAAGGACCTAGAAGAATGAAAGCGCAAACAAACAGTGATGAACAATACAATAAATGAAATAAAAAATTCTCCAGAAGGGATCAATAGCAGAATAACTGAGGCAGAAGAACGGATAAGTGAACTGGAAGATAAAATAGTGGAAATAACTACTCCAGAGGACAATAAAGAAAAAAGAATGAAAAGAATTGAGGACAGACTCAGAGACCACTGGGACAACATTAAATGCACCAACATTCGAATTATAGGGGTCTCAGAAGAATAAAAGAAAAAGAAACGGATTGAAAAAATATTTGCAGAGATTATAGTTGAAAACTTCCCTAATATGGGAAAAGAAATAGTTAATCAAGACCAGGAAGCACAGAGAGTCCCATACAGGATAAATCCAAAGAGAAACACACCAAGACACATATTAATCTAACTATCAAAAATTAAATAAAAAGAAAAAATATTAAAAGCAGCAACGGAAAAACAACAAATAACACACAAGGGAATCCCCATAAGGTTAACAGCTGATCTTTCAGCAGAAATTCTGCAAGCCAGAAGGGAGTGGAAGGACATATTTAAAGTGAAGAAGGGAAAAAAAGTACAACCAAGATTACTCTACCCAGCAAGGATCTCATTCAGATTTGATGGAGAAATTAAAACCTTTACAAACAAGCAAAAGCTGAGAGAGTTCAGCACCACCAAACCAGCTTTACAACAAATGCTAAAGGAACTTCTCTAGGCAAGAAACACAAGAGAAGGAAAAGACCTACCATACCAAACCCAAAACAATTAAGAAAATGGGAATAGGAACATACATATCGATAATTACCTTAAATGTAAATGGATTAAATGCTCAAACCAAAAGTAATAGACTGGCTGAATAGATACAGAAACAAGGCCCGTATATATACTGTTGACAAGAGACCCACTTCAGACCTAGGGACACATACAGACTGAAAGTGAGGGGATGGAAAAAGATTCCATGCAAATGGAATTCAAAAGAAAGCTGGAGTAGCATTTCTCATGTCAGACAAAATAGACTTTAAAATAAAGATTACAAGAGACAAAGAAGGACACTACATAATGATCAAGGGATCAATCCAAGAGAAACATATAATAATTGTAAATGTTTGTGCACCCAACACAGGAGCACCTCAATACATAAGGCAAATGCTAACAGCCATAAAAGGGGAAATCAACAGTAACACAATCATAGTAGGGGACTTTAACAACCCACTTTCACCAATGAACAGATCATCCAAAATGAAAGTAAATAAGGAAACAGAACCTTTAAATGATACATTAAACAGGATGGACTTAATTGATATTTATAGCACATTCCATCCAAAAGCAACAGAATACCCTTTCTTCTCAAGTGCTGCTCATGGAACATTCTCCAGGATAGATCATATCTTGGGTTCCAAATCAAGCCTTGGTAAATTTAAGAAAATTGAAATCATATCAAGTATCTTTTCTGATCAAAATGCTATGAGACTAGATATCAATTACAGGAAAAAAATCTGTAAGAAATACAAACACATGGAGGCTAAAAAACACACTACTTAATAACCAAGAGATCACTGAAGAAATTAAAGAGGAAATCAAAAAATACCTAGAAACAAATGACAATGAAAACACAACCACCCAAAACCTATGGGATGCAACAAAAGCAGTTTTAAGAGGGAAGGTTATAGCAATACAATCCTATCTCAAGAAACAAGAAACATTTCAAATAAACAACTAAACCTTACACCTAAAGCAATTAGAGAAAAAAGAACAAAAAACACCCAAAGTTAGCAGAGGGAAATAAACCATAAAGATCAGGTCAGAAATAAATGAAAAAGAAATGAAGTAAATGATACCAAAAATCAATAAAACTAAAAGGTGGTCCTTTGAGAAGATAAATAAAATTGATAAACCATTAGCCAGACTTATCAAGAAAAAAAGGGAGAAGACTCAAATCAATAGAATTAGAAATGAAAAAGGAGAAGTAACAATGAACACTGCAGAAATACAGAGGATCGTGAGAGATTACTACAGGCAACAGTATGCCAATAAAATGGGCAGCCTGGAAGAAATGGACAAATTCTTAGAAATGCACAACCTTCAGAGCCTGAACCAGAAAGAAACAGAAAATATGAATAGACCAATCACAAGCCCTGAAATTGAAACTCTGATTAAAAATCTTCCAACCAAAAAAAGCCCAGGATCAGATGGCTTTACAGGCGAATTCTATCAAACATTAGAGAAGAGCTAACACTTATCCTTCTCAAACTCTTCTAAAATATAGCAGAGGGGGGAAAAATCCCAAACTCACTCTAAAAGGCTACCATCACCCTGATACCAAAACCGGACAAAGATGTCACAAATAAGGAAATATAGAGGCCATTATCATTGATGAACATAGATGCAAAAAATCTCAACAAAATACTAGCAAACAGAATCCAACAGCACATTAAAAGGATCATATACCATGATCAAGTGGGGTTTATCCCAGGAATGCAAGGATTCTTCAATATACGCAAATCAATGTGATACACCATATTAACAAATTGAAGGAGAAAAACCATATGATCATCTCAATAGATGCAGAGAAAGCTTTCGATAAAATCCAACACCCATTTATGATAAAAATCCTCCAGTAACTAGGCATAGAGGGAACTTACTTCAACATAATAAAGGCCATATATGACAAAACCACAGCCAACATTGTTCTCAATGGTGAAAAACTGAAACCATTTCTACTAAGATCAGGAACAAGACAAGGTTGCCAACTCTCACCATCATTATTTAACATGGCTCTGGAAGTTTTAGCCATAGCAATCATAGAAGAAAAAGAAGTAAAAGTAATCCAAATCGGAAAAGAAGAAGTAAAGCTGTCACTGTTTGCAGATGACATGATACTATACATAGAGAATCCTAAAGATGCAACCAGAAAACTACTAGAGCTAATCAATGAACTTTTTAAAGTAGCAAGATACAAAATTAATGCACAGAAATCTCTTGCATTCCTATACATTAATGATGAAAAATCTGAAAGTGAAATTAAGAAAACACTCCCATTTACCATCGCAACAAAATGAATAAAATATCTAGGAATAAACCTACCTAAGGAGACAAAAGACCTGTATGCAGAAAACTATAAGACACTGATGAAAGAAATTAAAGATGATACAAACAGATGGAAAGACATACCATGTTCTTGGATTGGAAGTATTAACATTTGAAAAAGACTATACTACCCAAAGCAATCTACAGATTCAATGCAATCCCTATCAAACTACCAATGGCATTTTTCACAGAACTAGAACAAAAAATTTCACAATTTGTATGGAGACACAAAAGACCCCGAATAGCCAAAGCAATCTTGAGAAAGAAAAACGGAGCTGGAGGAATCAGGCTCCCGGACTTCAGACTATACTACAAAGCTTCAGTCATCAAGACAGTACGGTACTGGCACCAAAACAGAAATATAGATCAATGGAACAGGATAGAAAGCCCACAGATAAACCCATGCATATATGGTCACCTTATCTTTGATAAACAGGGAAGAATATACAGTGGAGAAAAGACAGCCTCATCAATAAGTGGTGCTGGGGAAACTGGACAGCTCCATGTAAAAGAATGAAATTAGAACACTCCCTAACACCATACACAAAAATAAACTCAAAATGGGTTAAAGACCTGTGTAAGGCCAGACACTATCAAACTCTTAGAGGAAAACATACGGAGAACACTCTATGACATAAATCACAGCAAGATCCTTTTTGACCCACTTCCTAGAGAAATGGAAAGAAAAACAAAAATAAACAAATGGGACCTAATGAAACTTAATAGCTTTTGCACAGCAAAGGAAACCATAAATAAGACAAAAAGACAACCCTCAGAATTGGAGAAATATTTGCAAATGAAGCAACTGACAAAGGATTAATCTCCAAAATATACAAGCAGCTCATGCAGGTCAATATCAAAAAAGGAAACAACCCAATCCAAAAATTGGCAGAAGACCTAAATAGACATTTCTCCAAAGAAGATATACAGATTGCCAACAAACACATGAAAGAATGCTCAACATCTTTAATCATTAGAGAAATGCAAATAAAAACTACAATGAGATATCATCTTACACCTGTCAGAATGGCCATCATCGAAAAATGTAGAAACAATAAATGCTGGAGAGGGTGTGGAGAAAAGGGAACCCTCTTGCACTGTTGGTGGGAATGCAAATTGATACAGCCACTATGGAGAACAGTATGGAGGTTCCTTAAGAAACTAAAAGTAGAACTACCATATAACCCAGCAATCCCACTACTGGGCATATACCCTGAGAAAACCATAATTCATAAAAGATTCATGTACCACAATGTTCACTGCAGCTCTATTTACAATAGTCAGCACATGGAAGCAACCTAAGTGTCCATCAACGGATGAATGGATAGAGAAGATGTGGCACATATATACAATGGAATATTACTCAGCCATAAAAGGAAACGAAATTGAGTTATTTGTAGTGAGGTGGATGGACCTAGAGTCTGTCATACAGATTGAAGTAAGTTAGAAAGAGAAAAACAAATACTGTATGCTAACACATATATATGGAATCTAGGAAAAAAAAAAAAAAAGGTCACGAAGAACCTTGGGGCAAGACGGGAATAAAGATGCAGACCTACTAGAGAATGGACTTGAGGATATGGGGAGGGGGAAGGGTAAGCTGGGACAAAATGAGAGAGTGGCATGGACATATATACACTACCAAATGTAAAATAGATAGCTAGTGTGATAGCTAGTGGGAAGCAGCTGCATAGCACAGGGAGATCAGCTCGGTGCTTTGTGACCACCTAGAGGGGTGGGATAGGGAGGGTGGGAGGGATGGAGATGCAAGAGGGAAGAGATATGGGGATATGTGTATATGTATAATTGATTCACTTTGTTATAAAGCAGAAACTAACACACCATTGTAAAGCAATTATACTCCAATAAAGATGTTAAAATAAGTAAATAAATAAAGAGAAAGTTTTGAAGGCAATGAGAGAAAAAGCTGCATTATGTTTAAAGGAATGGTGACAAGAATTATATCTGACTTCCTGTTAGAAAATATGAAAGTCAGAGTACAATGAATTGGCGTGATTAAAGTGCTTGTAAAAATCTGTCAATCCTGAATTCTAAATCCTAAATTTAGAATCCTGAATTCTAAGTTTAGTGAAAATATTCTTCAAAAATGCAGAAGCCATAATGGCAGCTTTAGACAAATAAAAACTACTATAATTCATTAGCAACAGCCTTATACTTCAAGAAATGTTAAAGAAAATTCTTCAGCCATAAGGAATATTATAAAAGATAGACACATCTAAACAAAGAAATAAATACTTGAAATAAATATAAACATACTAGACATTTTTTCTTATTTTAATTTCACTAACATATTATTTCCTGTCTATAGAAAAATAAGGAGGAATATAATTAGGTTTATAGTGTTCAAGATTAAAATATTTTATAAAGGCACAAAAGATGGGAGGAAGTAATTGCACACCTATTGGTGTAGGGTTCTTATACTACATCTGAAGTTGTATAATATCATTCAAAGAGAGACTGCAGTTAATTAATATTATAAACACTGACAACAATTGAAACATAAAAATTAGCTATAAATAATAAGCCATAGTGAGGATTAAATGTAATCATAAAAATAATCAAAAGCAGGCAGAAAAAGGAGAGAATGGAACAGAGAACTGACAGAACATATAAAAAACAACTGGAAAATGGTAGATTTTAATCCAACCACACCAATTAGTATAAGGAATATTATTGGTCTAAACACAGGGACTATAAAATTGTATGAAGTAGCAAGACCCAAATATATACTCTTTATAAGAAACTAAGTTAAAGAATACAATAGATTAAAAATAAAGAATAAATATCGTTATATGATGTAACTCCTAATTAAAGAAAAAAAGAGAGGGACTGATAATGGTAATACAAGACAAAATATATTTCAGAATAAGAAATATTACCAGAATAAAGAGAAACATTGCATCATGATATAGAGAAAATACACCAAGGTCACATAAAAGTTGTAAATGTGTATAAATTTAACAGTAGAGTTTCAAAGTACATGAAGCAAAAAAAACCTGATAGAACTCAAGGGAGACATAAAAAAATACAATTATTGTTGAGGTTGCAGCACTCCATTACAGCAATAGAAAAAGTAGACAAAATCAGTAAGAATGTAAAAGATCTGAATAACACTACCAAAGAAATTGACTTAATTGAAAACTGATAACACTACAAAACAGCAGCAAAATAGATCTTTTCTCAAGAGCACATGGAATATTCATAAATGTAGACATTCTAAGCCATTGAAAAAGCTCGAAAAGTTTAAAAAAGAATACAATATATAGTTTCTACTATAACATAATTAAATCAGAAGTCAAAAATATAAAATTCCCAATATTTTGAATTTTAAAATATTTAAATAGAATGAAAATTAATGTATGAAATTTAAATATGTGTGACACAGTTAACATAGTGCTTAATATACAGCATTAAGTGCTTATGTTATGATTATATTAGAAAGGAAGAATGGCTTCAAATCAATGAAGTTTCTACCTTATAAAACTTTAAAAGAAGAACAAATCAAACCAAAAGCAAGCAACAACAACAAAAACAATAGAGAAAAGCAGAAATCAATGAATTTATTAAAAAAGAGGAAAATTAAAGAAAATCAATACAAACAAAAGCTGATTATTTGAAAGAGAACAAGGAAAATGGTAAAAAAAATAGCAAATAAAGAAAAAATGAAACAAAATAAAAGTTACTAGTGTCAGGAAAGAAATACACTGCACTCTATACTCACTAAATGCTCTACAATCATTTAAAGTGTAATACAGAATGATAACAAAAAATGTATGCCTCAAATTCTGAGAATTTAGATGAAATGGACAAATTTCTTGGAAGACACAAACTACCAAGCTTACTTTGTAAAAAGTGCATCATCTGAACAGTCCTATATATGTTAAAGAAATTAAATGTGTAATTTTAAAACCTCCAGATGGTCTCCAGATCATTGTTTCAAAGCACTATTTAAACTTTACCAAGATCACTTTAAATAGACATCCAGAATTGAGAATCCCTGCTCTGGGCTCTTCATCAATTATGGATGGGGGTAATTGGCAAGCCATGCAGTGATCATCAGAATTACTAAAATGTTTTGGAGTAGCTGGGCTGGTCCACTAATTTCAAAAAATGAAGCTGAGGCATTTGTTTCAGGATAGAACTAGCAGGCTAAATTGACAAGTAAGAATGTTCCAGGGTATTTGACTGCATCAATGGTTTTAAAGCAAGGATGCAATACAGTAAGAACCTCTAGGGGTGACACACAGGCATCAGTAATTTTTAAGCTCTCCAGGTGTTTTCAATACATAGTCAATTTTGAGAAATACTGAGCTGAAAAGTGGAGAATTTTAATGAGGTTAGAGTTAAATCATCTTTATAAACACAGATTAGTAACATGTTTTAAAAGGCAGTATTTTATATTAGAAAGCCTTCCTTACCTCAGTTATAAACAAAAGCATCAACTTGACTACATGCTTCCCACAGACTGAGAAGAGAAGCTATCAGGCTAAACGTCCCTGCCCAACTATCTACTCAATATTCCAAGAGTCCCTTTCCCTGTGAGAATCCTGCCATGGACACAGCTCAATGAATGTCAAGGGATTCCATGTCAGATACAATCAAAATAAAAACATGATAGCAGTGCTATAGCACAAATAAGCAAAACAAATGATCTTGAAGATAAGAAGCAATGCAGCAAGGGAAAAAAGAAAACATGCAAATATTCTAATCCGTGTTTTCAAAACCAAGTGTGCATTCAATGCAAAACAATAAACAAAGAATTCAAGTAATTAAAAATGAGCAAGAGCTGTATATTACATTGAAAACTACACGTCCTTACAGAGAGAAGTGGAAGAAAAACTAAATAAATGGGCAAATACACTATGCCCAAATATAAAAAAAACTCAATAATGTGTAAATATCAATTTTCCTCCAATTGTTTTAAAGATTCAATCTAATCCCACCATAAATACAATAGGCATTTTTGTAGAAATTGATGAAATGTTTCTAAAATTTGTATAAAAATAAAAAAGACCTAGAATAGACAAAACAATTAGGTGGAAGAACAAACATTAGAGAACTAGAACTATCTGATTTCAGGAATTAAAAAGCTACAGTAATCAACACAGTGTAGTGCTGATGTAAAGACAAACAAATAGGTGAATATAACAGAATAGAGATACATACATATTTGAGAAAGATGAAATACAAGTCCAAGGACAACGAATGCTTTTCAACAAATGCAGCAAGAACAATTGTTCCATGAACATCCATGTCCCCTCTTCCCTAAAGGATGGGGGGAAACTCCAATGCATACTTCTCACCTATGCAAAAATTAACTGAAATTGATCCTACACCTAAATTTAAAATCTAAACTCTAAAATTTAGAAGAAAATCTTTGTGACTTTGAGTTAGATCTTCAACTTTTTTCTTAGATATAACATAAAAGTACAATCCATCAAAGAAAAATACTGATAAAATGGACTTCATTAAAATTTAAAACTGCTCCTTGAAATACACCACTAAGACAATGAAAAGATAAGTCACAGACTGTGAGGAAAATGTTTGCAAATTATATATCTGATAAAGAACTTGTATTCAAAATAAAGAGCTCTGTAATCTCAACAATGCTTAAATGAACAACCCCGTTTAAAAAAATGGACAGAGTTTTTTTTTTTTAAAGCTACTTCACAAAAGAAGATACGTGGATGCAAAATATATGTTAAAAAATGCTCAAGAAGGGGCTTAAGAAAACTTCTGGAAAAAATAGATAGGCTCATTATCTTGATAACAGTGATAGTTTCTTGGGTGCATGTGTATGTGAAACTTACAGTACACTTTACTATGGGTAATTATATATCAATTATACCTCAATGAAACTAATAAAAAGTCAAATATTTAAGAAAAAACATCTAAATAATGGGTGCAATACCATCTATAGCTTCCAAATCATTCCATCTATAGTTTCATTCCATCTATAGCTTTCCATCAATAGTGATAAACAGTATATGTAGGAAATTTTGTCAATATTCCAGAAAACATAAAAGGAGAAATTAGTAGAGAAACAGTATAGATGACATAAAACAAAAAACTTATTTAACATTCAAATCATATTCAATCCATCACTATGTTCAATCAATAATACCTCCAAATTATATTTTATGTAATTTAATACCTAAGTGAAGTCTTAAAATCTTTTCCAATTCACAAACTATGAGCCATAGATGATTGGACTCTGGACATAAAAGTAACTAAAGAAAACAACTTTTTCTTACAGAAGTTACAATACATGTTAGTATATGAGGAATCTATTCTTCCAACATTAATTCATTTTGATCAAATAATTGAAGGTTTGACTTGAAACTGTATTGAATTGCATCAGCATCTTTGAAAAGCATAAAGATAAGGCTGCACCTAAAATAAAGGAACTTTTTAATTTATGAATTTTTTTTGCTGAGATAAAATTGATATAAGGAAATAATTCAGCCAAAATATGGACTTCCTTTGAGAATACAGGCAACTATTTGGACGATATTATATTTTCTCACTATAAAAATAATATACAATGGAATACTACTCAGCCATAAAAAGAAACGAAATTGAGTTATTTGTAGTAAGGTGGATGGACCTAGAGTCTGTCATAAAGAGTGAAGTAAGTCAGAAAGAGAAAAACAAATACCGTATGCTAAGACATATATATGGAATCAAAAAAAAAAGGTCATGAAGAACCTAGAGGCAAGACGGGAATAAAGACACAGACCTACTAGAGAATGGACTTGAGGACATGAGGAGGGGGAAAGGTAAGCTGGGACAAAGTGAGAGAGTGGCATGGACATATATACACTACCAAACGTAAAATAGATAGCTAGTGGGAAGCAGCCGCATAGCACAGGGAGATCAGCTCGGTGCTTTGTGACCACCTAGAGGGATGGGATAGAGAGGGTGGGAGGGATGGAGACACAAGAGGGAAGAGATATGTGTATATGTATAATTGATTCACTTTGTTATAAAGCAGAAACTAACATACCATTGTAAAGCAACTATACTCCAATAAAGATGTTAAAAAATAAAAATAAAATAAAATAAATCTGGGGAAGTTGACTGACGAGGGGGTAATGATGGCACTCTGACAACGCTGTCATACAACTCTCAGGTATAAACTCTCACATCTGGGATTAGAGAGAATAAGATAACCATCTTTTTGCCCACAGTTTCACTTTAAAGCAAGTACTTAATGTCTGAAAGATGCAATTTCTTTGCCTGAAAATGATCCTTACACCTCTAACATCTGTAATTCCCAAACATTATGACACAGTGATCATAAGTATCATCCCAATTTGAGTAACATGGGTTGTTTTTTTATAATTGTCATGAGTACACACACTATCATTATAAATGGAAAAAGACTCAAAGTCTCACCTCATGCACAGAGTAAAGCAATGTTTTGCATCATATTGCTAAAAATGAGGACGGATCAGTGAAGGAATGACACAAGGACAATGATGAGAGTCAGGTATGGTAATATTTCATATTATTTAAGTATTTTGTGTAGCCACATTCATGGAGGTAAATATCCCAGAAGCCACTGAATGTTCTGGAGCCAAGGCAGAGCCATTAGAGGGTGACCAAAGGAAAAAAAAAAGCAACATAGAAATGAGAAGTCTATGGAAAAATACTGTGGAAAAATGCCACAGTATAGGGACTGATTTTATAGAAAAATATAAATAGATGGGATATTTGAATAAATGGCTTTTTTTGGTTGTTGCTGATCTATAAAAGAAATAATTAAATACGAAGTGGTTACTGTGTTTAACCCCTGGTCTCTAAGATTGTTCATATGAATTCTCCTATTCAGTTCCATTTAATTGTATTTAATAAGCAACACAGAATTCAGAGAAAATATAAACTAGAGGAAACCACAAATCTGCTAATGCCTTGTTTGGTGTGTAAGAATGTTTTTGATATTATAGAATGAAATGTAAATTAGACGATCTCTGTAAAGTGTGAGCATGCAAAAGTCATGCCCTTTATACCTGGTCCCCCTCCCTCTCCAGAAGATATTCTACAGAAGAGTATCTAGAAATGTAGAGAAATTTTGGTTTAAAAACATATTATATCATTTGAAACAAAAAAATACAGCCATGCAATTTGTATAAACTGTAACCTGATAAGAAAATGAGTAAAATCTAAGGAGAATTCACATTACACATTTAATCAGCCAACTCCTCTCTTTACTCTCTCATAAAAATGGCATTGACAGTAACAAAATGACATAAAAAAAGGAGAAAATCCTACACACTCCATAAATGGAATACTATCTTCTTGGTTAAGACATTTTTTTCTTTTGCTCAAAAAACTACAGATAATAGCCTCTAAGTTCAGTCTCTATGGTAAGTTTCTCTATTTCCAGAGACACCTTCTAGAAGAAAAAGAATCCCCTTCTAACTGATGGGTGAATTCATTAAAGTTGCAATACAGTATCTTCACTATCCCACTCAAACTCTCAAAATAATTGTACTTTCTACCAAAGAGATCATACAGTCAACTTCTCAAGTCATTTGTCCCTCAGCCAGAAGTTGTTACCTAAATAGCCAGAGATTTAATTTGAGGTTTTCAGCAGATGCCACATCTTAAGGATATGAAATAAAAGTGACAAAACTAAAATTTGATGTTCTGGTTCTTCAACTTACTTGTATTTAATTAAATATTTCATTATATCCCATAAATAAGTCAAATTCTAACTTAGTGAAGAGATTTTTTTTAATTGCTTTCAGATGTAGAATATCTATTGGTCTTTTTCATCCATGATACATTTGGTCAAATATGATTAAACCTGTAAAGAATCACATATCTTTTAAAAATCTTTTAAAGCATAATTTTATTTTCAAGATAGCTTGATTGAGTACATGCCATCTGAGGAAAGGAACTTAAAAAATTCAAAGATAATTCTATCAATAAAAATCGGATGTAAAATAAATAAACATGAAATAAAATGTGAGGTTATACCAACATCAAATAAATGTTACTTTTTAATGAAGAAGCATCCTTTTCTAAGTTCTTATTTAGATCAGAAGTGTTTATGTTCCACATGAACAATTAATTTGCCAGTGTTAAAAAGGGCACTTCATTAAAATTTGTTATACACAGCTGAATAGCAATAAACAATATTGGAATTTTAATATAGTTAAACTTAATTGTATTACAACTCCAGTAATCATTAAACTACAGATATTAAGGAGACATTTATTATATACAGCAACTCTGTAACAAAATATATAATAGGTATGTTATAATATAAATTAACTAAAGAGAAAAATCATACCTACTGTATGCTTATATTGCTTCTGAACTCTCTGACAGATTTTCTTCAGCTCAATAAGATAGAACAAACATTAGACTGAAGAAAATTTCTATTGAGCCAAATTATTTATTTAACAAATATTGTTGCCATGTTCTTTCTAGGTGCTGAGCTATAGCAATAACATAACATGTGTCCTCATAGATTGTATATTCTAATGGACAAAAATTTGGTATATTAGCTAGAGTGGTAAGAGATGACTGGGAACTTCAGTTTTAGGGGCATGATCAGGCATTTGGTTTTGGATTTGTTATACTGATAATGTCTATTAGTCATCAAACTGGAGATGCTTAGTAGATATTTGTGTCTGGAGATCAGATTACATAACAAACAGTGTGTACATTTGAGAGTCACTATCATGGATAGGTAAGGTTTGAAGCCATGATATTGGATGAAATGAGGGAATTAATAGAGATAAGAAACAGTGGTCTGAGGACCAAGATTGATGGCACTCCAAGGTAAGAAATCAGGTAGATATGGTGAAACCAGTAGAGACAACTTGGAAAGCATAGCCAGTGACATAAATGCCAATTATTCCATGATCATTTGTTTAAAAAAATTATCCTTTCTCCACTGAATTGCCTTTATATCTTTGCCACAAATCAGTTCATAAAGGTCTAGATCCAGATAGGTGTGAGTATTTCCAGATTGTCTATTGTTCCATTAATCCATATTTCTATTTTGTGAAAACCACACTTTCTTGATTACTGTGACTTTTAATAACCTTTGCTATCAGATAATATAGCTTTATTATTTTTCAAAGTTGTTTTGGCTATTCCAGAATGTTTGCACTTCTATGTGATTTTACAATCAGCTTGCCAATTTCTACAAAACAAAAACACTTGTTGGATTTTTAATTGGGATTCATTTGAATCTATAGATCAATGTCAGGAAAATTAACATCTAATGAACATTCCAATTAATGAACACAGTGTATGTCTTTATTTAGATACTCTTTCATCTTTTCTCAGTAATGCTTAATAAATTTCACCATGATGGTGTCATACATTATTTGTAAGATATGCCATAAAGTAGTGAATAATTTGATGCTTTTTTGAATATTTCATATTTCAACATCTCATTGTTTATTGGTTGTACATAGACATACAGATGATTTTTGTTAGAGTGTATTTTGCAACTTTACTAACCTAATTAGAATATTTCTAGTAGAGTCCCTGGATTTCCTACATAGATGAACATGCAGTCTGCAAGTAATGAGAATTTCACTTCTTCCCTTTCAATATATAGGCCTTTTGTTCATTTAATTTGGATTTATTGAATCCTCTGTTGATTTCCTTCTTTATATGTCATTAATTTCTCCTCCTTACTATTTCCTTCTTTCTCTTTCTTTGGTGTAATTTGTGTTTCATTTTCTATTACTACAATATAGAAGCTGAGGTGCTTAATGTTACAAATTTCCCTCTGTGTACTACTTTTATATACCTGACATTTTTTAAGGCATTATATTCATATATACTTTTATTTCATATGTTTCTCTAATTTGCCCACCCCCTTTTTTCTTCTTTAACTTTTGGGTTATTTAGAAGTATATTGTTTAGTTTCCAAATATTTGGGGATTTTCCAGATATCTTTTTTTAACTAATTTCTGATAGAATTTATTGTGGTAAAAGAACATGCTTTACATGAAATTAATCCTTTAAAATGTAATTTGTATGGCCATTGGTCAAATCTTTTATACATTTATTATTAATTTTCTGTCAACTTGTTCTATGAATCATTGAGAGAGAAATGATAAAATTTCCAACTATTACTAGGGATTTACGCTTTTTTTGCAGATCTCTGAGTTTTTGTTTTGTGTATATCTGGGCTCTATTATAGGAGCTTGCAAATGTTTAAAATGGTATGTCCTCTATCTCCGGTTACTTTTTTTGGGGCTCTGAAATCTACTTTGTGTACTATGGGTATAACTACTCCAGATTTTTTGTTTGGTGTTAACATGGTATATTTTTTCCATACTTTTCTTGCAACTTATTTGTGTCTTGAACTTAACAATTTGTTCCTTGTAAGCATTATACATTTAAATTTTGCTTTTTTAAAAAAATTAAATTGGCAACATCTGACTTCTAGTTGTTACATTTAGATTATTTAAATTTAATATGATTACTTACATGGTTTAAATCTGTCATCTTGCCATTTGTTTCCTATACATCTATTCTGCTTTGTTCCTTTTAGCTTCTTTTTCTTATACTTTTGGATTAACTGAGTAATTTTTATGATAGCAATTTATCTCCACTATTGGTTCATTAGTAATAACTTATTTTTCCCCTATTTCATTGGTGACTTAGGGCATATAGTGCATATGTTTAACTTATTAAAGTCTACCATCAAGAAATATTATACCTATTCACATATTATACAGGAAACTTACTAAAGTGCACTAACATTTTTCCCTTCCAGTCTTTGTGTAATTGTTGTCATACAATTTAAAATTGCTTATGTTATAAACCCCAAGACACATTGTTATTGTCTTTGCTTTATACAATTCATTACCTCTTAAAAAGATTTCCTTAAGTAAGTAAAAATGTACTTTATTTTTACTCACATATTTAATGTTTCTGGTTCTCTACATTCTTTTGCATAAAATCAGAGTTCCATCTGACATCATTTTCCTTTGTCTGAAAGACTTCACCATTTTGACTTCATCTATCATCATTCAGTTGACTCCCTTTACCCATTTTGATCTCTCTGCAACTTACCCTCTGGTAATCACTACTCTGTTCATTGTAACTATGTGTTTCTTTTTGTTTGGTTTGGTGTGTTCATTTATTTTGTTCTTTGTTTTTTATATTTCACATATGAGTGAAATCGTAGTATTTGTCTTTCTCGTCTGACTTATTTCACTTCGTGTAACACCCTCAAGGTCCATTCATGTTGTTACAAACGGCAAGATTTAATTTTTTTTTTTTTATGGCTGAGTAGTATTATGCTGTATGTGTGTATGTGTATGTGTTTGTGTGTGTGTGTATACACACCGCATCTTTATCCATTCATCTGTTGATGGACACTTAAGGTTGTTTGTATATCTTGATGATTATAAATAATGCTGTGATGAACATAGGGGTGCATATATCATTTTGAATTAATGTTTTTGTATTCTTCAGATAAATACCCAGAAGTAAAACAGCTGGATCATATGGTAGTTCTATTCTTAATTTTTTTGAGCAATCTCCATAGTTTTCCATAGCAGATGCCCCAATTTACATTCCTGCCAGTGATACATGAGGGTTTCCCTTTCTCCACACCTTTGCCAATAGTTGTTATTCCTTGCCTTTTTGGTAACAGCCTTTCTCACAGGTATGAAGTGATACCTCATCGTGGTTTTGATTTGCATTTCCCTAATAATTAGTGATGTTGGACATCTTTTCATCTGCCTATTGGCCATCTGTATGTCTTCTTTGGAAAAATGTCTATTCAGCACCTCTGCCTATTTCTTAACAGGATTGTTTGTTTTTGTTGTTGTTGTTGAGTTGTATGAGTACTTTACATACTTTGGCATATTAACTCCTTATCAGACATATGAATGCAAGTATCTTCTCCCATTCAGTAGATTTTCTTTTCATTTTGTTGATGGTTTGCTTTGTTGTGCAGAAGCTTTTTAGTTTGATGTAGTCCCATTTGTTCATTTCTCCTCTTGTTTTCCTTGTCTGAGGAGGCATACCCAGAAAGATATTGCTATGACCAATGTAAAAGAGTATACTCCATATGTTTTCTTCTAGAAATTTTATGGTTTCAGGTCTTATATTCAAGTCTTTGATCCATTTTGAGTGGTTTTTGTGTATGATGTGAGATAGTGGTCTAGTTTCATTCTTTTGTATGTGGCTGTCCAGTTTTCCCAACACCATTTATTGAAAAGACTATTGTTTCTCCACTGTATATTCTTTGCTCTTTGATTGTAAATTGTCTATATATGTGTGGGTTTATTGCTGGGCTCTCAGTTCATTCCATTGATCTATGTGTCTGTTTTTTCTACCAATATCATGCTGTTTTGTTACTATTGCTTTGTGATATAGTTTGAAATCAGAGACTATGATACCTTCAGATTTGTTCTTCTTTCTCAGGATTGCTTTGGCTATTCAGGCTCTTTTGTGGTGCCATATACATTTTAAGATTTTTTGGTTCTATTTCTGTGAAAAATGTCATTGGGAGTTTGATAGGGATTGTACTGAATCTGTAGATTGCTTCATGTAATATGGACCTTTTAGCAATGCTAATTCTTTCAATCCATGTTGCATCTATGCTAATCAGAGATACTGGTTTGTAATTTTTTTGTGTGTGTTGTCTTTGTCTGATTTTGATATCAGGGTAACGTTGTTCTCAAAAATAAGTTAGGAAGTGTCCCCTCCTCTTCAATTTTTTGGAAGAGTTTGAGAAGGACAGGTATTAAAATCTTCTTTGAATGGTTGGTAGAATTCCCCTGTGAAGCCATTTGTTCCTGGACTTTTGATTTGGGGGAAAGTATTTGATTACTGTTTCAATCTCCTTTTTAGTGACTGGTCTATTCAGATTTTCTGTTTCTTAATGATTCAGTCTTCGGAGGTTGTATGATTCTAAGAACTTGTCCATTTCTTCTAGGTTGTCCAATCTATTGGTGTATAGCTCTGCAAACTATTATTTTATAATCCTTGTATTTCTGTAGTATCTGTTGATATTTCTCCTCTTTCATTTTTTATTTTATTCATCAGGAACTTCTCTCTTTCTCAGTAAGTCTAGCTAAAGTTTTGTCAATTTTGTTTATCTTAAAAAAGAACAGCTCTTATTCTCATTGATCTTTTCTACTGTCTTTTTAGTCCCTATTTCACCATTGCCACTGTGATCTTTATTATTTCTTCCTTCTATTGACTTTGAATTACTTTTGTTCTTCTTTTAGTAGTTATTTAAAGCGTAAGGTAAGTTTGTTTACTTCAGAGTCCTCTTGTTTTGAAGTAGGACTGTACTGCTTTTGTTACACCCCATTGATTTTGGTACGTCACATTTTCATTTGTCTTCAGATATTTTTTTATTTCTTCTTTTATTTCTTCATTGACTTGATAGTTATCCAGTAACATGTTGTTCAGTCTTTACATATTTGTGATTTTTCCAGCTTTCTTCTTGTAGTTGATTTCTAGTTCCATACCATTGTGATTATAAAAGATGCTTGATATGATTTCAGTCTTCTTAAATTCACTGAGACTTGTTTTATGTCCAAACATATGGTCTGTCCTTAAGAATGTTCCATGTACCCTTGAAAAAAATGTGTATTCTGCTGCATTTGGATGGAATGTTCTGCATACGTCTGTCAAGTTCATCTAGTCTAATGTTCCAATTAAGGCTATTGTTTCCTTGTTGACTTTCTGCTTAGATGATCTATCCAATGATGTAGATGAAGGATCAAAGTCTCCTACTATTATTGTGTTGCTGTCAGTTTCTGCCTTTATGTCTGTCAATAATTGCTTTATATATTTAGGCACTCCTATGTTAGTCTCATATATACTAATAACTGTTATGTTTTCTTGATGAATTATACCTTTATCTTATATAATGTCCATCTTTGTCACTTTCTTTTTTTGACTTGAAGTCTATTTTGTCTGATATGAGCATTGCTACATCTGTTTTCTTGTGGCTGCCATCTGCTTGGAGTATTATCTTCCATCCCTTCACTTTCACCCTATATTTGTCTTTAAGACTGAAGTGAGTCTCCTGTAAGGAGCATATAGTTGGGTCTTGTTTAGTAATCCACCCAACCATTCTGTGTCTTGATTAGTGAATTCAATCCATTTACATTTAGGTGATTATTGACGGATGAAGACTTAGTACTGCCATTTTATCTTTTGTTTTCTGATTGTTCTATATCTCCATCATTTCTTTTTCCTTGTGTTTCTGTCTTCCATTTTAGTTTGGTGCTTTTCTATGATGTTTTTCTCAGTTTCTTCTTTTTTATGTTTTATATCTCTGCTTCAGATTTATGTTTTGTAGTTACCATGAGGTTTGCATAAAATGTCTAATAGAGATAATAATCTTTTTCACTAATAGCATCTTATCTTCATTTGCCTACACTGGTTCCTTCCTTTATCTCTCCCCCTTTTATATTTTTGCTCTCTCAAATTATCTCTTTTTATGTTGTGAGTCTTTACCAAACTGAAGTAGCTATAGTTATTTTTACTGCTTTTTTTCCTTTAACCTTTATGCTATAATAAAGTGTTTTAAAACCTATTCTGATATAGAGTGGCAATTTTCTGATTCTGTCTATTTATCATCTTACTCAAAGTTTTGAGTACTTCTGTCTTTTTGTTTTAGGCAGAAGAGCACCTTTCAACATCTCTTATAAGGCCAGTCTAGTGTTGATGAACTCCCTCAGCTTTCATTTGTCTCGGAAAACCTGTATTTCTCCTTCATATCTGAATGATAACTTCACTGGATAGAGTATTATTGGCTGACACGTTTTTATCTTTCAGTATTTTGAAAATGTATTTCCACTCTCTCCTGGTCTGTAGAGTTTCTGCTAAGAAATCTGCTGATAACCTGATGGGGGTGCCTTTTTGGGTTACCAACCTTTACTCCCTGGCTGCCTTTAAAATTATTTATTTGTCAATGACTTTTGACAGTTTTAATATAATGTGCCTTGGAGAAGGTCTCTGTGCATTGATAGGGGATTAGGTGTCCTCAGCTTCATGGACTTGTATATCCAGTTCCATCCCCACACTTGGGAAGTTCTCAGCTATTATTTCTTTAAATGAACTGTTTCCTCCTTTCTCCCTCTCTTCTCCTTCTGAGATACTCATTTTCCTAATGCTCCTCTTCCTAAAAGAGTAAGATAGTTCTCGTTGAATTTCTTACTTTTTTTTAGATCTTAATTCTCTTCTCTTCCACCTACCTGTATTATTTCTAGATTTCCATCTCAACTTCTCTAATTCTCTCTTGCATATGGTCTTCTCAACTTCCATTGCTTTCTAATGCATTCTTCATCTCATTTTATTGAGTTCTTCATCTCATTTTATTGAGTTCTTCAGCTCCAGAATTTCTGGTTGGTCCATTATTAAAGTTTCAATCTCTTTGCTATTCTTTCCATTCATTAACTTTATTCCTGAGCTCATTGAACTGCCTGAGTTTTCTTGTAGCTTGTCGAGTTTCTTCATGACAGCTATTTTGAATTCCCCATCAGTTAGATTGCAATATTCCAGACTTTAATTTCTGGAGAACTATCATTATCCTTTCATGATACAATGTTACTGTGGCTCTTCATGGTGCTTGATGAGTTGTTCCTTTGCTGGTGCATTTGAAGTAGTGAACACTTTTCTTCTTTAGGTAAAGTTTTTGTTGTTTGTTTTTACCTGATTCTAAGATTAAACGGGTTAGAAATGTCTTTTGGTTGCCAGTAGATGGCACTACAGTACAAGTTTTTGGTTTCTCTTCCTTGAACTTCCTCTGGTTATACTTGAGAGTCTGCACTTTGCACATTCTACCACCTCTGCTCCCCCTTTGGCCATAGGTGTTGCCGTGGCCAGGAGGCTGGAGTTTTATGTGCTGCCTCTCCTGATGCTACCAGGTTCTCTGGGTCTGTGGGTTCAGCCACTGCAGCTGGGTGTCCAAGACCATAGGCACTGCCTCCACTGTTCCCCTGGTTCTGGCTCCTCTCTGTGTTCTAGTCCACCCACCTCTAGATATACAGATGTGTGGAATTCTCTGGTGTCCTGGTGTGTTGGGCAGAGGCAACTTCATTGAGTTGTGGATTGTTACTGGTTGTAGATTTAAGGGGAGAGACAAAGGAAGTGTTCCACTCCACCATGGTGCTGACGTCACTCTTGAGCACATATTTGAGTTTCAATTTTGATAGTTTCTCTTGCTATGCCTTCAAGTTCACTAATCTTTGCTTCTGCAGGGTCTAATCTGTTATTAACCTCATCTATTGTATTTGTCTTTTAAGATATTGTACTTTTTATCTCTAGGACTTTGGACTGTTGTGATATCTTCTATGTCTTGGCTTAACACGCTCAATCTTTCCTCTACCCTCTTGAACATATATTATAGTAATAATTATTTGTGTCACTATGTATCTGTTCCTATTGAGTGCTTTTTCTCCTCATAATGGGTCATACTTTCCAGCTTTGCTCATAATTTATAATTTTTGATTAGATATCAACATTGTAAATTTCACCATATTGTGTGTAATTTATCTTTGTTTTCCTGTAAATATTCTTATCTTTTGTTCTAGAATAGAATTAAGCTACTAGGTAGCAGTTCAGTCATAAGTTTTTTTTTTTTTAATATAGGGACAGAGAGGTCTTTAGGGACAATTTTGCCTGAATATCGATGCAAAGAACTTCTTTGTATGTTATCTAATGTCCCATGAATTATGATTTTGATTTGTCTATTGGAAATATAAACTATTTCTTGTCTTCTCTAATTCCAGGGATTTTTTTTCTTCTGTTCCTTTTGAGTAATTTTCCCTGGCCTTGTTTAGGTTTTTCACAGGTATGCACTGATCAGTACTTAGCTGAAGACTCAAAAGGGGCCCTCCACAGATCTCTGTCTCTCTTGCTGCCTCTCTTCTTTTCAGTACTCTGCCATTTGAACTCTTGTTGCTTTGGCATTCTGTGTCTTTTAACCCTGTCTATCAAACTCAGGACAACTGTCCCATTCCCCTTCCCTGTTCTGAAGCCTGGAAACTCTCTTTAGTCAGCAATCTGTAGCAGTTGTAGGATTCACTTTGTTTCCCCTCTCTCAGGGATCACTGTTCTGCACTGCTTGAAAAACATTTTTACATATATATTTTTGGTTGTTTCAGACAACAGGGTAAATCTGATGAAAAAATTCCTCACTCAATTTTAAGTATATTACCTGTTGTTTTCTTTGATAGCCAAGGAGTACTTTCCATACTTTTTCATTAAATGAGAGCTTCCTGTTTCTGGGTGCTTTTATTTCAAACTTAGACCCTTCTTTTCCTTCTTTTCAATTCTCCCTAGTTTTTGTTATTTCCAGACTCTGCCTTGTTCATCACAAAGTGCTGAAGTGAAAATAAAGAAATATTTGAGCTTTAAATGCTATTTTTTTCTACGGGAGATAATTTGAAATTTGTAGAGTTCCTGGTCTTCCAATTATATTGAATGCATTGGATTTATATGCTTTTATTTATTTTTCTTATTCTGCATAGTTTGAGAGGATGTGTTGGGACATTCAGTTTTGTGTGGAAATACTACCTCAGCTACTCAGGAAATCTTTATTACAGTTTTAAATTAAGTGGCTACAGAAACAATATAAAAGACAGAGAGAGAGCAACATATTTGTTCAGTGATGGAAGAAATGTCCTCAAATAACTGGGCATTCTATAATAAACATTCAATTAAAGGAATTTAACATATATAATTGCACAGTTCTATACTTTGATTTCAAAGACAGACACATGTATACTGAATGTGGTACACAAGGCTAACAAAACACACACTTAAAGAACAGTTACAGGTTTTATTGAACTACAAATTTATACAAAATGACTGGATAAAACTATGAGAAAGTTTAAGATACACATAAATTTCGACACAATGATCTCATTTAGGCAATGTATCCTTTAGATATAAAAGTAGCCGTATTTAAAGATGAATTCAAGGGCTATTATTTAAACCATGTGTTATATGCAAAACAAAAAACAACCACAAAGAGTAAATACCCATCAACAAGGGAAATGTTGAATAAATATCAATAGATCCATACATTTTTACAAATATTAAATGAATTGTATCCACATTTCAATAATTTTTTCAAAGAGAAGCACAAGTTGAAAATTAAAATGTAAAGTATGTTTAGCATCAGTTTTTCATTTTCTAAAAATAACTTTGATTTTGTACATTTCTATATATGTGTAGGAATGTGGGGAAAATTGAAGATGGATACTCATAGGCCATTGACATTAGTTAGGTCTGGCAGTAGTAATGGTTTTCGAGGAAACAATATATGCTGTTGTATTGTTTCACTTGCTAAAGTAATTATTATTTTAGAATTTAAATATGTATATATATACATAACATATGATAAGAAAACATTAAATAAATGGGCATACATTAAAAAGTTATATTTTGCAACCAATATGAAGCTGCACAAAGCAAAAATGAGGGAAGATTTGACCTAATCTAGTCAATGAGAAGCCCAAGAATCATATTTGTTCAAAATCTGAATGAAGCAGTTGTTGCTCATCTAGAAAAGAACAGACCAGTCACTCAACACTGGCACAAGAAGATGTCAACAGCTCTCCACACTATGAATATAAGTGCTGTTTCTCATTTTGAAGTGAACGTTATATTAAAAGAAAGGATCCATAAAATATCAAACGGATTGTTTCAGGAACAAAACTAGACCAAATGAAAAAAACTAAAAATATTCACAGCTAGTAAGCTTTGAGATTAACAGGCATGAGAAACTTCATGAGTTTCTACAAATATTTAAAGAATGATTAGAGTTTCACTGACACATTTTCATTACTTTTCACAGAAGAAGGAACAAGAGAAAATAAAAATGGAATCATAAATGTTTGGTTAGACATTAAGTACGATTTCTTCACTGAAAGGCAATTAACAAATGAAAGATGTTTATTAAGAAGCTTAGGAAATAATTATTCATAATAATAAATTCCCCAATTCTTTATGTTAATATAAGCTAATAGATGTCTTGCACTACGTATTACATTGTATTTTCAATTTCTTTTGAACTTCAGAATACTCTGTATAATAAAAAGGACACATAATTATTTCTATGTTGGGGGAAGTAAGCTGGGTCACATATCCTCTTTTACTAAAAAAACAAATTTTTCTACTGATTATTGATTACATCTTTTCTACAAAACTGGAAGCATATTTTAACTCACTTTCCAACAGCCTGTTAATTGATTCTTCTGTAGTCAGCCCATATTGCAAGTAGACTCTCAGCAGAGCATAAATAAATACAGTAAAGAAATATTATGTTTTTAATAAAATGTTTGAAGTCCTTCTATTCTATTCTGCAATCTTAATAGTAAAATTACCTATTTTAAAAGATGCACTGATGAATTAGATAAAATGTCCTTCTACAGGACACAACTTTTCTGAAGGAACAATGTACAGTGTAAGGTCGGCAAGAAGCATTCAGTATTCCAGTACAGTTTCCTTTCCATTATTCCTCACCACATAAAGAAGGGACCATCTATCAGAAGTTTCCACATGCTGTTCAGTGGTTTGATGCATTAGAATCCCCTGTATGTCTCTTACAATATAAATTGTTAAGCTGATCTCAGAGCTATTGATTCAATATACCTTGGTGGGCTTCTAGAATCTATATTTTAACAAGTGTTTCCATTGATTTGGAATCCAATATGACTGATTTGAATTTTATAATTTTTTATGTTTTGGGGAAATAATAAAAAATATGTTTTCAAAAGGATAGACATTTTCATATGTTTATTTAAAGAAACAATGTCCAAATTTTATGTCATCATAATTATCTATAGAATAAACACTATGTATGCTCTAATTCAGCCCTATCAAGAATATAGAGGATACATTAATTCAAGAAAACTAGATATGAGAGTACCTCTGACTGCTGAAGCATACCACACAGGCACTATTTTTTAAACTAACA